>NC_046222.1:60695876-61002282 GCF_009819885.2 Catharus ustulatus
CTCAGTATAGTTTGTCTTCCTCAGCCTGGAATATATACATTTCCCTGAATTTTGAGGCATTTTTTTACTGCTCTTCTCTGTGTGCATGTGTTTTAATGTTAGTCTTAATCTCACTGTAAAATACGAAATAATCCGGTAATAGATTTAGAAGACTTTATTGCCAGGCAAACCAGGCAATAGATCATGAAATCAGACAATAGTATTTTGTTTCCTAGCAACCCCCTACTGCAAACAGAAAACAAAACGGTGGTGGATGCTTCCACATCATGATAGCTATATGTTGAAATCCCCAAGTAGTAGATACTGAAGTACTAATTGTGCTGGGAGATTCACTCCTCTATTTGTTTCAGCTGCTTTGTTAATATTTTCCTTTTTTGAAAAAGATTTACTGGGGTAAATGCAGTTAAATGTTTAAAATTTCACTCTGGTCTTGTAATGATAATGTCTGTTAGAATGAAGAGTGCACAAAAATTAAGCAGAATTTTTACCATTAAGAATGATTTGGAGTTGTCTGTTCTTATTGCAGGACTGTCTCTAAATCTGTGCTGTTACAGACCCTTGAAAATCAGATAGATCATCTCCTGTATCCAACATCCAATATCTTTCTGGATTTTGTGTTGTTAGTCATCCTTTAGCTTTGTGTTTTAAAACTATGTTTATTAGAATGTATTGGAAGAAAAATCCTTTGTGGCTCCTAGGAATGGAAAGTAAAATCTTAAGTGCATCTTTGCTGTGTTTATGTTCTTGGCACCCAGTTCAGCCCTTCCAAGGATTCTGTGCTATCACCGTGCAGCAGGATTGGGTCCTAAGCTGTCATCTTTCTAAAAGTGCTTTTGATAATGCAGTAATTCCCTTAGTTAGAGTGCCTGAGCGCTGAAATGGCATCTCGACCCTGAATCAATCTGGGATGCACTTTGTGCACTGCCATCTATCTGAAAAAATCCATTAGTGCAAGCTGGAGATCTGACCTGGGATGGGTGCAGGTGTCTGTGCTCTGGAAGCTGCTGGAGATGCTGAGCTGCCGTAGGAAAAGAAGGTGAGCAGGCACAGATGTGTAGTTGTATCTACAATGCAGCTGAGAAGTTTCTATGTTTTTGTCTCTGTTTTATAGGAGAAAATGGCAAAAAGGTGTTTGCCGAGTTTTACCTACAGGTCTTCACTATCCAGCAGTGTTTACAGACACCACACAGTAAATTGAAACAGAGGTAGTTTTCCTATTGGTTGCATCAGGGATTCTGTGAAAGTGAAAATAATATTCCAGTCTGGGAAACTGTAAAATCACAAGAAAAATTTGCTGTGGGGAAGACAGCAAACTCAGTCATGTATGCATTATTAAACAACAGTATTTGTGCTTGGCATGGGAAGGGTGTTCTCTGAGTGACTTAGGGGTTCACAGCATTATTTAAGAGATCCCATCTGCAGTCACAGACAATTTATTTATATTGCCTATAGATATTTTCCTGGTTCATCTCAAATACTGAGGTACAAAAAGGTTACAGCAGATGCCACTTGAATAAAAAGGGTTGAAGTGGAATGGCCAGAGTATTATAATTCAGATAAATATCTATGAGCAGTTACTTTCTTGTCTATATTTGAAATCACATATTTTAGTGCATGTGTGGATGGTTTAGTTTAGAACATGCTAATTGAATTTTGGAAGGCTTTATGGATCGAGAGGAAGTAGTCATTTTCCAATTTTTCTTCTCCATTTCTTTCTCAGATGGCACTACTCCCAAAACTTGAATCTCACAATTAGGTAGTCCACAGATGAAGCTTGATATGGCTGCCTAATTGCGGTCCCTACTTTGCCTCTGCCTGTGTTTGCCAGGCAGCAGAATGAGAAAAGGCAAAGAAAACAAAAAGTACAAACAAAAAAAGGGGGAGAGAAAGGTCATGAAGTATTCTGTATATAAACAATGGAAGTCATTTGGAAGCGATTTTAAATGCTCTCCATGAAACTTCTTTTATGCCAGCTGCATTTGTTGCTGGTGGTGAATGTAAAGCTTTCATCTGCTGTAATGTGGGTCGGCCACTGGTGGAGACAGCCAACCCATGACCCTAACCAAAGACCTTCTTCTCCCTTCTCCCCACTAAAGCTCATCTTAAGCAGAGCAGTGAGTTATGTCCATTCCATTTAAAGACATTTAGAAGACAAGAATTAAGAAATGGACAGGTTTGTTCTCTCTCTTTACCTGCACAATCATGGTTGTGGCTAATGAGCTACCAGGGAATGTGCTGCATGTTTTGCTGAGATACACGAGTTCTTCAAAATTTTGCAAAAGGGTTTCTTTTATTATTATTTTTCAGAGTACTGAAGCAATGAGAATATAGTTACTTACTGCATATTTAAATCTATAGGCTTCATGATTGCTGCACTGAGGGATATTTACCTAGGTATTTATTTCCTGTTCTTTTAGGAAACGAACGAAAGCATGATGCCAGTTCTGGGCTCTCTTGAAGCTTTTTTTTTTTTGTAAAAACCGGTTACTTTAAATCATTGAGCTGTCAATTCTTGCCAAATACAGAAAGTAGACCATTCAAGTGATTACAGAACCTGAGGATTTGGTTCAGCAGAGCACCCAATTTTTTTTTAAAGTGTGTGCTTAAGCTCATCTCTACTTGCAGAGATCAATTGGATTTTAAAAAGTGGTGAAAGTTAGGCATGTAATTAAATGCTTTTAAACAGGGCAAAACCTTTAAAACTGATATCTTTGCTTTGTAGTAAACAGAACTTCAGGACAATTTCTCCAGGATAGTAGAGTGAAGGGAACAAGTAGGGGGAAAAGGCAAGTTCTTGGGGCAAGGGGTATCAAATCAGGAATTCACTGGTGAGTGATAATGATGCTAAAAGGGATTGAGAATGAGTCTGGAATGGGATTTGATTACAGAAAAGCATGGTTTGTGCTTGAGCTGTCAAGAAAAAGGTACCCTTTTGGTGAACAAAGACGTGGGATTCCCTTTTTGTAAGAATCTGTGTGAACACAGGTGAAAACTGAATATCATCTTAACAGGAAGGTATTGACAATTTGACTGGAGTTCAAAGAAGACCAACAAAATACTCATGGGTCTGGAGAAACTAGCTTGAAGGGAAACATTCAAAAATAGACATTTCTAGACTGGGACTGAACATGGGGAGATGAGTTAACTACCCATCTCCCCATAGGTAGTTAACATGAGGACTGCTTTGACTAAAATACATTTCAAACACAGACATCTGTGTTTGAAATGTCTTTCAGTCAAAGTAGCTAGATTTTTTTTCCTGCCTTGTGTGAGAGAATACCTAGGGTTAAATGGAGAAATTGAGGAAATGAAAGTTTAAGATGAATTCTGGGCCGAAACTCAGTAATAGAAAAATATATTGTAGCCTATATTAGCCTGGGTGTAGTGCAAGCCCCCCACAACTCTTCAGATGTTTAAAATAAGAGTAGGCAAATTTTTGGCAGGTGAACTGGGGAAGGGAATCCTGCATTTTCAAGGAGATGAGGCACAAGATCTAACAGCCTCTTTACATGCTTCTGGTTTGTTCTAGTTTCAGCTGAAGGTTACAGAAGATCAGATCCCAGGCCAGCCAGCCTTGGTTTCCAGTGCTGAGTTGTGTTCTGTGTTTTTATAATGAAGAATTCAGAACAGGGTTATCATGCAGGCTCAGGCTGAGTCAGTGATGGGATTGTGGATGTACGAGGATTAGCTGCAGTAGATTTTTTTAGTAAACAGCTATGGGTTAATAATTTACTTGTTTTCTCTTTTGGAAATGATGAGCATCTCAGGTGGTGTAAAGGGCACAGAGGTGACAGCTTCCTCTTTCTTGACATTTTCTGCAGCATTTTTTTATCATTTGAGGACACTTACTGCCATCAGGTGCAATGATGGATAGCAGGTACTGCTCCTTCCTTCCTGTTCTCCCATCACAGTGCCCTGATCTCAGCACAGCTGTCTCCTGTGATCTGGCTAGTCAGTGTGCAGTGCAAGTCCTTATGACCTCTGCCACCAGTGGTGTATTGTCTGGTAGAGACTGAGAAAGGGGGAGAGACATAGATAGAATCTTTCCAAATGTCTCCATCATCCAGGTGCAGGTTCAAGGTATAATAACAGCTTTCTTGAGGAACCTTTTCCTGGAATGAACTCAATACACTGGTTTATTGCAATTCATGTTATTCAAAGCAAGCATTCAGAAAAACACTGTTGTGCAGACTGATATCATCAGGGAATGTTTTCCAACAGCCATGCCAATTGTAGAGGAGGAGGTGGATTTCCCTCTGCTGTGCTTTATGGATACCTGACAGCCAACTGTTAAACAAGCCTATTTTGGTAACCATAAGGTAAAAAACAAGTGATCCAGAATAACCCTTCTTAGCATGTTAATGATTAAAGCAGTAATCCTGCAGGAGTATCACATACAAGGGAAGGCTGATCTGGGGTAGAGCTGGTTGGTGAGACTGACCTTTAGTTTAAGTACTTGACAGTGCAAGAAAGGAGTGTTTTGAAGTAGTGGAAGATTGATTTAGGTCTTGTGTGCAGTATAACATGAAAAAAATTGGTCTATCTATTAAAAACCAGTACACTCCCAATACACTCTAGGTGTATTTGCTTATATAGAGATCCTCTGAGAGGTAAGCCAGCTCCTTGTCTCTGGGAGTTGGTGGATAGGTTGCTGATGGAGGTCTGAGAAGAGGTTCATTTTGAAGGAATTAAATTGAAGGAAGCTTTGGTGTTTTTGGGCAGAACATAAGGATTAAGACTGAGGTTGATTGCTAATGCATTGCTTCTGCTAGAGGGACAGTTTTTTGGGGGATGGATAATTTGTTTGTAGATGGATGAGTCAGATAAATAGAACCCATACAGTTGATCAGGTGGATCAATCTTGGTAGGTGCTGGTGATCAAATTGTGTAGATTGGTTTACTTGGAATTATTTGTGTGTGTTAATAACACTCTTCTGTATAAGTGTGTCTAAGATCAGGCTTGTTGGATGGGATAATTTAGACTGAAAGGTACTGTGTAAATGTAAGATTATTATCTCTCCTTTTCAGGGAGAAGCTAGGTCAACAGTAATCTTAATTACAACTTGTTTCTGTTAATAGATCTTTATTTTTAGAGTTTAGTTAAATGAGGCTTTAAACTGCTTTTATACAGGTACTTTTTACGTCGTGTTACCATTTGGGATGTGGGGTTTTGTATATTGGATCTTAGCATTGCTTGTGGAGGAACAGTTTCCCCATGTCTAGAGTGGATAATGCACAACTATTCTGGTATGGCAGGTTGTCTCTATACAGGTTTTAAAGGGACCTGTGCCCTACACACAGTGTAGAAATGCTTCAGGGCATAACAGTTCTGCCCGGGGTAGAATACAGTGAGGATTTAATAGTATTTTTAACAATTCTGTTTAGATTTATTCATTCCTTTTAGGAAGCATTTTGTCAGGGAAGCAAAGAAGAAATGAAATAGAAGAGGCTGATAAAGGCATGGGGTGAATTTAGGGAGGTGGATTGTAATAACCAGAATGAGAACATGCTCTTAGAATGAGCACTGGCTCCTCTGCCCTTATAAGAAGTATTTCAGCAATGACAAATAAGTTTGTTTCATCTGGAAGCAGCAGATTGCTTCCTAGTATTTTGCTGGTCTGACATTCTGTGAAATTGTGTTATATCCTAATTCAGTGGCTGTTCTGTATATAGAATAAGAGCTTGCTATTTTCTACCAAGTGAAGCATTCCCTCTCCTTCTGCAGTGGTAGAGGTATTTTGGTGTTAGAGGTCCATGGATTAATCTCTTCTGATGACTTCTGATACATGTTGGCATGGCTCAGAAAAGAGAGCTGCACTTTCTGAAAAGCGATTTGCTTAGTTTAGAGTTTTTCTTGGAGGTGGGACCTTTGCTTAGCAGTGAAATCTACTGAGATCACAGCACAGGGTGGTATGGTTACTGACACATCAGAGTGTGGCTGTGATCCTCTGCTGGCAGGTATGGATGTGAGCAAGCACTCTGTGGATTTACTAGCTGTGAGTGGTCTGTTCACGCATCCTCCTGCCTCCCCACGCACATGTCCTTCTGGCTTCTACTGTCTTCAGGCAGAGCATAAGTGGAAGTATTGGTGACATGCTGTTCCATAAGAAAGCAGATAATTTAAAGATCCTGGAAAGTACATTTGACTTAGAATCTTCTATATGTTGTCTTTCCATTAGTTTGCCTGAAATGAACATCTCTCCGGTTAATTTCATTTTAGCTAATGAAGGCACCCTTGGCCATTTTTTGGTTCACGTTTATACATATCTTCAGAGTAAGAGGAAACACCATTTGTGCTGATGAATCATTTTCTGCAGTGTAATTTCCCATTTCATATGAACCAGAGAGCCATTACCATTTAATTCACTGACAGCCTGTGAGGGAACATGCCATTTCAGTTCCTAGAGGGACCTGGGTGAAACTTGAGCGAGAGCCTCAGTGTTGCCAATCTACTTAGCTACTCAGTTTCTTATCAATTCTGTAAGCTTAACACTATTATGTAAAAGCATGTGAAACCAGGTATGGTGTGTATGTCATTAGCTGGCTTTTTCAGTTTTGTTCTTTGTGATATGCTTGCTTAACTTCTGTATCATTTTACAGAACAAATGTAATGTGTAGTTTATATTGTTTTCTTTACAAAAGATAAGGGAGCTGTAAATTCACCCTATGAAGGAAACTATTAGCATTTTTTAAGTAAAAGGAGACTGGAAAATTGGAATTTCTTTTTCAGTTTCTTGGAAAATGCTAAGGGAGATTATATAACTGCATGAAGTCTCTGGGGAAAAGGAAGAAGAAGCCTTGCTGATAATGAAAGAACCAAGTAGCTGCTTAATGTAATCTGCTTTTCATGGAAAGTGATGAGATGAGAGACCTGTGCAGTCAGAGCAGGATTCATTTGTTCAAAGCTAAAAAGTGGGCAGCGCTTCTGATGTGCAATCCTGTATAAGGCCAGCTTGCTGGTCTGATACTTATGCTTACCTTTTCCACAGTAACAAAGTTTATTCTGTTCAGTGTTATATTCTACAAATAAAGCAGATATTATAAAAATAATAGTTTTTAGGCTCATCTTCCCCAAGAATCAAGGGAGTAGTTTGAAGCGAGTCAGTCAACTCACTATAATCAAACAATTCTTCTATACCTCAAGTATAAATGCTGCATGTGTAGCTAGGCAGAAAGGACTAGTGGTCATCTTGAAATGATGAAGAAAGTCAGTTTCTTTTGATTCTCCAGTGTCAGACAGGCTACCCAAGGAAATTGAATATTGATTTGAAAGCAGAAGGTTGAATTTGATAATCCTGAAGATGAGATCCCTTGCATCATTGAACTGCAGCTTCAAACTTGATAGCTTCAAGCTTGATACAAACTTTGCATCATTGAAGTACAGCTGTGATAATCACTGAAGTCACTGTTCTAGGTTTCAATGGCACTTCAATGTAATTTCCTTGTAGAGGAATCATTTTGTTATGAGGGGACAAAGAGCAAGAGCCACTCATGTTTTAAACACGAGGAAAATGAAGACTTCTGAGTTGGTGAGAAACCTCCTTTCTTGCTAACACAAAATGAGCAATATGGAGTGAGGTGTAAGCCTGTATGTACTGCCCTTTCAAAGACATTTAAATTCAGTAGTTCACTGTTAAACCGATGAAGGAAAAGGGCAATGCAAAACTCAGAACTGAACCTAAATGAAACAGCACTTCTGTTAATGCAAGGTGTTTAGTGAATATGAAAAGTGTTCAGAAAGTGGCTAGAGGCATCCATGCAAGACAAAACACAGACTAGTAGTAGTGCTCCCAGCCATGTCTCCAAGGGATGCCACAGGATGACTGTACAACAAGGAGTCATTCTGTAAGTGCCTGAGGAGCAAGCGTAGTAGTGGCAGAAACAAATTGAAATGAGAACTTCTGAGGTAGGTTTGTCCTGATGCTGAGTTCATCTTGGTGAGAGAGAATCTGTAAATAGTTTTTATACTGCATTGTATAATTCTTTTATATTTTTATATAAATATAAAAAATCCCCAGAGACTCTCCAGGGAAGTGAAAATTTTAGGAAGGCACATAATGATGGTTTCAGAAGGATTTCAAGCAGCTACAGCCTGATGATGCTCCAGTTCAGATGGAAACTTTCTTCATCTAACTTGCAAATAACTGACATCAGATATCTGAGAAAATATTGAAAGAGACGTCAGTAGCTATAAAAACTGAATTGCAAGATTAAATGTTTTATGTGAAAATGGAGAACAGGAAGAAGTCTGACCTGCAAGGAAAAAGTCTACAATGCCCACAGTGAGTAGAGTAAAAGTAATAGGCTGAATATGTTGACAGAAATAAAAAGTTTAGAAAGTTTTTTCTAGTGACAAGGATGCAGAAGGATCCTAGCATGGGTTGTGTGGACACTGTGGGGCTTTATCAGTTGATAAAGAATTTGATAGATATAACTGCGTTGTCTCGAAAGAGTGCAACTGATCCTGTTGCATGGTTGTTTCCAGCTTTTTTTGTCTGTGATTCTCACCAAGCCCTGCAGTGAGTGGGATAACAGGAAGTGAGACAGAACGAGCATGGTTTCCTAACTTAAGCTGAAATCCAGATGATCAGTCTGTTACTCCTGTTTGTGTCAGAACAGTGGAATATATAACAGTTGAGTTGTAGGAGATGCTGGCAGTTGAACATGGATACTTCAGGCTTGAGAATTTTCTTCCCTGTCCAGCTAAGTGTGGGGCGTTTTTCCATGTTGCACAGTTAGGCTTGAGACATTTTGATAAATTCACTTTGTCATGCATGATCCCACCCTAACACAACTTGAGGTTCAGACCTGACTGGTACAAAACCATCACGAAGCAAGCATAGCTGGAGAGAAAATTAATCTGTCTTCAAAAAGCTTATGTAGCCATGTCCAAGTTGTTAAGGCACCCCTGAAAATAAACTTAAATGAATGGTAGATCTTACTGTCTAAAGACTTAAAACTTAGCTACTGTGTTTTTGTGTGTTTTGACTCGTATGCTTTCAGTTTTGGACCACGTTGGAGGAATGATCATGTTACAAAATTAGTTTGGTAGTCTGCGGTTTGTGTTTTTAATAGTAAATGTTTTGTGGACTTCTTGCAGTATTTCCAGTGACTGTCTTCAATCAGAGGAAGAAAGTTGCTTGAGTTCTGAGAAGCATGTGGAGAAAAGAATAAGATTCCATTAGACCCTAGTTTCTGCTTTTCTCCAGATGTTTACTCCATAACTAGTAGTAAAAGTAGCACGTAGACCAATAAAAATAACATAGTATATTAGAAGTACCAGAATATGAGTTCTTTTGGCAGAGAATGTTGAGCTCTCCTAGAAAACAAATTAGTTCCTGTGCATTATGTGTTCATGGAGGTTAACATGAGTAATGAGTCAAATGTTCTTTTAAGATGTATGGGCCAGATTCAGATCCCCAGCGATTTAAATTTTGAGTAATTCAAAAGATATTTATGAGTTATACTTCAATATAAGATTACAATCTGGTTCTTATTCTGTACGATTTTAATAAGGTTATAAAAGGGGAATTCATCTTCATTTTCCAAATGTGTAGCAAGTTACATAATTAATCCAATGTTGTCTTCATTCTGGAGGAGGCTGTTTAACTAGAATTTCTTTGTCAAATACCATGCAGACAAGCTCATGTGGTGGTAACATTAACTAATGATAGAGTTATCCAGATATGCAGTTCTATCATTAACTTGAATTGTTTTCAGTAGAGAAAGAACACGTTGCTGAAGAGAAGAAAGCATGCAATTTTTGCAGTCACTATGCAATTAGCTCATATAACCCCTGTGCTCGTCATGCTTTGTGTAAGATCCAGGGTGACCAACTGTAGGTCATTTATGTGAGAACAAAGACCCTGGGGCTGAGAGACAGTTTATTAAGATAATACTGTGGTGTGAAGATCAACTGTCACAGCAGTTGCCAATGGAAGCATGTCTGTATTTATTGAATGCTTGCATAAATAACAGTTGCTTGAGTTGGGATGTTTTTAATAGTAAAAGATGGGGAAAATAATCAGATAAATGGTGATGGTGTGAGCACAGAGCCAACCTTACCTTGTTTTCTGCAGCCTCTCCTTTAGTGGCAATGGCTCTGTGGATTTTCTGGTGCAAGGCTGAGTGCCTGCCATTTTAACCATGGGATTTTTAGAATTTTTGCCCTTTAATTATCCACTCATTTTCATTAAAATGAAGGGACCTCTGTCAGTTTTGGCTGCTCTTATCCCATGTCACCCAAAGTTAGCAAAGAAAAGGGAGGAGAAACAGATTAAGTTGCTGGCAGAGCATCATTTAAGATTCATTCTCAGGAAGCAGGGCTAAAAAGTATTTTTCCCAGATGTTTCTCTTTCCAGATAGAAAAAAGAAAAGTTGAATTGAATTCTTTCATCCATGACAAAGACTACAAAGTGTATTGTCACTTGCTGGTGCCTCAGTGTGTTTGTCATTGGGAAGCCCACAGCAATGTGCTTTCTAAATGGTTTATGAAAAACGGACATACAATCTGTTTAAAACAAAATAAACTTGTTGCTTTTATCTGTTAAAGCAAAACAAAGCTGCTCTTGTTTGCAGAATATTCAATGACCTTAGCGTGTGTGTAATGGCACGTCTGGTGCACTGTTACAAACCAAAGTAAGAGAAGCAAGTTCTTTGTCACAGTGTCTCATAGAGCATTTTCTGTGTATATTTTTCTACTAAAAATCTTTGATAATCTGTTGTTAAATATGAAAGCTTCTTATTTCAGCTTTACAAGAATATCAGATTCTTCTCTCTGAAGCACAAAGAAAACTCCGTGCTTAAGATTCAGTTTTGCAAACCCTTCCCCCTTCTTGAAACATTCATGTGGAGATACACCATTAACTGTGAAATTCCCTAGCAACCTTAACTGCCTAGAAGAAGAAATCCAAACCCCAGGAATACTCAGTTCTCAAGAGCATTTCTACTGTCTTTTGTTAATATTCATTATGTTCTTATAAGTGATTTGATATATTCTTTTGAGGGTCTTTCCTATTTTTTTCTCTCCATTCCAGTGGTTGTTGGAGCAGTGCAGTATTCCTGCTGGTGGGAAGTAGAACCCAAAACTTCTTGCCATCTGTCCTAGAAAGCCTTCAAAAATCCACTTCATGCTGATTCCTTTGCTAATTTCTTTGACAGTCCATAATTTAAAAAAAAATAAATTTAGCAATGACTAAGTCTTTGACAGGTGATAGAGTAATTATTAGTATTTTATAGCATAATATATTGCTTGCTAACTCAGCTTAGGGAGAAAAGTCATTCTTTCATATACATGCTGGCAGTAATATGTAGTATCTTGATGGGTTTTCTACCTCTTAGTTCTCTTACCTAGTAAAGACTAGCCATCCATACAAATCCAGAGCTGATGCTATGGCATGCAGTATCTCAGGTGTCTCAGTGCAGAAAATCATTCAGGCGTTGCTTCAGCTCATGCTTAATCCCATGGGAGCTGAGAGGTTCTGGCAAAAAAATCCCACTGCTTGATAGAGACAGGGCTGAACATTAAAATGAAATCAAATGAAACTTCATTAGCCAATGAAATTAATTTCACTTACTTTTGTTCCAGCTCTGGTTTCTACAGTACAGTAATTTCATGATTATGAGCTGCACCTGATTATAAGCCGCACTTCCGGGTGTTGGCAACTTTTTGTTCTTTGTCCATATATAAGCCACACCTGATTATAAGCCGCACGTTACAATACAAAGTGTGATAAGAGGTATCTATTCTATCACCATCTGTTGAGGGTGGGGGCAGTGATCCTTATCTCAACGGCAGATATTCTGCTAATGGGCCATCCATTGAAACCAGGCAGGGCATTGTTCTTTATCTTTTCACAACCCATCCTTCCTCCAGCGAGTCATTGTCTGCTAATGGCCCATTGAGTCCCACTGTGGGACTGATAAAATTACTTCATCCCATTGGAAGTTGCTCCAACCAGGGGGAAGAGCCCAACATTTCTTACCAAGATAAAAACAGAGGTTTTGGGACACTAAGGGAACCCCTTTCTCCACTGGACTCCAGAGGAAAACCAGATTTCTCCACATCACCGCTGGACCTCCGAAGGGAAACTGCACCTTCTACAGGAGCACTGCTCCAACTGAATCACATCTGTCACTGCAGGAGGATGCAGCCACCATTTAATGGGACTGCTGCCAACACCCTGCCTGAGGGGTGTCAGGTTGTACTCTGCCTGATGGGGTGTCAGGTTGTACTCTGCCTTTGTCAGGGTTTGGAGTTTGTTTCTTTGTAGTACTGTGTTTCTATTTTAATTTCCCTAGAAAAGAACTGTTATTCCTAATTCCCCTATCTTTGCCTGAAAGCCCCTTGATTTCAAAATTATAATAATTTGGAGGGAGGGGGTTTACATTCTCCATTTCAAAGAGAAGCTCCTGCCTTTCTCAGCGGACACCTGTCCTGCAAACTAAAACAGCAACTTTTCGTTCCTTGTCCATATATAAGCCACACCTGATTATAAGCCACACTTCGGAATCAGACCAAAATTTTAGTCAAAATGGTACAGTTTATAATTGTGAAATTATTGTAATTTTTGAGGAGGATGTGGAGATGTGGTAGTTTGTTGGGATTTGTTTGGTTTGGTTATTTGTATGGGCTTTTGTGGTTGATTGATTTTTTTTTTGTTTTTTTTTAATTGTAAGCTATCTCTTCTGTGTGCCCATCTCTATCACTTTTTGTCTTCTTTCATTTTTGTAATCCTCCATTCTCCTTTTTTTTGTTAATCTGTCTGCCCCATGTTTTTTTTTCACATCCTCTGTTTCTTTTATACAGTAAATTCACGAATACAAGCCGCACGGAGTATAAGCTGCATATCCGGTGTGTTGGCAACATTGATGTCTTTGTCAATAAATAAGCCGCACCCGGAATATTAGCTGCACTTTAGTTCGCCGCGAACTTTCACAAAGTCGTCATTTAGTAACACAATCGCGGGATCGCCGGGGCTTACTGGCTTACTGCCGACCTCGGAAACATTGTTTCCAAGTGAAAAAAGACACACCCTTTATTTACAAGCCGAAAAAGACAGCAACAATAGTGTGGTCATTTTGCGAGCATTCCCAATGGATCCGCGTTGCCTTTAAACAGCCGCTCAGCCACGCGGGCAGGCAGCTGAGCTCCGAGCGGAGCCACATCTCCATGCTGGCACAGGAGCGGCCGCTGTAGCCCTCGCAGCCCCGCGGGGCGAGCGGCCGTTGTAGCCCTCGCGGCCCGCAGAGTGAACGGCCGTTGTAGCCCTCGCGGCCCGCGGGGCGAGCGGCCGTTGTAGCCCTCTCCCTGCGAGCCGAGTGGCCGTTCTACCCCTCTCCCTGCAGGCTGAGCGGCTCCCCCAGCCCTCTCCCTGCGAGCCGATCGCCCACTTCATCCCTCTCCCTGCGGGGAGAGAGGCTCCCCCAGCCCTCTCCCTGCGAGCCCAGCCAGCCCCGCAGCCGCACAAGACTGAAAACACTTTAAAAAGTACAGAGAAATATCACACACTTTTATCGAACTGCCGAGGTAACTCGCCGAGGTAACTCACCCCGATAACAACCCCCGCCCCTCAGTAACGCCGCCATCCACAGGCAGGCAATAAGCTGTTCTCTGATTGGTTCATCGTCGGAACAACAGGAAACCATGGATTTCAAACTGTTTCGGCTCGGGACTGGACTGGTATGATACTAGGTAAGGGCAGATATCACATTTTTGTTCATAGATTAGCCGCACCCAAATATTAGCCACACTTCCGGGTTTCCACCAAAATTTTTGTCTAATTACTGCGGCTTGTATTCGTGAAATTACTGTAATTCAAATGTGTTACTGTTTCCTTTTCTTGCTCTCTTAGTCCCTTTTACTCGCTTTTCCCACTATTTTATATTTTGAGGCTCTATCCTAGAGATTCTAATTAATTTATTTCTACAGGGATAGAATTGTAGACTACTCTAGATTTCCCTTTTTGTATTGCGCAAGTGAGAGAAATGGAGAAATGTGCCCATGGAGCAAAGATGGATAGTGGTAACCCAGCAGTGCTGTATGACCACACTTAATTTCTTTTTGTTCAAAGGCTTAGAAACTCAAGTTTCTCTCTTGAGTTCAGGGCTCAGGTAGGCTTTCCTGTCACCTTGCTCTCAAAAGTAATTTTCTAATAGCAATCTCTGTTTTGCTCCTTGCATTATATAGGATCAGTAGTATAAGAGCCTGCGTGTGCCTCTTTGAGTGTACAGTAAATTCACGAATACAAGCCTCACTGAGTATAAGCCGCATCTCTGGGTGTTGGCAAATATTTTGTTCTTTGTCCATAAATAAGCTGCACCTGAATATAAGCCGCTCTGTCGTTCGCAGCAAGGACCCGCGTGCAACAAAGTTACCAAATACTAACAGAACCACAGCATGGCGGGGGGTTTACTGGCTCAGCTAAGGCTGTGCAGGCTCGGCCCACTCGGGGCTGCTGAAGGGGCCAGGTGGCCCAGCTTGGTGGTGCCACTCGGGGCTGGCCGCCGCCTCTGAGTTCGCTCGCCCCGGCCCCGCTCCCGCCCCGGCGCTGGCCGGGCACGGAGAGCGTGCCCCGCTCGTGCCGCGGCGCCAGCTGGGCAAGGAGCGCCCCCTGCTCCCACCACGGCGGCGGAGGGCGGGGGCAGAGCCCCCCCCTCCTCCCCGAGCCGCGGCAATGGCAGCCTGGGTCCCCCGCCGCCTCCCTGGGCCGCAGCAATGGCGGCGCGGGGTCCCCCCGTCTCTTCCCCGGGCTGTGGCAGAGGAGGGAAGGACAGAGCTCTCCTGCCTCTCCCCCTGTGCTGCCTGCAACAGAGTAACACTTTGTAACAATCGCGAAATGCCGGCTTTTACTGGCAGGTGCTTGGCTCGGCGCCCTGGCTGGCACGTCTGGGGTTGTAAATGTCAGAAAATTATTCACATATTAGCCGCCCCTGAGTATTAGCCGCACTTCCGGGTTTCCACCAAAATTTTTGTCAAATTGCTGCGGCTTGTATTCGTGAAATTACTGTAATAGTTTTGTACAGCTTGTCAGAATGTTCATGCTTTTGCACAAAGAAAGCTTTACTTCTATATAGGGATCCTTAATCTGAAGCAGTTGCTCCAAAGAAAGGGAAATTTGTGCCATACAGTATATTTGTATTATTTTTAATAATTATATCATTGTTATATTTATGTTTAATTATTTTTAAGTGGGTAAGTCAATTTGAGAAATGTGGTTATGTATTGCTAAGGTCCATAATCTTAAATGTTCAAGAAACATTCTCACATGTCTTAAGTATCAAAATTTGACTATGAAATAGGTAGTACTATTGGAAAGCTCAATGAGTGGTGAGTCAAAGTAATTAAGGAAAAGTAAATAATCTCTGAGGTTCTCATTCCCCATGAAACTAATTTTGTATCTTATCCTTCAGGTATTTAAAAATAGTTCCCTGCTAATTCAAGATGCTTGTGTACTATGTCTGTGAAGAGCACTTCAGTCCTATTGAAGGGATGGCAGATTAGGGAGTTATTTGCAACAGACTATTTTTTTATTTTAAGAGACTTTCATTTGGGCAATCTAAGTGAACAAATCTAGCTGGAAAATTAGCTTGATGTACAGGAAGACAGCAGGTGATCAGCCAATCATTTTGCAAGGGCTTATGACAAGGAAACATCTGGTTTTGTCTTTAAAGGGATACAGATGACAGTACTTTCACGACAAAGATGAACTTTTCTCCTCAGTCTAGTAAAGCCTTAAATGTTCTGCCATACATGCTCTCCTGTTTTACCTCTGTTGTTTGGAATATAGATTATTTTATTGTCTTTCCCTAGACTAATAAAGTGTGCCCTGGGAGAGGAATAGGATGTATTAGAAGGGCAGGACTGCTCTGGAGCTGCAGTTCTGCTATGCACGAGTCTGACAGTGACCTGACGGGAGAGTGACAAGATTGTACTGTCAACTCCATAGTATCTTGAGTGGTTATCTTAAGAGGGCTAATAAATCTCTGTGACATGTCTCCAGGTTTCTGTGCTGAAGAAAATGAATATAATTTCTTTATTTATTCCTGTGTGCATTCTGCTTATGAAATCCTGAGGTCTTCTGTTGCCCAAAGAGGCATAATGCATGTGTAGATTTTTTTTTCCTTACTCAGGGAGGTGCAGCTAGTGAAATGAGGCAGCAAGGCTGGATTAGTAAAGGGGCTCCATCTGTGTGTACAGCGTGCATGAAGCGTGGTGCTGTGCTGAAATGTGTGGAGGGAGCACACGGGCTAGCTCTGGGCATGTAACATGACTGCAAGAATTAGCAACTTATGCAGTAGGTGTAGTGCAGCCCCTTGGGCTCTGAACTGTCTGCCTCAGGTGTCCTGAGGATCTGCTCAGTGTACAGGAACCCTGCAATTACAATTACATAGCAGAGTTACATGCCTAAAGTAGACAGTGTAGATGTATTCCCTTGCATCAGATGAGCATGCATGTGTAGCTTATTAAATAAGGATGCTAACCTGTTTGATAGCAAATTCAGAGGAGCTGGAGATGATCCCTTTTTTTTCCAGATCTGCAGCCTTTCAAGATGAGCTGGTAAAGCTTTTTTACCTTTTTTTTCTTTTAAATCTATGTTAACAGAGACTTTTTGGTTAATTAACTGCAGATCCTTGTGCAAACTTAGAAGGATTGGAACTTCTTGCACGTCTCCTGCTGTCATCCTCATGCTCTGTGAAATCACTGAGGAGTTCAGCGCAGAAAAAGTCAGTGCTTGGCCAGAGCCCTGCAGATTTGGTGAAAGAAAATAAAACTATCATTTAGCATTCTTGAGAGCAGGTAAACCTATTCAATGTAAAGGGAATTTGGTGACCTGTTATCTAGAGCAGGAAAGCTGCTTTTTATTAATCAATCAAACAAAATGTTGAAAATAAAAGGAAAAATGACTTGAGGGAGGGAAAAGCAGCGTTAAGGAATATTAGTAGGCAGCTAGTATAGTTTGTGAAAATAGACTGTTCTTAAAGCTTTCATAGGCTCTGTGTAGTGCATAAGAAAAAACCTTTCCCTTTTTCTTCCCGAGAGAAGCCATGATTTTATCTCAGTAATTGAAAATAATGTCTGAAGTTGTTCTTAACTAAATTTACATGAGCCCTTTTTACAATCTGTTGTTATCTTTCAGGGAATTTCTCAGTAAATACTGCTGCCTGTGCTTGGATGTCATGATCCTATATAGGCATGACTCAAAGAACAGCATTTCTAGCTTAATTATGGTGCCATTTGGCATTGATGCTGTAGTTAAAGGTGATTGTTGGTGTTTTTGTTATAAATTGTGTGTACTTGAATGACTTCATTCATGCCAGGCAGAAGCTTGACTAGCTATTTACTTACTCATCTTTTTTTCCTTCATTAAAAATCCCCAAATGAAGAAAAGTTCTGAATTTCTTTGGTATTATCTGTTAATCTGTCAGTCTATTTGTTACAAAAACACTCTGCTTTTCCTTCCTTTCACAGCTTCCTTCTGTTGTGCATCACATGTGGTAACTGGTTGGTGACTTGCATCACTCAGCACTGTGAGTTGCTCAAAGAAAGCCGTGCCTGTGAAAGAAGGGAAAAGAAACACCGGAACATATGGAATTGTCTAAGTTGAGCAATCTGCGCGCAGTTATTTCTGCAAGCAGAGATGGTTTCAGTTGCCTCAGTTGCTGCAACCGGGCAATATTAATATAAGGACTTCTTGCTTCCTAGGGAACATTGCCAAGTTCCTCACAGTTCCATGAACACTGAGCCATCCCTCTAGACATCACTCAGTAGTCAGATCTGTCACCCTTGCATTAGTATACATTAACTATTCTGTCATTTCCTGGTGCATAATGACCAGTGCTAGATCCAGTTGTATTTCTGTGTTTTTGGAAGAGATGGGAAAAAAAACCCAACTAGACTCAATTAGCAAATGCTTTTAAGCAGTTCCCTCAAAAAAAAGCACAGTGAATTTTATGAAAATAGTGGTTAATGTGGGATTTTTTCAAAGCATCTCCTATTTAGAATGCTTCTTTTCTTTTTTGAATTAGGCAAAGGGCCTCATCTCAAGTCTGTTGAACTTAGTGAGTGTTTCCTGAGTGACCTTCTAATGTCTGTTCAAGGCTGTGGAGGCCCCCAAAGTGCTAATGCTGAGAGGTGTAATTGGCCCTATAAATCTCAGTGGGTCATTAATTCTAAATCTCAATAATGTTAAGACTGGGATGCATGTAAATGAAGCAGAGTGATGAGCATAGTAGGAAGATTTATACAAGCATTTTCTTCCTTTGCTTTGCCCAGTAGTAGAAAGTGTAGTTTTAGCATAGAAACTTGTTTTCTGCCTTATAATAAATTCCCATATATTACCTGGTTTTGGAAATTTATAAACACATCTTCTTGGGGGAGAAGGCTGGGCATTGTTGTCTTTGCCTCTCAGAAGGTAATAGAACATAACTTGTAAATCTCTGTAAAATGAATATGAGGTCCTCAACTCTTAAGATTTAAGTGGATAAAACAATTTTTCAAAATGTTATTGCATATTAAAACAGTTGCTCCTAATAATATTGGAATCATGGAATGGTTTGGGGTTGCAAGGGACTTTAAATATCATCTAGTACCAATCCCCCTGCCATGCCAGGGATGCCACTTCTAGACCAGGTTACTCAGAGCCCCATCCAGCCTGACCTTGAACCCTTCCAGGGATGGAGCATCCACGATTTCTGTGGCCACCCTGTTCCAGTGTGTCTTCACTGCCATAGTGAAGAAGAGGCACATGTGAGTGTGTCTAAAGAACAGATGTGAGTTTTGGTTTGGGTCTGTGATGACAGGATGCTGAAGTGTGCAGTGTCTGTAGTTGTCACAGGTACACACACACAGGAGATGCCCAAATCAAAGTGAGCTATGAATTCACCATCTCTACAAGTACTTTATGAGAATTGCTAATGAAAGCCTTGTTGTTATGCACTGTGGCCAGAAAGGCTTTTCAGTATGTTCCTTTTGAAAAAGAAAGGGGAAAAAAAAGAAGAGTCTTACTTGGCTTGGCTCAGTAAGAATGTTTATCTTGTTTCCACCAATCAGAAATTATTTTAATATGTCCTTATCTCATGGTATGTGTGGGAGGTGGTTGCTGCTATATAAGTGCATAAACAAGGTGTCAAAAAAGAAAATTAATCAGTGCAGTGGTATGGATTTTGCCCTATGTCTTTTGATTGCCAGCTGTGTGTCCAATCCATTCTAAAGTTCTCTTTCCACTTTCCCTTGGTACAGTTTACCCTTCTTTGCTTCAGTCCCCTCACAGGGATTGTTCAGAGAGATAACCTTTGCATCATTCCTTCAAGGCCAAGAGACCCCCATGTATCCTAGCATAAACAGAACACTGGGAGAAAGCAGTTAAGATTAAAAAAATACAAAAACACACAAAGAATAAAAAAAAAAGTGAAAAATCAAGCTTTTAAAAAATTAAACAGGCCATTTATGTGGGAAATTGAGTATTAGTATTTTATGTATTCTGAGGTGGAAAGGGAATTGTTTGATATCCCGTACTGTTCTAATATAACAGCATATTCAAGCTTTCTGAAAAATGTATTTGTCATCATATCTACATCTATTTATAATTGAAAAGAGAAATTATGAAAGATTATTTCTTGGTCTCTGGCCTTTCTGTGCAAAGGCATGTGCATTGCTGTACCAATTCTGAGAGACTTTGTTAGGGATTATCCTTACAGACACTGCTCAGGCACTTGCAGCAATGGGGACTTAGGTGGGAGGAAAAGTCAGGGTTTATGTGTGTGTGTGCAAGCACTTCCCTCTGTTCTTCAGGAATAAGCTTCAGTTTCATCTGTAATTTTCTGGCAAAGCAGTGACTTTGACTGCAACTTTATTTTTTGTACAGTGGATGCCATTAAGCCTTTTACTCTATCTGGAATAGTTCTGTATTCTTTTGTAAATCTATCTGTAATCTTGTGTTGGTGCCTCTAACAAGCATTAGTATTCGTACACAAAATACTACATGATATACAGTAATTTCACGACCATAAGGCGCACCGGACTATAAGGCGCACCCCCCGGGAGCCGGCACATTTTGCAACTTTGTAGATCAGATAAGGCGCACCGGTCTATAAGGCGCACCGGGTTTTTTTTTGCAGCGAGGCTCCGCCCCCAGCTCCTCCCGCACGCTTGCTGGCCGAGGCCCCGCCTCAATCCGGCAGCCATTGGCTCCCGGGCCTGCCTGTACCCGGCAGGGCCGGGCTATGCCCACCGCCGCTCCGTGCAGCATCCCCAGGGCCCCGCTGTTCCGGGAGTTCCCTGGCGCTCCGGGTGACCCAATGCCGGCAGGCTTGCCCCGTGCCGCCACTGCCCCGATTCCAGCTGCTTGCCCCCTCCCCGCGTGGCAGCCGCTCCGATTCTGGCGGTTTTCCCCCTCTCCGCATGGCGGCCGCCGTGCTTCCGGCGGTTTTCGCCCCCCCCGCGCGGCGGCCGCGGTGATTCCGGGGGCTTTCGCCCCACCCCGCGCGGCGGCCGCCGTGATTCCGGGTGCTTTCGCCCCCCCCGCGCGGCGGCCGCCGTGCTTCCGGGGGCTTTCGCCCACCCCGCGCGGCGGCCGCCGTGTTTCCGGGGGCTTTCGCCCCGCCCGCGCAGCAGCCGATCCGAACCCTGCGGCTTTTGCCCCCCCCGCGCAGCAGCCTATCCGATCCCTGCGGCTTTCGCCCCCCCCGCGCAGCAGCCGATCCGATCCCTGCGGCTTTCGCCCCCCCCGCGCAGCAGCCTATCCGATCCCTGCGGCTTTCGCCCCCCCCCGCGCAGCAGCCGATCCGATCCCTGCGGCTTTCGCCCCCCCCGCGCAGCAGCCGATCCGATCCCCACGGCTTTCGCCCCCCCCGCGCAGCAGCCGATCCGATTCCTGCGGCTTTAACACCCCCTGCAAGGGAGCCGTCCCAATGTCGGCGGGCCGGCCCCGCGCGGGGGCGGCCCCGATACCGGCGGGGAGGCCCCGATGCCGGCGGGTCCGCCCCGCACGGGGGCGGCCCCGAAGCCACTGGGTCCGCCCCGCGCGGGGGCGGCCCCGAAGCCGGCGGGGAGGCCCCGATACCGGCGGGTCCGCCCCGCGCGGGGGTGGCCCCGGGGGCGGCCCCGATGCCGGCGGGGAGGCCCCGATGCCGGCGGACCCGCCCCGCACGGGGGAGGCCCCGATGCCGACGGGCTCTCACTTCCGGGGTGGCAAATGTCGCAACTTTGTAGATCAGATAAGGCGCACCGGACTATAAGGCGCACTTCCGGTTTTGGGGGGAGATTTTAGTCAAAAGGGTGCGCCTTATAGTCGTGAAATTACTGTACTTAACCTGACCAAGCTAGAGCCTGACCCAAGGGAAGTGTAAGAGGACCTGAAATAGATCAGCTGATGAGTATTTCTATTGCAGAGAGCGTTAGGCATGCTTTGGATTTGTTTTGAAACGAGAAAACTAGGTCAGGATCTGGGATAATGAGAAAAGATGTAGCAAGAACTTCTCTGCTGTAGATGAACCAGAATCTGATTCAGGCCAATCAGACTGTTCTTTGCAAAGAGGGATCAAATTCAGAATAGCTGTCAAGCTGCTTTAAGCCAAACCTGTACTTCTGGCAGAGCACAAGTCTGCTGTGGTTGCACTAATGTCAGCCAGTGGGGTCACACACCAATCAGGTTACACCAAATATTCTCAAATAAAAGGTTCTAAGATGTTCATTATAGATATCTAACCAGAATACATTTCAGTTTTTAAGATAGTACTTAATTTTGTATGATAACATTTCTTTCTGCCATTTTTGTGTATTTAAGTTAGAATACAATCCCAGGTTCTAGAATAGTGTTTTCCCTGCTAAGAAACTTGTCTGGGGATAGTAGAATGGCAAAACTCTTTAGTTTTGCAATTTAGTTTATGAAACCTTGTTTATTGTCATTCTGTCTATGCCACAGACTTTTTTTTAAAAATTAAAATTATGGTAGCGTTGGAGTCAGTGTTGGAAGATGTTCTTAGTTTTTCTATGTTTGAGCTTCCATTTCAGACATTAGAAGATCAGGATAAGAACATTCACAGGATCAACACACTCCTCTGGATTGGCATTACAGGCATGGAAAAGAGCTGTACGGTGGAACTTCACTTCTGTGGGCTCTGTGGTGACATTCCCTTAAATGATGTGAATGGGAGAATTATCCCAGCAGTTGTTTGTTACGATCCTTCTCTCTGTAAAGGTCGTTGCTAATTGCTGTTCATCTTTTTGGAGAGACTATGTTCAAATATATCTTTGAATATTCATCTTCCATAGATTTGTGTCTAGGGGACTTAAAAGTGACAATGAGAGTACATAATAAAAAAAACCCCATTTGCACAAAAGCAGTTCTTAAAAGTGAAGGAAGGAAAGAAGAGGGAAAATAATTTTCCTTATCATTTTCCTGGCTTCATCTCTTTAATTCCTGCCTCAAACCCTCCATTTCTGCTCCCCTACACCCCTAGCTTTGGTTAAGGAAAAGAGGTCCTTTTTCTTGGTGAAAGCCAAGGAAAGCTCAGTAGCATTCATAACAACTTTTTAGTCCAGCTATTTTCCTCTGTGTGCAGTACTTATTTTTCTTTATTCTATTTAAAAATTTTGTTGTCAGTTTTTAAGTGTTTTGACTGAATCTTCAATGTTCTCTACATCAAAAATGTTGGTGTTCCTTTTTCAAGCTCTTAGAAAAACACATCCAAGGGAAGGAAAATGTATAGTTTGTTTCTTCAGAATGCTGCTAGATTGTGATAAGAGTATCATTCTGACTAAGGTTTGATTTCTAATCTCATTTGTTTGCCTGCACAAACTTTTATGTTATATAAATATCACAGAGGATTATTTGACTCAGTGCAGGGAAATTTTTCTTCTGAAAAAGCTTGATTTTTTTCAGAAACTCCTTGAGCAAGTTGGTTTGGAAACTGTTGTATTTATATAATCTCAGGATTCCGTTTATGAATTCTGGTTCAGTTGCTTTATCATGGGATGCCTCCAGCAGTACGCGGTTGGAGCCTGGAGCAGGAGTGATAGATGACCATTAGCCTTGGTGGTGCCCACTGGAGTGGGAACTGCTGGTCCTGGAGTCTTAGGAAAAGTCTTCAGCCAAATCACCCTACAGGGAAAGCAGTGGGAACATTCATTATTTTTCCAGAAGCAGAATAAAGTAAGTTTATAAATAAGACCCTGGGGAACTTGCTGAGCTCCAGGAAGCTAGGCTGACTTCTTCAGGAAAGCTGTTTGCTTTGCATGACTGTCTGTCCTAGAAGGAAGGAAATGTCCCATATGGGTGATAGGGCAATATGATGTGATTCAGTAGAGCCATATGGGAGGAAAAACACCAATCCCATATTCCTGTTAAGTGTCTTGTTTCAGTGTACTTTAGGAAAGGGAAGCAGAGAAATACAAGTCTAAGTAAGGTAAAACTGACTGTGTTAGCTCTGAGCTATGAATTCTGTGTGTCTAGAAGAACATAGTAGGGAGAAAGTGTGATTTATCTAGTATGTTGTTTTTGGTACTTTTTCATATCCAGATCACATTTCTTTGAAGAAAGAAAAGACAGGAGGGCTATTCAAAATGCGTGTGACACGTGGTTCAGGTAGAGGGCAAGGACTGCCTAGTATAGGCTGCTTAGGGACATCCTGGCTGGATGTGTTGGGACCTGGATACAGTCGTCTGGGAAACTATCCAAACTTTTTGAAAATATGTGAAAATATACTGTCCAATTCATATCAATTCCCTTAGGAAAAAAATACGGAATTTTACTTCCAATTATGTTTTGAATTATATAGATTGGGAATCTGTGCTCTTACTAATCGTAGAATAGAAGGGGGACATAAGGATCATCTGATCCAACCAACCTTTTATGGCAAAAGCACATTCTAAACAAGATGGCCCAGCACCCTGTCCAGCCAAATCTTAGAAGTGTCTAATTTTAGTAAATCCACCACTTCACTGAAGAAATTATTCCTGTGTATAGTTGTTTTTGTTGTGAAAAATGTTCTTCTTCTGTCATATTGTAATCTCCCCAGGAGTAACTTATACTCATTACCCCTTGTCTTTTCAGTGTGACTCATTTCTCAAAAATTATGGAGAACAGCCTCCCAGTGACATCAGCCAGCTCTCTTAACACCTGCATGAGAACATTGTTAGGGCCCATGGATTTGTTGGGTCAAGCTTGAATTCACAAACCAACACTGCCATCACCGACAATGGCTCTGTGTTTGCAATAACCTGGCATTTTGTTTCCAAGGCTTGGGGCCCAACAATGCTGGTGATGACAGATGTGAAGAAAGAGTTGAGAACCTATGCCTTGCCACTGCTGTTAGTGACTAATTCATCTTTCCTGTTCAACAGCAGATCAATATTTTAGTTTTGTACCTGCTTTCTATGTATATATGTAAAGAACTCTTTCTTGTAGTTTTTTGCATCTTGGGCCTATTTTCATTTGAGTTGAGCTGTTGCTTTTCTATTAGCATCTTTGACACCATTTCTGCAACCACAGCAGATTCCTGACACTGGCTATGTAGTTCTCAACTGGTATTTGTCCACTTGTCCATCTCTGCTATGCTCCTCTTGGTTTTGAGCAGGCTCAGAAGCTCACAATTAAGCCAAAGGGATCTCTTGCTCCATCTGCTTCCCTTACCTTTAAAGGGGATGGACTCTTTGTGCTTTCAGGAGAGTGTTCTTGAAAAACTTCTAGCACTCACTAGCCCCTTCATGCTCCATGAAGGCTTTCAATGGAATCCCTCCCAAACATTGCCTAGTTCTGAATACCTGCTTCGCCAAGAATTAGTATAAATACTTTCTGTTAACCAAAGCTATTGTAATCAAAAAGCAGATAGAAGGAGAGTTGTGTTTGTCAGACACTAAATATAAATCTGAAAGAAATGGTTTAACAGACTCTGTTAGTTCCTGCTATGGCTGAGAGATCTGGAATCCTTTTTCAAGTGTACATTTGCCAGCAGCCAGGGCTTCCATAGTGCAAACCCCATCAATCATCTGCTTATATTTCTGCAACATACAGCACAGCCAACAGGGCATGAAAATCTAGACTGTCATTTCTTGGATCTAGGAAAGGTAGCAAGAGAGGCAGTTTATTTATTGAGAACCTCTGTGTGAGGATGTCATCTCACAGCCTCCTTGTTTTTCTCAGTTGTTTTGGGTTTTTTTAAAAGTGTCATATGCATCAGTCTCTAAGATGTCTAGTAAACTACATGACCAAAACCGTTATGTGTCCTAGATACTCTTGATGTCTTTGATGTTGCTGAGAAAATGAGGAGTTAGTTTGCATCTTGAAAAAAATCAGCCTGAATTCATCCCAGGTAACTTTAAAAATAAGTGTTTCTCAAGGCCATCTATTATAGAAACATACATCATCCAACTTTCCTTTGTGTGAAGAGAGGCCTTTCTAGGTCTGTATCTGTAGGCGTAGACTTTGGTCTTAGCATGGCTGACATCTTCTAAATATACCTGTTTCTCTGCACTGCTCAGACAAGGAGTCTAGGATGGTTACATAATCAATTCAGGTCCTTCAGCTGGGAGCAGCATGTCGGTGGAATCTCTGATACTGTGGGCATGGTGGACAGCAGCTTTTCTGTAGCCTCTCTTCACCAGCTCTGTGCTGTTGTGCGATAATTTAGAAAAACATGGGCTACCTATGCAGCTGAGATAGCTCATGATTGGCCTTCAGCTGTGTTGCCACAGGAGCAGGTGGAAGTTGAGAAGAAATGCTGACCATCCAGCCTATCTTTCAAGTAGAAGCAGGAAAGGAAAGCTAGTTGCTACACCTAATTCAGGCATTCTGATGATCTCTGAGGATGCAGAGCACCAAAGACACCTGAGACCTGATCACTGAAGTAACAACTTCCCTATAAACTTGCTAGAAAACTTTGGAGGGTGCCTTTGAGGGCTGAAGAATGGTATGGTTATGTTAATGTGCTTTAGGGCTGTTTATCTCCATGGGAAGACATGATGATTCCATTTTGAGAAAGAATAAGGAAAGACATGTTTTGATACCTTTCAATCTAAAGAAGTCAGTTACCTTTTGGGTGCACTCAGAGGTACAATTTTGAGGGGAATATATCTGAAGTAAAATGGGGTGCCTTTTATGGGTGTACAGTTAAGAATTTGGGTGTAACTTTAATAACTGCAATTCATATATTTCATATTGTGTTGAGTTGGGATTTTTTAAAAGAAGCTCATTAGCAACTTTATTATAAGTTAAGCAAATTACATTTTCTATCGTTTAAATTTTATGGAAGAACATTACTCACTAACTATAAATGCACTGGCAGTACTCATATATGATTAACAATTAATTCTTATAATCATTGCATAAAACACAGAATAGGCTTTGCTTTAATCCATGAAGTTCCCTGAGCATAATGCCATAGGTGTGTGATCAGAGCATATACCTTCCATGCTGCTTGCCTATTCTTTCATTCATCCTAAGTAATATCATGTATGGAAAGGGGAAATTGTGTGAATTCAAGTTCGTAATATTTGTAGAGCCCAGTGTCCCTGGGTGACCTCCCTGAGACTGATTCCAAGCAGCTTGTGTTCCCAGGTTCAGACTCTCTGTCTCAATTTTGAGAGAGCTTTTTTCAGTTTTCCCCTCCCATAAATCTTTTTGTTAAGAAGATATTCTTTTTCAGTGTCTGGGGCTTTTAATTTTTGAATCATTCACAGATGGCAGAATGCTGCCTGGCTGTGGTGAGTATCCCTGGATGCTGACATGCTGCATTTCCATGTTGTTTCATCAACAAGGGGAGTTGAGTGCAATCAAGGGGGCTGTGTTTTGTGGAGGGACTTTTCTATTACACGAATGGTATGAGTGAAAAGCATCATGCTTTCTTAATTCCACAATAAAAGGACTGTGCATTAGTGGTGTTCTAGCTAGCTCACTATCTTTTCAATGTCTTTATTAGGTCAGAAAACTTTAACGTGTACTTACATGCAGTCTGTGTTCTGAGCCCTCCACATCTATTATATGCCATGGAGGCTTTTAAAATTTAGTTTAGCTCCCAGCATCATTCTTCAAATTACAGTAACTTACTTCTTGGCTGAGAGCACTTCTGTGAACTAATCTGTAATGTGTTTACTTTGGCTGGAGGAATTGAAATGCTTTAAAGGAAAAAAAAAATTAAAAGCTCCCCAAATGTTCCCGCAGCTTTGCTTTCTCCTCTTATTATGCTAATCTGATTGTTTTTAATGTGAGGACTTCTTTTGCCCTGGATCTTAAATACTCTGCAGTGTCATAAAAGGTATACCACTTTACAGCTAAGTAATGTTGACTTGTAAGTTAGGAAATCTGAAGTTATCATTTGAAATACTGCACTGTGTAGGAATATGTCCATTTTTTTCTATTACTTTCCTGAAATATAAGAAGTCACCATATTTGACATCTATGAGGACATCTAAGGAAGAACAAAAATATCTACTTTAATATTCAGTTTTTTAGTCTTTGGAAAAATAATTTATTATATGCCTTGGTTATTGCCATCATTTAGATAATGGGAAAATTAATGTGGCATTAGAGTTAATTGCCCTGTCTATACTTACTGGGACAAAGAGATTCAGAAGTGATAGTGAGAGATTTATCAGTATTTAGGAAGTTTTTTTTCTGTATTCTCTGATAGTTCAGTTCACACCTGTGTGTAGTTTAACCATGGAGACCATTCTTGCCTTTTTTGTGGACTTCTCTTAGAAAAGAGGAGTCCACAATATGGACTAATGTTCACACTAATTCAAAGGGTAATGTAGAATTCTCTTTAAATGTCCTTGTGCATTTCTTGTAAGGGTACCTAGAATCTTGTGTTTCTTTCTACTCCCCTGTTCCTACAGAGAAATACCAGTGGATAATAATTTGCCTTCAGGCTTTGCAGTGAATGGTTCAGGTAAGTAGGCTCCGTTCCATGGCCACGTGCAGTAAATATCTCGTCAAAACTGATGAAGGAGAGTGCAGCTTGGGACTCATTGATGTCGTGGTGCTGATGATATGCAGGCCTGCTGCCCTTGTGCTGGACCCAGCTTGCTAATTTCCTAATGTTTGGCTGGAGCCTGGGCTTGGATAAAAGGGAGCTGGCTGTAGCTTGGGCCAGATAATTTGGAGATGCTAATGGCTCATTTGTTAAAACAAGTAGAGGGCTTGGCAAAGGGAGAGGGAGTTTCTTTCTGCCTCACCTCACCCTTTCCCTCTGCTTTCCACCTCGAGGGCATTTATTTGGTGGGTGCTCTTTGGAGTGCTGATGGGCACTGGTGTTCCAGGTTTGCTGGCAAGGGGAGTGGTTGCTGTTCTGTACTTTGCACGCCATCGCTGGGGGGCCTGGTTTCAGGAGCAAAAGGAATGTACAGCAGAAATGCACCATTTTGTTCTGTTTCTTCCTGGGACCAGTGCTGCAGACTCTGTCCCTCTCCTGCTGCCCGTCCCTTCCCACCCCTGAGGAAAAATGCAGCTCCAAGCAGTGAATGCTGCTGAGCTCAGAAAAACACGTGTGCCACGGCACCGGTGCTGGAAGCAGGTGGGGGGACAAAGCAGCAGTGAACTGAGTCCAAAGGAGCTGAGCCCAAACCAAGTCCCAGCCAAGTCCAGGGTAGCTGAGTGGAACACTCCAGAGCAAGTGGCACATGGAGTCAAACCAGTCTGGAAGAGGACAACACTGTGGAATCAAACCAGAGGAGTGGAGCAGTCCAAAAGCAGGACACATGGATGTGTGGATGATCTGGCTTTTTGGGGGTTTGTCCCTCATTGTCTCTCATTGACTCAAGCTTGGAGAAGGGGAACGCTAACTATGGAGAGCATCCATCATCTTGTGTTTGTCCCAGCAGCTGCACAGAACTGAGCTGAGTTGGTGGTGAGGACCTTTTCTGTGTAAATCATATTCTCATTTGTATACTTTTGTTATTAATATTGCTGTTGTCACTGTGTTTCTTATTCCATTTGCTTTCAGTACCCTGTAATCTCAACCCATAGTCTGCCTTTTTCCCTCTCCCACTGAAACTGGGCTGAGAGAAGGGGAAAGGCTTATGTGAAATTCAATTTCCATCTAGTTTTAAAACCACCACAACTGGTCACAAATGCACATTTCCATCTTTCTTCTTCATGATTACAAGTGTTTCTTGTGAAGATGGGTCGTCCTATTGTACGCATTTCTGTTTGGTACATTCTGGCTCATTGCAGCAGCTTACCCAAGAGTATGTCTCTGCATGCCACTTGAGAGGAAATGTCAGCTGTTTCAGGCCATTGACTGCCAGTTACTGACTTGGGCTGGCTGGCATGAACACATTTACGTCTGCGGTTAAAAGCTCTGGATTTCTTCTCTCCGTTGGCTTGGATTCAAGGAGCTTTATGCAGAACAGTTTGGCTTTGCTGGAGATTTATGGCTGGAGTTCAGATAGATCCTTATGTGCACCCATAGGAGATGAAGACTGTTGGTACGTATGTTTTCGGCACATTAGCATAGATGGAGTGTGCACAAGTTCTCCTTCAGGGCCATGATCCCTGCTCCCTCTGAAGGAGCCACCACACACCAACTGAGCTTCCTCAATGAGAGATCAGTTCCAGAAAGAAGTGAACTTTCCACTTAGGAGGTTGTGGCTTCTGTTTTGGCAAATAAGTATCTCATGTTGCTTCTTAAAGAGAGAAATTTTGCAAGATTTTCTGTCTGTCTTCAGTAGCAGTGCCCCAGCTCAACAGCTTGAGGTTAAGTATTTTAAGCTGTTGTATCAGTGTGATCAGCGCTGGGTTTAGTGACGTGTGGAGACAATTTCTTACAGGACAGTCAGATCCAAATTCTCTACTAGTTACAGAAGAATTTTACAGTATGAAACATAAAGGTGGTTTATATATATATAAATTATATAATACATGTATTTTTACTCACTCCATATCCACTAGCTCAAATTTGAGGACATATGGCTGCATGATTTACAAGCTCTAACTTCCATTGTTAGCCATAAGTAGGAGACGTTATGGAAGTGACAGTGGGGTGGATTGCTGTGGTCAGGTTTGCATTTCGGTGGAGCAGATGAAATTCTGCCAGATAATAATGAAGAAAAACTATCACTGGCCACCTTTTACAAGTGAGATGTCCAGACGTAGAGGTGTGAATTTCAATGTGCACCAGGAGGGATGGGATCTCATTTAAAGTGCCACTGACTAAGTTAAAACATGCCAGTTGCCATCTTGGATTTGACCCAAAATGAACATTTCTGCATACTAGAAAATAAATATGAACTGGACCATGAAGGCTTTCAGGTTTGTGTGCAGGGTGTACTTACACAGGTTTTTATTGTTTCAGTAGAAGACTATTTGATACTCAATTTATATTTCAAAATCTCCTCTAGCTAACTGCAATTACAATATGATCATTTTAAAGAAGTTTTTCTTTTAACAAAAGCTATGCTGTGTGATAAACATGAGTTTGGTCACTTGGTAAAAATGCTTTGATACAACTTTCTTTAGCTGGCATTGTACAAGATATGTTTTAATTTACAATGTATGTTCATCATAAAGGGATCAAAATACACTGTAATTGAAATAGCTTTGTTTCCAGGGCAATTTTTTCCTCAATTATTTTTATGTGTTCTCTACTTCATATACCCTCAATTGAACTGTTTTATTTTTATCATTTTTATCACTTTTTAGTGGTGAATTTGTTCCTGTTGGAGTTTGGACTTTGTAATTTCATTTAGCAATTTTCCTGGGAAGTCAGAATGTTACATAAATGCAGAAAAGATATGCTGTACATCAGTTTGATTATCTTGAAAGCACTACAGAGTTTAGATCTATAAACACATGTACAGATATTTTAAGCACAGCAGCAATTCTGCTAAACTTGATGAGTGTTTTCAAAGTTAGAGGACTAGGGATTTCTGAGCAGTAAGTGCACAGACCTTCACTTGTCTCTGAAATTCATTCTTTCCAGAGTGTGGCTTACTAATAGGAGGGGTGTATATTTTTTATTTTTTTTTTAACAGACTAATAGGAAAAACATTAGAGGGAAGCAAGGTCTTCTGGTGGCATGAAGGTGACAGTTTGAAAGATGCTGCATAGGGTCCATTTTTCAGCTAATGCCCCTTTTTTCCACAGCTGACAGCAGCAGCAGAGCAACAAAATCTTGCTCCTTAAGCTTCATGGTTCATTCATAGTGATCTGCTTTTTTTTTTGGTTAGTAAATCTCGCTACCTAATAAGATGTTTTAATATATGATAATATATTTTAATAGCTATCTGGTGTAACTATTAAATTATAATATTGCCTGTTAAACTCCATTACTAATTACTGAGAATTTTCTTCCAAAAAGGTGATTCCCCACCCCCATCTGCTTTTGCCCCTAGGGAAGCTTTATTAATTTCAACAGAGACTTGCTAGTGATGTTTTTTCCTTTTTACTAATAGGTTGGAGTGCCTTTTAGTAGAATCTCTAGGTGTTTCTGGAAGCCAAACATTAAAAAATAAAGATGAATTGGATTGTTTAGGAAGAAAGGAGAAAAAAAAATAGAGACATTGGAAACAAAAGTGACCACTGAATAGAGCTCAGGGAATAAAACCACCCACGTGGGAGATGGGCAGAGAGAGGAAGGCCATGATAAAGAAGGAAGCGAAAGAAACATCAACAAAAAAAGCAAACTGCTGTGCTTCACCCAGAATATACAAAGAGCCCTGGGTACTTTCTGCAAAAGCAACACTTCCTACATACTGTGATGGGGCTGCAGGCATTTATCTTCTTTTGGATGAACTTTTCTCACTATTAAAAAAGTCTATCAAGGATTTTTTTCTTTTCTACAGTTCTTCTGCTCAGGAATTCCATGTTCATGCAGGGGAAGATGTACTTCTTGAAAGGTGTCTTTTACCAGAGAAATGCAAATGTTGCTCTTTTGCATAGTTGTAGAATCACATCAACCACCTTGAGAAGAGCAGGGGCTTTGTGCTCTCCAGTAATTTGCTTTCTTTGGGAAGCGGGCAAGAATTTAAATGTTCTTCTAAATCTTCTAGTAAAGATTATTATGTTCCTAGCACTGTAAAAGCACTAAAGATGCAATGGTCCCTAAGCACCATCAAAGGACGAGCTCTTACTTCGATGGAAAAACCAAGTGTTCCTCTGGCTCCACTTTGAGGAAGTTTGACCCTGATACCCATCAAGAACACAACAGAACAGCAAGTGAAGGGCACTTATGCAAGTAAAGTCCTTATACATGATAATGTAGTAGGACTTTATGGAGACACTGCAAAATTTTCTTCTAAGTACCCAGTGGCAGATGACTTCTTGTACAGAAAGAACAAGATTTTGTTGTTTGTTTTGTGCAACCCTTCTGCTTTTCCCAGCCTCTGTGTCTCTAAGTGACACATTTGTGTCAGGGAATTTTGGCATAGTGGCAAATGTTTCCTTTCAAATTGCAGATCCTCTACAGGGAAGAACCATTGCAACTTCCTCTTTTAATTTTGCATTCCAGCCCTCTTCCTGCTGAGTCACTTATATGTACTGTTTCACAAGGTCAGACTGGTGATATTGCAGTTGCCTGTTTTTTCTTTAAAAGGAGCGTGATTATGTTCATCAAATGTTATTTTATCAAGAATCATCAAGTAAGGGGTAAAAGCAAAGCAAATTTGATCATCTAACAATATTTTGTGGGGGAAATTTTCCAGAATCAGATGTCTTAAGAAAAATTACACTGAAATAGTAAGACCTGTTGTTCATAAGCAGTAGTTAAACTCCTGGCCTAAATCTAGCATGAATGTTGAGGCAAGGTGCAGAAGCTTTCTCCAAGCAACCTGTGTTCAGCCATTGAAATTTCCACAGTCTCTGGCAAAGTAAATCAGTAGATACCCATATCTGGTCTTTTTGGTAAATTGTTTGAACAAGTTCCTCATTTCGTTAGCACCTACTACCTGAGGACTGCCATAAAAATATGCAAGATACTAGCCTGTCTGTCTTCACTAACAGGGTTGAAATAGTTTGGACAGAAAAGCAAAGTTAGGCCATGTCTTAGGATGATCTCCAAATCTATGCAGCATGGAGGACAAAGAAATGAGTCTTCAACACTGCTTTGAAAAGCAGTGCTTTATCAGTGCTGCCACAAAGACTGGCATCAGTACAGCAGCAGTTTTACCCTTTCCCTCAGCCTTTGCATTTAGCATCCAGAGCACACAAGGGACAGAATCTTACCAACTGCACTATGTGGGACATATCTCAATGACAAGTGGAGAAGCTCCAGTGATTCTTTGGTGATCTCTGTGTGGTATTATAAGCGGAGCTTTCCTGGCCTGCACACTCCAATATAAAGACAGAGGAAAGGAAAATTTTGGCACTCAAATGGCTACCCAACTGTTTTCTTACTCCCCCTCTTCAGCAGAACAGGGGGAGAACATGAGATGAAGTATAGGTAGCGTTCAAGACAGTTGAATGAGAAAAAGAGAAGGCTGCCTATGGAAACACAGCAAAATGATTTGGTCTCTACTTCCATCTGCAGGGAATGTCCAGCCACTCAGGGAGAAGCAGAAATCCCACTACACATAGCAGCTGCCTCAGAAGAGAAACACCTTGATAATGAATGCATTTCTCCTTTGCCTTTCTGCTAACTTTATTGCTGGGTATTACACTGTACGGTATGGGATGTCCCTTTGGTCAGCTGGGGTCAGCTGTCCTGGCTGAATCCCCTTCTGACTTCTTGCCCACTCCCAGCCTCCTGGCCCCTGGGGGTGTGGGAGACACAGCCTTGGTGCTGTGTGGGTGCTGCTCAGCAGCAGACAGCATATGGGTGTGTTACCAGCCCCCTGCTAGACACAAGTGCCAAGTGCAGCACTATGAGCTTGGCTATGAGGAGTCTCAACTCCTAACCAGGCAACAAGGAAAGTAATCTTTCCATGAAGACACAACAGGACAGAGAAACTGCCCTTGCAGAGACAGAAAATATAAGGAACAGTACCAAACAGGCACCTGTGCACAGAAGCACCTTGTGGAGTTGTGCAGAGAAAGAGAAAACCAGTGCTAGTGCTGAGTGTGAGTTGAATCCAGCACTTGTACAGCCACGTCCTGCAGTGTCTACAAAGCAACCTCCATAAGAAGTAAATGGCTGCTCAGGGGTTTCAGCAGATGTGCAATATTTTCAACACTTGCTTCTCAGAGCTAGTAATGATTGTAAAAGACATAAACTTGTGTAGTTAATATTGATGGTGCCTGACAGTTCACCATCCTAAGGAAGGGAGCAAGCAAAAATCCTCCACTTACAGATACTTGTTATCAAACAGCATAATCATGAACAATGTCTGAAAATACCATATAGATGTGGAATAAACTTTAGGCTACTCTGTGGTGTGGTTAGTTACTACAGGAAAAATCTGCACATATTTATTTGTGTGGTAAATGGCACTATTACTCATGCTGTTTCTTTAGTGAGTTATTTTGACTAAAGTGCCACAGTTTCACAAAATGACCCATCAACTTATAATAAAATGCTCTTTTAGTAAGTTACTGCTGAAGGGATGTACTCAGAAAGTAATGAAAATCTACCAGGCTTCATAACACAAGTTTTCATTTCCGTTTTTTCAGTCTATTGCAAAGTTTCTAGACAGGCCATCCATAACAAGGCCTAGATTATTTGCTTAGGAAGCTGCCTTTGTTGTATTTAACCTTTTTTTGGTAAGTATTTTGTATTTCTAGATCCTACTTCATTAATGAGGTTGAAAAATACTGTCATTGCAAATTAGTTATGGGTCAGCAGCTGCTAATTTTACAATGCTGCACTATTTTCTTCTCAGCTTTGCAGACACTCTCATATCTCATTTTATGGCTGCCTGGGGATAGATGTGAATATCAAGCAGAATCCAAAACTTTTTTTTTTTCTTCCATCCAAATGCCTAGCCAATGGTTCCACTAAAATTTGGAAGCCTAATTTAAATATTCTGAAAGTGAATGGTTGTAAATACAGGTGTCATGATAAAAGTATAAGAGTTTTGTAAATAGGAGAACCTCGTGTGATTTTGCCCAGACAAGCTGTGAATTCCTTATACATGGAAGTATTCAAGGCCAAGTTGGAGGGGGTTTTGAGGACTTGTCTAGTGTAAGGGGTCCCAGTCCATGGCAGGGAGCTGGAACTAGATGGTATTTATAGTCCCTTCCAACACATGGAATGATTCATGATTCATGCTGTTGAGAAACAGTGATTCACAGTGAAGGTCACAAGAACCATCTCATGGCATGTCAGTGATCCCAGGAGAATGAGAAACTCAGAAACCCAGAACCCTCTCCCTGTCTTCTCCCCACCAATTCTGTAAGAATTTTACAATTTTTGGTCAATTTTGTGATATTCTCTTTACTGCAAATCATCCGTTTTCTAGCATAGTTTCGGCACCAAGCTGGATAGCTACTGGCCAGTCATGACTGCTGGAGAGGAGGATAGAAAACTTTTAAGGGAACATGTTTCTCCCTGTTGAAAGACAATCTCCTCCCTCCCACCACAGTTTTGAGATTAGAGCCTCATGGAGACCTAGATGCAGTTATTCTGTGGTGTGTCACTCATCGCTATTGTTTACCTCTCAGCACTCCAGATGAATTTTGGCTTCAATATACAGTTGCCAGGGGAAAAGTGTAATGCAAACTTTTGTTTCACAATCGTCATCTAAGGTTTCCTCAACCTGGAAACAGCAGCTTCCTGAAAAAGGCTATGCCAGGTAGAGTTCATCTTACCCTCTTCATGCACTCCTTTGTCTAGATGCAATAAAAAATGGATTTTTTTTTTATCTCCACAGCTCTTTTAGCAAATGTAATGTGTTACTGTCTACCAGTGGAGGTGAATTTAGTATTTCTTCTATTAATTGGTTTAAGTTTGAAAATACTGCTATGATCCACAAAGAGAAAGCAAAGGCTGCCAAGGAAATTACCTAGTTAGACCTATGTGGTGTGAACTCATAATTGCGAGTTCAGTGGGAAGCTGCTGAAAGCCGTATGTGTGGATTCAGTTACTTAGAAATACTTCTGCCATAGCTGGAGTATGAGAAGGAGGGAAAGAAGGTGAGGAAAGAGCAAGCCCAGCAGACCTCACTTGCAGACAAACTCAGGACCAACCCCAGTTTCTTGCTTCTGGTCTCCTGAACCAGAGATTCTTGGGGCTTGTATGCATATTTCTTTTCAAAAGATGCTCTTGCTAGGGTCTTTGTAATAAACTGTCAGGAGTAAATGTATCCCTTTGAAAGGAAGATAGGGATTTTTAAAAAACTTTTTTTGTTGTTGTCTCTGGGAAGATCAAAGCTCAAACCTGCTTTTGTGAGGATTCAAAATATTAATAACATTGATTTTTTTCTTGCATTTATGGGCTTGGTGTGCTTGGGGCTCAGTTCAGCAAACATGTAGGTGTAGGACTGATGCGCTTCAGGCTGCAAACTACATCCAGTATATTTGATAAGATCCCACTGGAGACTTTAAGACATCTTTTCCCTGAATGAACTTCCCATGAAGTTGCACTCTAGAAGGTTTTTCAGCCAGCAGCTGATTATTTTCATGAGCCCTCAGATGTGGATTTTTCAAAGATCTTGAATAGAGCACCCTGATGCTTTTGTAGTCCAGGTGGCAGGAGTGTGGGCAAGAGAACAGGCAGAGGCAGTTCCAGTCTCTGCCATGAACATTTCTTCCTGCTTAGGATGGCGATTTCCTCACTCCTCATTGGTGGGCTTTCAGTCCCTTTGTATACCAAATGATACTCTGCACAGAAAATTCTGTGCTTTAAGTGGAGAATAAGGAGTAATGAGGATTTCAAAATGAAATTGTTGGGTCCCAGATGTCTACTAAGTAGATTTGCATTTCTTTCCGAAATTTACTCCAAAATACACCCATCTTTGGATTTTGTTTTCTATTCTGCATATCTATATATTGTGAATATGTTCAATATTAGTTAGAAGTCCCTAAACCTGAATTTGACTCCAAAAGGACACTTAAATGCTTATTTTTTCTTGTGTACAGTTTGTGTTATCTGTTTCTGTTTTTTTCTTTTATTCTGTCCTCTAAAAAATGTAGCTGGAAAAAGTGGTTATAACCAACATTGCAGCTTTGATTGCAACTTGGAAATGGAAAGCAGGAGTTAAAGTTGAAAATTGGGTCTTAAAATAAACTATTCAACACATTTTGTTGGTTGTGATTACATTAGTGTCCAAGAAATTGTGTGATCTTATATATTACGCATACTATAGTCCTCAGGCATAATAGGGTTAGATGAGGACAGTGTCAGATGTAGCATTTGTCATTACCTTTTAGTTGCCTAATTTCATGCTGTTGAGGATTTGTGTTGAACTATTATACTTGAATGTAGATTTTTCTCTGACTTCGTGAGGTTTTTTTAACAAAAATTCTTCTTGGCATGCTTTATTTCCATGTCACTTTCAACAGCAGAAATGTTTGTCGTTAAATGCAGTTTGTCTCCAGTTTTGATCCTTCTTTAAAGAAAATAGGATGTGAAAGTAAATTCAACTATTTGCTTCTCTTTTGTAAGTACTGATAATGTGTGCTATTAATTACCTTGCCATTGTATGGTTAAAAATATTTTTTTTTCCTGTTCAGTAACTCTACCTTCTGTTGTGTAACTGTTCCATAAAGGTCATATTTTTACCAGACAATAATCTTAAATGTCATGCTTTCCATTTTGTTTAACTACTTCATATCTTGATGTATACCTGGTGGGGCAGGGTACTTTGCTAAATGAGTTTTGGGATTGTCAAAGTAATTTAATTCAAAATAAGAGGAATGTCGTTATTCTTCCCATGCCTGTATGTTGCTACTTTGATATCATCAGACAATTTTGAGAATTCATGTAGCTGATCTCTGTTTTCTGTTTATAAATGTGGCTGATGTACTTTGTAGCAAAAAGCAGTGCTTAACACATGGCAGTGATTTAACAAAAAGAAACACTTTGTGCCTGAATGCCATTTGCCTTCTGGCATTCTCTTGGGATTCCCATAAAGCACAGGGAAGTGAAACAACTACCTGCATATTTGAAGATGCAAGTGTCTGACCAGGGGTACTTACATGTGGTGGTTATGTATTTTTGGAGCAGTGTTTAAATATTTCATAGTGATTTATTTGGGCATATGTGTGTTAGGTGGGAACATGCAGTGCATACCACAGCAGAAGGTGACCTGTAACCTCTACAACATTAAAGGCTTTTAGCCTAGTATTTGAAATACTTGTGGTCTTTGCTGCATGTTCTCCAGGGAGGACACAAACCTGGCAGGATTTTGTTCCTATTCTCAGTCTTTTATTTCCATTATTGTTCCCGACTGCTTGCATTTCCCTTAAAAGCTTTCCTCTTTGTCTTCTTCTTCCTCCTTCTTTTATATGTAGGATAGTAGTTTAGAAGGAATGAACTAGGGAGGGTGGGAAGGCTTCCTCTTAATACCTCACAGAGGGTGAATTTACTTCAAAGGAAAGAGTTAAGCTGTCTTACACAGCCAATTAAGTGTATGCTGTCTTTTACTACGCATGCATGCCCTTATGGAGGTAATAGTAATTTATGTAGGTAGCTTCTGTCGTTCTGTCTCACTGACCTGGGCTCACACCGTTACATGTTCAGTGCAGCTTGACAGTGAGGGAAGAAGACCTATATATATGCACAGGTGTAAGGCAGGATTGTTAAAACTGAGGTAGTAAGGTGAAGTTAAAGATCAGATTGTTTGCTCGTCATTTGAAAGCAGGAAAAATCAGGTCTGGTAACTCTTGCAAGGTCCTTGACCAGTCATTAAATTACTTGCCTTAAGAAAGACCAGCCAAGTTGGCAATTAATGGGATGTAGTCCAGCCAAGAATGTCTTAAAATTAGTCGTGTATGAAATTGTGGTATAAATTTCTTTTGCCTCCCTAGAGTTTCTGCTGGTTCATAAGTAGTGAATCACTGCTGGTCTGTTATTGAGCTGGAACTGGGCTTATCTGAATTGATAGTAAATGTAGAGTTGGTTTTGCACTTTCTGGTATTGGAAGATGAGTCGCCATCTTTAAGAGTTATATGCTGAAATATAAAGCAAGAGTATACTTTGTATCTATTAGGTTTTGTTTTTCTGAGTTTACGTATGTACATTTTGCCGCAAAAATACATGTATATATGTGGATATATGTGTACAGTGTATGTATTTTATAAAATTATTTGCATCTAAATTATAACTGTTATGTAGTTTCTTTGATCTGGCGTTATTGTAGGCTTGTGCTTCTTTTCAAGACAACTATTTGCTTGACTCTGAGAAGAGCATCAACAAAATCAGCCTTGCCTTTTGATACCTGATTGCTTTTCTGTGTCTCAAACGCAGTAACCCTCCATAATCTCCATATTTCCATGTATGAACTGTCATAGACTACCAATAGCATTTACAGGTCTTAGTATTTAGGAACCTGAGCCATAAACCAGGGCCCCCCATTTGTGAGGGCACAAAACAAATGTATGCAAACCATTTAGGAAAGCAGCCACAGGGCACTGAGGTAAGAGGGAACAGAAGGCTATGGGCAGGTTGAAGAAGTACAAGGAAATGGTGACACAAGTATTGACCAGCATGTAAGTGGTGGGTTTAGAACATTAAAAAAAAAAAATTTAAAAATTGAGGCATCTCAACGAAGCATATTTTAGTGGATTCTGCTTGGAAATGTTTAGCTGGTATAGTGGAAACTAACATCACCATAAAAAGTGGGAAACTATATCAGGTGTGAGATTACAGTAAAGAATCTTTAGAAGTGAGAACAAGTTATGTTGGATGCACAAAGGCAAAAAGGAGAGATGTGGTTAAAGTGAATGACAAAGGAAAACAACCTTTGCAACAGGCAAGATTTTTGTGTCAGATATAGAGAAGGGGATGCCTGTAATGATGGATCTGATAAGATTTTTGGACAGGAACATAACAGAGAGGTTATGTAGAACAAACCCACTGAACTGACACATAATTGGGATTTCAGAGACTGAGTTGAAAATGTCATCCATATTGTGGTTTGCATAACAAATAAGACAGTGATGTTGTCCAAAGTGATTAGAGGAGGGTATGGAGAGCTGAGACAGGGGAGGATGTTACCTGCTTTATTTTACTTCTCATGGGGAGGGAAGAAGGGGAAGGATTACAAGGAGGATTTTAATGTTGGGGGAAGAGGGTTTAATGGGAACAGTAGAAAGGAAGGCAAGGCAAGGCAAGAGCAGAAATGGTAGATTTATTGCTTGCCACTGGGAATTTTTGTTTGCTGATAACGTGCAGAGATAAGGCATTAAGGAAATTAAGGACAGAGCTGCTTTGAGTACCCTATAGGAAGCTGGCAGAGGAAGAAACCACCTGAAATTTGGTATTAAGAAGGACTTTAGGATAAAATATCTGTGGAAGTTTGTGGGTATTTTATAATGTATCTACAACTCAAGACCGTAGGATGTAATAAATTTTGAGATAATTTTTGAAGACAGCTGATTTTATTGCCAGAAACATTTAGATCTGGGGAAACATTTAAAAGATGGATGAAAACTGATTTGGAGTAGTAATTATGTGCTTTAGGGAACAATGATAGCGATCAGAAGATTGCACACTTGTTGGGGTGCCATACTTGAGATGAGAATAAGCTCTTTTTGAAGACAACCAGTGGGAACAAAAAAATAAAAAATTCTCTCTGGATTATTCTGTACTGCAAATAACCATAGATGAGAATTTCTACATAAATCATATTGGTATCTAAGTATATATATATATTTAGAGGTTATGAGCGTTTGTTCATTCCTCTTTTGAACAGTTACTCCTGTGATGCAGACTTCAAAGAATAGGAAAGAGAACACAACCTCCCCTGGGATTTAATCTCTATTCAGGAAAACAAGGAGTACTTTAAAATTCACATTTTTTTTTCTTAGATTTGACTAATTTCTGGGATCTAGATTGTCAATTCCTGTAAACTGGCATGAAACTGTTGAAGCAAATTGCTCAGAGAAACCAACAATGCACATTAAAAAGTGTGTTTGGAGCAGAATTTATGTTAATAACCACCCTATTATTGTTTCAATTGCTTAAAGAATTTCTTCCATTGTGTGAGACTTTAGGAGATTCATCTGAGTGTGTGTGGGGAGGGTTTGTGTGTGTGTAGAAGGTCCCAAGTGACATCTGAAAACCAATACATGGAATAATAACTTGGGGCAGAAGTTGTTGTAGCCAGTTGTTGTAGTCCCAGACTTAATTATGGATAGACTAAGTGAATCCTGTTCAGTACTCTAATGTGTAAGATGGCAATGAAGAAAATTGACAAAATCCTAAATGATGTTTCAAAATACTTTTTAAAGAATGTTTGCCAGTAAAGAGAATCAAAGTATAAAACTTCTGAAAAACAACCTGAAACCCAATACAACTTGATGCCAAATTTCAGTATTTTGTGGTAGATAAGTAACTTTTTTTGAGTTAGTGAAAAAAAATCCATTACTTTAATAATGAATCTGAGATTCTGCATTCTTTATTCAGCTGTTCTTTTGTTTGTTTTTATAAGTTCTCATCTGATAGTATGTTGGTGAATGTAGTGTAATTTCTAATTTAAAAAGTTGAATGTTTAGTCTTTGTACATAGACATTTATTTTATATGTATTTGCTCATATGTGTCTCATTTTTTTCTGTCAGAGATTTTGAGTTATTAGTGACTACCATGAAGGGTCAGAGCCTTGTCAATATTGCAGAACAGTATGATAGGGCCCTTTGAATATGGTATGAAAGGAAAGCTGGAAGCTTACCATCTGGAAGAGACCATAAATGGGCTAAAGATGGCATTTCTGGCTATCTGCCAGAACAATCCTGCTGTCTGACTAACCTCGGGATTGGACAAGGAGGGATCTCCAGTGGCTTAGTGTCCTGATTTTCCTTCTCTCTGCTCCACTGAGTGAACTACCCTCCAGTACAGCCAGAATGGTGCAGTCCTGCTCTCAGAGGTTAGACAATATATAAAAGGAAGGAAATAAAGATGCAAAAAACCCCAAAACAACAACAACAACAACCAAAATAACCCCACAAAAACAAACAAACTAACTAGAAAAGTAGAAAAGCTGTAGAAGAAAGCTTGAAATCAATCAATTTTGCTGAGAACAACAGATTGACTCTCCCCATAGCTTCACAGAAATGTTAACTGTGGGGGACCTCTGTGTGTTTTTACTCAAATTTCCTGCTTAAAGCGGGAGTATTACTAACACCACTTCAGATCAGCCAGGCTTTCATTGGTGCACATTGGTGAACTGGCTTCATACGCTGGACCATTGTGCGGACAAGGACCCTTTCTTTGCAGCAAACACAGCTCCTTGTTCTTTTTTTTTCGCTGCCTTTCCTTTCCAAACAGCCTGCATCCATGACCATATTCTGGGCACGTGTGCTACCTCAGATCTGGGATTCTGATTGTGCCACAGCTCTGGTATTATACAGACTTCCACTTCTACTTGTTCATTGCTCAAGCTCTGTGCAGTGGTGTAGCTGCCACTGTTTGAGAAGCCTGAATGCCCTCTGTTTCATGGCCTACTCCAACATGTACATCCCCTTTCTCTGCACTGTTTCCTCATTTACTTGTGCATTTAGATACCATTCCCTCATGACCCTAGCCGAAATCTTTCTCCACTGGGTAGCAAGCCTGGTTGCAAAGATGTGCTTTTGTCTGGATCTTTGACATCATCTAACATCTTGTGTCTGGAAGCGTGGTACTGGGGATAGGAGAAAAAACTACACGGCATAGCTGATTGAGATTGAAGTGCTTCTACACATTTTTACAGCTGAGGACCATTATGGTAAGGTAGTGAAATTCATCTGGACACAGTGATGTCCTGCTGTGTCCTTAGTTCATGAGATTCATCAAACTGGCTAAGCAAGGACTTAATGCGCCTTGCAGGAGCTTGTGCGAGGTGTTCAGAAGTTAATGAGCTGAATTAATTCTAAGAAAACTGAAAATAACGTCTCAACTATATATAGATAGAGAGATATGTATAGGTACATATATAGCTGTTGGAAAGAGCGTTCCTGAGGAGCAAGAGAGTTTATGAGGCATTTTGATGTCTTTATATGAAGCTGTACAAATTTCAGCCACTTAACTTTAGCAGGAATATCCTGGAGTGTTTGAAGTGGGTGAATAATTTAAAATAAATAAGGTCAATGAAGAAGACCCTGTTTGCCAGTCTGAAATGTAAATTCTGAAGAACCTTTGGAGATTTTGTTCATACAGAAAAAAGAGTAAGTTATTAGGTCCTGCATTTTATAAACTGTTGGGGTGAAGAAAGTTCATTTATCTCAGCACTTTGTTTGGTCAAGATCTTTCAGCATGTCTTTCATTAGTCTTTGCTGTGTGAAAATTTAACTGATTTAAAAAAAAAATATTCTTGAAAGTGCATCTGAGAGAGTTCATGAAGACCAGACGAGATATTTGGATGTTTTTCTCAGAAGCAGTCTGTGAACAATATGCCATCTTTCAAAAACGTTATTAATGGTGTTATTTCCTGTTCCAGAATTGCCCTTGGCTACAAGAATGGGTAAAATTTTTATGGTGACATTTGCATTCTCTGCTATTAAATAGGTGGGGTTTTTCTACTGTTTTACTTCAGGGCAGACATTTGGCAAATATAGCAACTCTGGTTGTTGGACTGGATTCCTTTCTGAAAATTTTATGGTCCATGCAAGCATAATGTGGACACATGCAGTAAAATTTGACATACATATAGTGAATACCACCAAAAAAGTCCATAGGCCATTTTTTAAAAAAAACACTTTATTTGTAATCATGAAAACACTCAGGCAGAATTTGTCTTTTGACAGCTTTTGTGATCAATAAGGTGTGCTTATTGTAAGAACTCTGTAAAGGTTTTCTCACCTCTCACCTGTCTCATATGCATCACCTGGCTACAACAGAGCATGATATTGGACTATGAAGATCATGGTAAAATGTAATGTACATTGGTGTAATATTTGAATTAGGCTTGATACTTAAGTCTTCCCTTTGCTTCCCTCTAATAAAAGGTATCTGAGAGGTAACTCTTACCACTGAATTAATAATAATGTCTGCTGTAATATAAGGACAGCTAGATTATTCAGTCATTGTAGCTTTGATGAAGGAAGTGTACGGCATCATCAGGGTGTGTGGTCCAGGATCTCACTGCCCAGTTGTTATGGGCTCACTTCAGAATTACTCATGAGTAAGACAAAAGGGCATGGTTCTGAGCAGTACCCATTTCTTCTCTGCCTTTGCAAGAAGGCAGGAGGGAGCTCAGTGGAGCTCCTTTGCTGCTGCTAATAGTTCTGGAGGTCTGTGTTGGGATACCGAGAGGCGTACTGTGTGAAGATGTGGTGATCATTGCATGTCTGCCACAAGTTCCAACCCTTATGAAGTGCCAGGAAAAAAAAAATCAATCTGACAGCTGTTCCTCTGTGAACTGACCCTGGGAATTACTGAACATCATTGGCACACACGATTGTGCATCTGACCTAGGGATGAGTAGCTCTGAATTGTGTTAACCCCCGAGAGCACTCATGGAAAAGAAATTCAGAAATCTTTTAGGCTATACTGGTATCCCAAGGCAGGATCAGTTATATTCTGTCAGATCCCTGGTTTGTTCTTAAAAACATTCTATTCCAGTGTGGCACAGTTCTTATAGTCACAAAATAAAAATCTTTCTTGCTGCAGTTTGAACATGTTGCTTATCAGTCTGTCTTTTGTGGATGTTTCTTATTTTCAGCAGGCAGTTTGGTATATAGCAACTTACAGATCTCCTTCGTGATGTCTTTTTTCAAACATTAAACAATCCTCATTCTGTCCATGTTTCTTCACAGGTTATGTTTTCTAGAAATCTATCTCTGCAATTGTTCTGCATCTTTCTTGGAGTGTGATGCACAAAACTGAATATAAGACAGCTCTGTTCAGAGAGGATTACTTCACTAATGCTGTAGCTTTTAAATGATATTGTATATTTATGCAATATACAATAGGATAGTATTCTTTGCTTGAGATCCTCTCCTACAGAAATGCAACTGAAAAAGTGCTTCATCCTGCATTTATACAGTTCATTATTTATGCAATTAATTATACTGTTAATTATTAAGTTACCCAAGTACCTTGCATGTGTTCTTACTAATTGACTCCTATTCCACCCTTAAACTGTAGATCGGACCCAGCATCAAATAAACATTAGAATGTAGGTGCCTAAATGTACATCATATGTTAGCAGTGTCACTAAATTCCCAATCTAGTCAATGGAGCCTGGCCAATTGGACATGCCTTACTGAGGGTCGGATGAAGAATCTCATTTAGGTCCCCAAACACCAATAACTGTATTGACTTGTCCTCCATTAACTGTAAAAATAATTAGTTTACAATCTGGACTGGGATATCATTTAATCTCTCCAATTTACCCATGTCATTCTGATTTCTGATCCTGCTTTCAAAGATACTTGCAGTCTCTTAGAGCTCAGTCTCATCTGGGAATTTCATAAACATAACTTCTATTCCACTGCTGAAGCCATAGATATAAATATTGAATGTCATTGGACCTGAAACAACCTCCACAACCCTGTGGAGCCCTACACAATATGCTGCTCCATTGTGATTTTAGCAATTGTTTTCTGAGGGTTTCTTCAACTAGACAGCACCCATGTTAGCATTTTAATAATTCATTTAAGTCTGCTGTTGAAAAATGCTTTGCTGTTTTGTGGTTTTGCATCCTTAGGATTATGAATTCTCTTATTTTATAGTGACACTAGAAAAACCATCCTATTCCCCTCCTCCCCTTATTAACCTGCTGTCTTTACCTTCTATGTCAAAAACTGACTTCAGCTTATTTTGAATTTTTTGCAGAACAAAATGTCCTGATGTATTTCTTTCTCAACTACTCCCAGATGTGGAAGTAGTTAAAATATATACATACTATTCCAATCCTGCACTCTGCATGGTTCTGGCAGTGTTTTGAAAAATCTTTCCTCCCAGATCTCCCTGGTTTGGTGGTTTGCAATAGATCCCCACCATGGGAGTGTTCCTGGCTTTTTCATCTCTAACTTTGCAATCATTACATGGAAGTTTCTCCAAGATCTGAATCTCCCTATGGCCTGAAACTACATCAGTTCTGTGTGTTCTTAATGTACAATGCAGCACCAACCCTTTGGAAAGAGCAGTGCCTCTTTATACCCCCACAAGGGTTATCCAAGTCTCTGTTACTCCAATTAAATAATAGTTTCTTTAGATATCTGGCTTCTCCAGTTTCTTTCCAATTGTATAGTGTGGTCACTTGGAACTTCAGTGGACTCGTTCACTGTTCTTTCTTTATGTTCTTAATTAGTTTATTTCAAGTAGCTTTCAGACCCCAACAGAATTCCTTTTCAAAGATCCCCACAGGATTTTGGTTTTTTTCCACACCAATCCTGACTTAAAAGTATTTTTCAGTTAATGCAATAAATCAGGTTGTAAAGATGCTTTCCTCATTTTCATGATGTGAACTCCATTCCTGTCCATTTGCTTACACAGTGCTGCCCACTTGTTCTGCAAGCCAAATTCCTCAGCATCTTCCAAGTCTAAAATAGAAAAATGTCTCATCAGGAATGGGTTCAGTTAGAAGTCTTTTTGTTTCTACATCTAGCAAGTTCTTTCCCTGTTGCTGCAATGGTGGCACCGATTGTGGTAGTTGGAACAGTAAGTTGGCACCATCCACTGTGCTTCTTCTCCTTAGTGCTCCTGAGCTGGAGCTTGTTTGTGTTGGAGATGCAACTTTGCCAGCCACTTTTGTGTCTTGCACAGGACTGGAATGCTGTCTTTCAGATTTTACTGTGAAACTTACTTCTTTGATCTTGTAGTTTCATTCCAGCATGCACAATTTCAGTCAGCACTTGTGACAGTGAAAATAAGAGCCTTGTAACTCTTAACCCAGGCTTCTTGTGCTCAAACCCTTGTCAAGGGTTTAGAAAGCAGTCATGCTTTTGATGTGGCAGATTAAGAATTGTGTCGTATTTTAGAATTTTATCATACCAGGGTTCCTTAAATAAAAGTTGTGGAGTTCCAGCTAGGATGCTTGATCTCTGAGTATTTATTTTCCATTTAAATAAATTGATTTTGCACTGTTCTGATGAGGTCAGGGTGCCAGACTTTAGGTTTACTTGATCTTAGCAGAAGCGGGTGTTGTGCTAAAGAAATTCCACTGTGCTGGTAGGCTTTGAACCTTGTGGTTTTGGCAACAGTGTCTCTTGACTTGCCAGCAGACCTGTGAAACCCTACAGCATCTGTCTTGAACAGCAGCGAAGCAGTTAACAGTGCTAACATTTAGAACAGCTGCAGGTGCTTCTCTGGTGTTGCCATCCAAAGGGGGGATGGGGCCGTGAGCTTGGACCTCCATGGTGGCAAGGTGGGAGCACAGCCAGATCTGCAGCATTCAGGCTTTGTCCAGGGCCAAGATGCTGCAGGTGAAGTACATTTCTTAAAAGCTGGATAAGGCAGAAGTGACATTGTAAACTGTGGGCAAATATATATTCCATGCTCTTTTCTGGACCTCATCCCCAAGTAACTTTAAACCTCTTTTATCTTCTTTCTTTCATGTATAAAGTCATGTCCTTTAGGTCATTTGTAACACATGAGCTTTTAGCTCCAAAACTTCCATCTCAGTCTTGGGTGTTGGCCAGCATTTGGGAGTCTCAAGTTGTGAAATGGCTTCATTTTTCTCTTTGAAGTGCTTTAATTCACCAGTTCTAGGAAAAGCTATCAGAGTGGGGTCTGTTCCCTTTTCACGGCCCAAAGGGGGCCTGCTTATGACATATCAAACCAAATGGAATTAGGGGGAAGATGCACGCTGTGGTTTTGATTCCTATTAGTGGGAGCCTGAAGAATGACTTTCCTGTATGATCTCTGATGTTCACTCTGTTATTTAAAGGCCTAATGATCTGTCATGTATAATTTATGCAGTAGAGGTGCATTTCCATTATATTAGATGCAGAACGATATTAGCAGCAGTAAACTGCTGTAATTTTACTTTTTTTTTGAGGTATCACAAAAGATCAGGCTCTTTGAACAGCCTTTCCCCTATAAATTTATTTTACTGTGCTCAAAAAATCATGGAATCAGAACTATTTGAGGCTTAAATGGATCTCTGAAGTCTATCTGGTCCAACTGCTTTTTAAAGTAGATCAAATTACTGAGAGCCTTAGTTGGATTTTGAGCATCTCCAAGGATGGATGTCCCAGCTTTTATGGATAGAGAAGGGATTTCTGTAACTGTATGACCCTTCTTTTGGCAAATTTTCACCCCCTTACATTCAGTGAGAATGTCCTTTATCACGAAGTGTGTTGCCACCTTGAATCTTTGGGCAGAGTTTGGCATTATTTTCTCTATACCCTCCTTTTAAGTAGCTATAGACAGCAGTAAAACCTCTGCTTATCATCGTTTTCTAAAGGCTGAAAAACCCCTGAGCTTCACAGCTTCATCTTGTATGTAATTTTCTCCAGAATTTAATTTGTTTCTGAGACAAAACTATATTATATGCAACTTTTACTATTTATTTTATTTTTAAAAATGCAAAATAAATCTTCAAATGTAGCATATGTGTACTTTGAGCATATGTCCTTTATGAAGCAATTTTGTTGGGAATTGTGGGTTGCTGTTGTGTGCATTTAGGTTTTTTTGCATATTTTTGAAGTGTCTCTAGATAATGTGTAGAATGATATGATTAATACTACTGGAATTAAAAATCTTTCTTTTTGTAAATAATCATTAAATAATATAACATAGAAATCTACAATAGTACTTTTTGTCTATCTGTCTATATAATGGTCACAGCATGACAGAGAGAAAAAGTAGTCCTGTCCTTGAGGCTTTATTTCACCAGAAGTGCATTACACATCACCTGTTGATGATTTCTTCTGTTCAGCTTGGAGGAAATGATCTTCGGCTGGATTCCCCTGAGAGCTAATCAGAGTCAGTGCTACTGTTGGGATTAACCATGAGAAATTGCTGAGCTCTCCTTAGCAACTCTTACCCAGCTCTGGAGCATTTGTTGTCAACAGAAAAACCAGATTCTGCCAGACCTGATGGTGGGCAGCAGGCTGTTCCACTACAGCACCATGCAGCTCTGCTAGAAAGGGAGGAAGCTGCTGGCTAAGGTGCATATCCAAGGAATCTGAAGAGTCTGCTGATCAAACCAAGCTCCTTTGGCATTCAGGTTTGCAAATTTAAATTAAAGATAATTGAGGGTTTAAATTTCACCTTAAACATAGATGATATTGTTTTCTACGTAATGAAGTTGCGAGTACTCAGAACCTTTAGGCTGCCTCTGTAAAGCCTTGCAAACTAATGCCTTGTCAGTGAAGACAATAATTGATACTGTCCTTGAACCTCCTGCAAGTCCTTGCTTTTTGGCACAGACTTTATTACTCAAGTATGAAAAAGCCAGGAGTTAACACGCAAACTTGCAATTCCCTGATCTTAGCAGATGGATCATAGCCATTTCAGAGATCAATGACTGGTAACTGAATTATTCACCCTCTTAGCAAGGAAATATCTTGGTATCTGATCTGCAGTTTTCTTCAGGAAGCCCTAGTCATTTACAGATAAGTTTTTTTCCCACTTGGAAGGAATTTTATGTGTTCTCTTTGTCTTCCAGCTCTCATTTAAAATTAAAAAAAAAGGTCTGACTAATCTCTAATCCTCTCCTGAGGTTCTTAAATTTTGCTGGAGAGTGTAACCTGTCATAGTATTCAAATGTGCATCCTTTAAATGTGAGGATTTTGGTTCCTCTTACATAAAAAATTTAAATATGTGTCTGGCAAGATATCTACTTCCTACATGTTTCAAACTAGTTTCAAACAAATATTTTTACTTTAACAGCAAATGTTATCTTCTTAGTGATATGTAATGAGCTGTTAACTGTAACAGTATTTTCAGAGTCCCGATACTCAAATATGTGGGGATATGTGGGGATATATTAAAAACCATGTGTTTTACCATCATTCTGGGCTCATTCTTTCCTGCTTGGCTTGCTGTAAGCCAGTAAATTCATTGTTTGGTTTTGCATTTCTATCACAGAGTGCCACAAAGCTCATATTTTTGATGAAGGAACCTATAAATGCCTGTCTCACAGAACCTTTGCTGTTCTCCTTTCTCTCGACAATGAGCCATCTTTCTCAGCGTCTCCTTCCCAAATTGCCACTTCTACAATGTTTCCTAGTTTTGCCAGTTTTGCATTGCCTCATGGTTTGGTAGCAGTGGCAGGGAAGATCTCAGTGGCTGGCTTGGTGAGATTCTCCTCTTTGCCTTGTGCCCTGAAGGATGGGCATGCTGGGAATCGAGCATGGAACAGCACAGAATTCATGCAGCAAAGAGGAGAGCTATTGGAAGAGAGGGATTTCTGAAGTGGCCTCTTTGCTTGCTGAAGAGCCTGTCGTGGTGCCCAGCCTGAGAGCAGATGAAGAGTAGGGAGGAGAGAGGCTGAAACCCTGGTTGCTTATCTCCACGCTCTTCTCAGTTGCTCTGTTTTTCATGCCTCCAGCTCAGCTGTAAAGCAATAATTAACCTGAGCCTTTTAATTTCTCCCAGTTGGCTTTAAATTAACTCTGTTGTCATGTTGCGTGGAGTAATCCTTTAGGCATCAAAGATTTGCATTTTTTATGGCTGCATGGGTATTTACTGTTTGGTCAGTTTTCATTTTATTATTGTAATGGTATGCATTATTTTTGGAATTTTCATGTTTGTGGAGAAGAGTGTCTTAGATGCTGCACACACAGAGAAGAGAAAAGAAAAATCCCTGCTCAGTCAGTGCTGCAGGGAAGTCCAAAGATTTTTAACTCATGGTCAAACCTCCTAATGTGAAATAAAATGTGGCGAATTTGTTTGAGAAAATTTCAGTTGAAAATCCTATTGCTAGCCTCTGTTTGTTTCTTGAATAGACTGTTGTTTGTTTAGATGTACTCAAGTGGTATTGTTTGCAGTTGTTTTAGGTACAGACACCTCTTTTCAAGGCAGGAAAATTTTGCGTTTCTTGTAAATGGCATTCTTTAAACAGCTTGCAATAGGAAAGAGCCAAGAAAAAGATGGGATCTTTATTTCAGCACAGGTTCTCATAAATCTCATATTAGTATCAAAACAGTGGGACTAGTGATAATTTTTTTAGTATATCATAGGTTTATTTGTGCTCTAGTTACTGGAGAGTCTAAAACTGCTGTTTTATTAGTGTTGTTCAGTAATATGGTCCGTAACTATAAAGCCTATTAAACACTTCATAAAGCCTTCAAGGAAACTTCTTACAAATGTTACACTGTGTTTTTATAAGTTATAACTCTCTGGAAATTGACTTATTATCCATTTTCCATCAAAGTGAAGTGTTTGGAAGACGGAGGATGACCTAATGTAATCTAGATTGAAAACATCAGTGAAACTTGATGTTTATCCTTGATTTGATATTGTATATGTTAACAGTGAATTCTTGTCAAAATGGATCTAGATAGATGCAAGGCAAGAGTGAAAAATATACCCAGAAATTAAGGGTGCTGCTTGCATCACTGTAGTAACAATAATTTTTAAGTGAAACTGTAGCCTGCTTATTTATTTGTGAAATGAGTGGCCGAAACTCCAGCACAGGACAAGATAATATGGATAGGGTGAACTTTAAATATTCAGAACATGAACTCGCTTCTTTGCATTTTTAAAATGATGGTATGGAAATCTAGTAACGTACAAAAACTAATCTAGCAGTGTGCCAAAGTAATTAAAGCAAAGTAAATAATCTCCAGTGTTCTTATTCCCCACAGAAAATGTTTAATATCTTATCTTTCCAAAGTAGTTTTCTGCTAATTCATGATGTCTTTGTAGACTCTCCTTATTCAGCCAGTGTTGTTGTTCTCCGTGGTGTGGAAATTTCTCCCCTCCTGTCATAAGGGGGAAAAAACATGTCAGGTACTGTCTGTATTCCAAAAATTATGTTTCTTCCATAGAGTGGAAATCATTAAGCCAACAGCTGTAATAGTCTCTGGTCATTTGCTGTTTACTTAGCCAAAGGGCTTTGTTTACCTCATGTGTATGTGGTATATGATACTTTAAAACATTGTCTTGGTGCTGTGGGACATCTTGTTGCTGGAATCCAGGGACCTAATGCTGATCTTGTTTTGGTACAAATTAGAAGTAGCTCTGTTAAAGTAGGTGAAGCATAAGGCTCTTGTGAGGCAGATCAGATTATCTATCTTTGAGTCATCCCTAAATATTAGACTCTGATGGCCCATTGCTCTTGAAGTTCCCTGTTCCTGCAGACAGGAGAAATAGAGTAGGTCATAAATTGTGTTAAAATTGGCCATTATTCTTACATAGGAGAGCATTTTCCTTATCTATTACTATATACTGAAACTTAGTTTTAAATGAGCCAATAAGTAAAGTTCAGGTCAGTGCAGTGATGCAGTGGTCTGATCTGAACCCACTCTTTTTGTGTTTATCCCAATTACAAGAATGTGCTGCTGTGTGTAGACAAGGAAATTACAGAAGACAGTTAATGTGTTTTTTTGACCACAGGAAAAAAAGTCACTGGTTCTAAACAAAAGATCCTTTGGAGACTGCTCAACTGTCTTTCTGTCTGGACTTTCTGTCCTCGATCACAGCTACTGTGAGAGGATCGTGATCACATTGATTGTTGGAAAATTGCCAGTTCTGTTACATTCCTTTATTTTCAAATAAATGTTAGTTTATGCATGATGGATGATGCCTTTATTGGGAGCTTCCAAGTGTTATGGGGAGGCTAATCCATCAGTTCAGTTAAGATGAGGATGCTAGAGCTGCAGGTCCCTGGGTCCAAGCAGCAGCAGGGCCAGGCTGTATTCCTACAGGAGCGTGCTAGTAGGCGCACACACCTGCAATGTGTATTACATACATTATATACATTATATACATTACATGCATTATATACATTATATACATTATATGCATTATATGCATGGCCAGCTGCACAGATCCACAGACACACTTTGTACTCATGCAAGCTTGAAGAGCAACAATGACATCCTGCTCCCCTCGCTGGCTGCCCAGGACTTACACGTCTTAGTAGGGAGCATATAATGTGTATGTGTACAGTGTGGACAGTCACTGTTCCCTAAATATCCTATTTCTGTTGGGGCTGGCACCTGGACATGTGAGCTGTTTTGGTCCAGCTTCCAGAACAAGCTCACTGACACACAGACATGGACACAAATGCACACTACAGACCCCCTGGCAGCTGGTCTTCCACATGCCAATTATCCAGCAACTGTCTCTGGGTCCTCTTTCTCCACACAGGTGTCCCAGTCTACACCCAAGCCCTCCAGTCCCTCCAGCAGCTGGCTGGGAACTCCCCTGGTCCCTGTGATAGCCACCTCCTCTGTGGCCTTGCCCAAGAGGACAGGCTATGGGGTGACCAAATAGCCTCTCCCATGGAATTCTGGTAATGGATGACTCCTCTGGTCCCTGAGCTGCCACGGTGCCTCCAGGCTTACTGTGTACTGCAGATGGGAGGTCTCCAGTGATGGGATGGGGGAAATGGGGCAGGAAAAGATTCTAGTCCTCCTTTCAAACTGATGACCCCTGTGCTCCTTTGGGAGTGTGTGGAGCAGTTTTTTATGACAGCAATCTCACACCAGGTAGCTAGACAGAGCAGGTCCAGTGGAGCAGCTTTTCCTTAATGTTTCTTGACATTAACAGCTCCATTTCTCAATTAGATTGGGAAAATAAAGTTGATTATGCGTGTCTGCAGGGTGACACTGTACTTTTGACCAGTAACTGAAAGTAAACAGGAAAGGTCACAATAAATAGTGTTTTAGTTTAGTTATACCAACTAGAAGGCCATAGTGAATTATGGCAAAGCTGTTGTTATGTTCCTACAGCCACCAAGCAATGTTTAAAAGACATATATTTATAAAGGGATAGATTTGGATGAAATGTCTCTATTTTTTTTGAGAGCACTTTCTGTAAATATAGAAAAGTTCTTGTGCGTGTTTCTTTAGTAGCATTTCCATGTACTTGTTTTGTTTCCAGTAAATATTGCGAGCTTAAGCCTTCCTGTAAAACAACTTCCGTTTTTGCACTCTATCTCTGACAGAAACGACGTTCTGAGATGAGATGTACAGATGAAGATAATAGTAGAAAAATAGTAGAAAATAGTAGATTTGCTTAGATAATACTGATGCTTTTATAGGATCATTAATAAAGATCTGTCGGAGCTAACAAAAACTGTTTAGAGGGTACAAAGCATAAGTGTTTAGTGTTAACTTTAGTTTAATTTTCCCTAGTTAGGCCATACTCATTTTCTCCAAGGAAAACAGGACTGCTTATTTTTGCTAATTAGAAGTACATCACTGGTCTGAATCACATCTGTAATTAGTAGCAAGATTTTAAGTAGATGTCAGAGATTTTTTTTTTTTTGGGTATAAGATTTGCATTGTTAATCTTCTATATATGCATACGTATGCATAAATACAGATTTAATGAATAAAAGGAACAGCTGGTTGTTTTTCAAAGCCATCAGGTGCTTCATAGGCTGACATTGTTGTTCCTTCTGCTCAGAGCTGAATTTGTTGGATCTGAACAGCTCAATTGTGTCCCTGGAAAGTGAGTGGGGTTGGGGAACCAGAAAATAAACCTCTGCTTTGCTTCTGTCATCCACTCAGTCTAGTAACGCACTCCACAGAAGTGTTGGTGTAAATAGCATTCCTTAGGCTTGTTTGCTTGATTTCTGAGACAGATAGAGGGAAGAAAATACTGAAAAGAGGGAAGGATTTTGAGGGAAGGCTTGCAGTGAAGCAGACCTGGGAGATGGAAGAGCTGGTTTGGACCACAGTTCATGTCCCTGCTGCATCCAAATTGAACCACTGAATAGGTGCAAATGTAGATGGCAGGACAAAAAAGGAAACTATTCAAACCAAAAGCAATTAACTTGTATACAGATGGCTTTCTGGCATTCACAGCTGCATAGATTTTGGTTGTGTATTTTTTTAGATGTGCCACAGAAGGTTAAAGCCTCTATACGTCCATCTCCAGCTGTTCATGCACATAAAATAGATAAGAAAACGAAGCCAAGTGAGCATTGTGTGCAGTGCCAGACTTGCTTGCTGAGATAGGCATCTCAAACACTAGTGCAACATCCTGGCCTGTCAAATGGCTCTTGTATTGGCCTTTTATGAGAAGAAATTACATATTTTATATCAAAGGAGTCACTTCAATTTCATAAAAATGAAATATGGAGAAGTGCTACATATATGTCATATCTCTAGGATAAAACCTGGGGCTGAGACAGAGCCTGAACAGAGGTGGAGGATTGCTGAAAATATGAAATGTAAGTTCTTCAAGCAGCTTTGGTATATCCTGGAAACTGTGTCTCTGGAAACTCTATGATTTAAGCTGTTTGACATGGAACTGAGTGTGCTCTTCACGTGCAATGCAGGCACATGCATTGCAGGCATGTTTATACTGCAATGCAGGCAATTAAGTTTCAAAAAAACTTAAACCATGCTTTAAAAAAGTGAAACCATTTTTGATTAACATGAAATATACTTTGATTTACATTTTCATGTAGAAAATGATAAATACTAGTTTGGGTCAGTAGAAACCTGCATTTTTTTTTTCTTGCATTTCTTTACCTTAAAAAAAAACCAAACCAACTATGAAATATCTGGTTCAAATGGTCAAAACATTTAGACCAGATTTTCCAAAACTGTGTTTTTGTGGTAAATGCCTCTGCAGATATTTCAGGCTGGTACACAACTATCATTGCAGTGCAATTACTACTCCATGTGCATATATTGACCATGAGTTGTCACCAGTGCTCAAGTGGAACAGTTGCAGCCCTCCCATAAAATTACCTGAATTTGGTTTCTCAGATTCTTTTTGGTGGCATTATTTACTGGAATGATATTTCTGTAGCTTCACATTTTGAGGTTTGCCTTGGTGGGGTTTGTTTTGCCGGTGGGGAGTGGTAAAGAACTCAAATGTTTTACTTTTGGTCTGACTTCCTACTGAAAAGCACCATAACCATCACCTAGTGAAGCCCAGTTGGCTTGCAGACCATTGGAGTGCCTCCCAGTCTTTCCTTATCAACTGTGTGCAGCATGGATCTGTGCATGGATTGCTCTTAATCTCTGCGTGCTCCTGCTGCGCCGGCACAGTTGGCGAGTCTGCAGCTGTAGGAGCCATGTACTTCATCCTCCTGCCTATTTCTTACAGAACTCCCTTTTGGAGAGTGGGTACTTGGGAAGGGATCTCAAGAGTCCAGTTTCTTCTCTGTTGTGAGAGGTGGGACCTAGTCTTTCAGACAGGAATTCTCTGTGGGAAATGAGGGGGTCCATCCTGCCAAATCTGGAGGGATATTGTACCTGTTTACTCACCACTAATAAGACTTCTCTGTTTAATGCTCTCTGGGGTATGTGTTTCTCCCTTGATTTACTTGATGTGCTTTCTTGTGGTTAATGATCTGAATTTGCCAAGCACACTGACTCATTTTGGTGCTGGTTTCCATTATGTAAGCTATTAACGGGTCACTGCTCAGATGCTGGAAAATCTGTTTCAGGCTAATAGCAAGGTGCACAAGTGCCTCTCCATGGTATATTTGCTACCTGGGCACACGTGTTCTGGCTTGATAGTTGGTAGCAAATCCCACAGCAATATGGGATGCAGCATCTATTCTATTAGCAGTCAATTCCTAATCAGCCTTTCATTAACACATACAACACTTCACCTTTTCTAGTTTTTTTTTTTTACTATGTGACTGAAGGAGAGTGAGAGGAAACATGCTGACATGCAGAGGAAGGTGTTGATAAGTAAGGAAATCAAATTCTTCCCAGGAGAAGCAGTGTTCTTGCAGTAGAGGAGGTAATAATGCAGGGTAAGGAAGTGTCTTGGAGCTGCATATTAAATCTGTCTCTCTGGCATTTTCCCTGAAAGTCAGTAACAAGGCTGTTGAGGAATTCGAATTTATGAAGGCAATTCAGAAGAGAAGTAGTGTGACACAGAAAAGCATTGAAGAAAACTTGGTGGGGTTTATTTTAGGTCTCAAGTATTGACAACTCAAAATGACACTGCAACAGCAGACAGCAATTACTGCAGGAGCAGATCCTTCTGTTGCCTTTTCTTTCTTACATTCAGATAATGTCCTTTTGCTTACAGATGGTTCCTTCATATGCACACAGAGACTTTTAGTGTTTCCTTCACTGTATAGATAGAGAATCAATGAATGAAAATCAGAGATGGGTCCAAGCTTGGATTTTATTTCTAAAATTCGCTCATTTTCTATGAGGAGAGGATCATGCTTTCTGGCTGTGGCAACATTCCTAGAAGAAAAGAGTTCAAGGTTATTTTCTTCTTATGCTGCTCTATGGCTGAAAGCTCCTAACAGGGTGAGCTTTCATTTGTTGATTTTTTTTCTGTCTGAAAATCTTTCAGGGAATGAAAGAGGTGAGCAAGGAAACAAACAAACAAAAAAACCCCTAAAAATAGCATGCCATTCATGCCTCATTCATTTTGGAGGAAGGTCTCTAAGTTAGGCTTCTCATAACTAGGAAAATCTAGGAGGAGCTTTCATCCATACAAACATTCCCAGACTGATGGCTAAAGTCAAAGATCTTTGATGACAATACCTTTCCTTACCAGGGAGAAAATGAAAAAACCAGTCTTTGGATGTGCTTGCACAGGAAGGAAATATCACAGTTAATGCGTGTGCTGAGGTCTGAAAAACCTTTTCAGCATAAAGCAGTGCAGAGACAGTTTCCCTAGAAGGAAAAGGGATACTGAAGGATTTATTGTGATGCGGTATTTATTATGTAAGAGGAATTTGCATGGTGAAGAGAGAAAGCAGATTCTATTCAGTATATAGAGGATGGGATGAATGATGTTAATGAAAAGCTGATTGATGGAAGCAGAAGTTTGTCTACTATGCCACTCATATTTTCTGAACCCCAGCAATCATTTGATGGACATCTGAGTTAAATGATGGGTGTATCAATCCTTTGGCATGCTAAATTTTTATAGTCTGCTGTGCCAAGATGGTGGTGGGATGAATCCAGATATGATCCTACAGATGTTAGTTAGGGGGCCTGTTGTCCCCAGCTAAGAGGATAGCTTCAGAGAGTGATTTAGCCCAGATACATTTGGCATTGTGTTTTGGCACCACCAATCTCTCTCCACATGGAGTGGAGATGTAATACAACCACAGCTTGGATTTAGTCCATCCTCTTCTAGGTCCTTCAGCAGCCATTTCAGTCAGGACTCCAGTTGCCGTACACTCCTTGCTTTGTCCCACTGAAACTGGGAGGGGCCTAGATAAGGGGTGGGTGGTTGTTTAGATACCTCTGTTTTTCTTCGAACCCAGGAACCCTCGTGATTAATGGGTAGTATTCTGCCGGTTGGGATTGTTCTGTTTATTTTAGTTCTTGTTCTAAGAATAAGACTGCTTGAATTACTGTGTTAATAAATATGATCCCAAGTAGAAGCATGTGTTTTGCAGACTATTTTCGTTATCTGATTGGGTTTCTTCACATCCTCCTTTTGTGACTAAGTCGAACCCACAGTCTGCCGAGTGTCTGCCAGGATAAGAACCTGCCTGCCAGACTCAATGCCACTAATCATTTCCCTGTTTTGTTTATTTCAACTATCATCCCTAAACATCAGCTAGCAGGCCCTGACAAGAGCTTGTTTGGTGGATGGAAATCAGTGTCCTGATTTCTCTTTGACAACTACTAGTGTTGTGCTGGTGGCCATAATTGGTAGGACATCACATCCCAAGAAGTCCTCTATGGCACTGCCACAGCTTGAGATTGCTTTGAGCCCCCTTTGTAGCAGACAGAAATATCCTATAAGAAATTAACTCTGCAGGGATGAAGGGCTTGTAAACCAAATGTTCAGAGTGACACCTTAAACTGAGGCACTGTGAAAAGCCAAGATTATGTGCCCTCACTCGAAGCCTAGCAATCAAGCTGACAGCATAGAGATTGCCTTGTGATACACTATTATCAATTAACCACCTGTCAGGGATTTTCTGTGACTCAAAGAAGTAATGGTTGGCTGGCTGCTGCTTCCTAGGTAGTCCCTCATAATATGGTCCTATTTCCTCTGTCTTAGGTAAAATCTAATCTTTGACATTGCAAACGATTTGTGTTTGTTCTCATTATGTCATGCATGTCTGTGAGATGAGTCAGATGCACAACTCATAATGACCAAGACAGCTGAAATTATACAGAAGATACTGATTTAGTTGCTATTATTGTTTTCTCTAATATATGGGAAGTCAACCATATGTTAATTATTTTTCTTCAGAACAGCTCCATTAAAATTTAAACTGGTGCTGTTTGTGGTGAGAAAATCTCTTTCAGTCATGCAAAAACACTGTGTAGCCAGCAGACCTTGCGATCCTTTTCTTGGGTTGTAAATCTTTGAAAAGCTGGTGTGCCAGAGTGTGCCTTTCTTCTCTAAGTGGAAGATGGGACCCTTTACTCTTTTGCATTTATTATTAATCTTGATTAATTGCATGTATCTTAAAATTCACAGTTTGTGGACAACTGTTCTCCCTTTACCTGAACCCATAGAGGGTTCTAATGCAGGAGAATTGTAAGATGGTATTTTAAGATTGCATGGGGGATGGTGGTTAAAGAGCCTGTGGTGGTTAAAGAACCTAGGCCTTCACTATTGAAGTTGTGAGACGTGCTTCTAAACTCCTATGTTCTGAATTACAGGATTTCTACTTTCAATATTTAGTTCTCTTTGTCTTAAGAAGTGTTAAACTGAAAATAATCCAACCCACTCTGTGATCTAAAGAAAAACTGGAATGATTTTTGTCTTAAAACTGTTGAATGGCTTCCTGTGCAGACAGGGAGTGTTATCTAACTGATTGGAACAATTTTAAAGTATGATATGCCTGAACTGCATGAATAAATTTTACAATTTGGGCCTTAATTGGGTAATGCAATTGCACTCACAGACACTTCAACATTGTGGCAACAATCATTGCATGTAAACTTACTGGATTTCTGTATGTAGTTATCTGAGAATCTCATTTGTAATCAAAGAGTCTTCTAATTCAGAATGCCAAGCCAATTTTGTTAGTCTTTTGTAAATGTTTCTAATTTGAAAATGCCCTATAATTGTAATGTTTGCTCAATATTACAAAGTGGAGGGGGAGCCCAGGAGTATTTTGGCTTTACCACAATCTGAATGTGTCACCCACTACACGCACAGAACTGTGGTGCCTAACAGTTCCTGGGACACACTGCAGAGATATTTGTGAATGCTTTGTGAAGATGAGTATTCCTTTGTGCTCCATTTTGTCTCCTTCATCGAAACAAAACCTTGAAAGAGTGCTCAGGATGGTAGGTTAAAATGTGGATCTCAAAACGAAACAGGAGAGGTGCTATTGATGGCGACTTAATCCTAAAACTCAGAACTCAGACTCCCAAACTGGAAGACTTTAAGAAAAATGAAAGCTTTCCCCACCTCAATCTTCATGCAGTTTAATTTTCCACAACTTCTCTCACTGTGGGTGTGAGGGGGTGGGAAGCAATTTAAAGTTGAAAAGTGCAGCTTTGATTTGCAGCCTTCCCTACTTTCTCAGCTGAGATGGTTTCCTTTTGCTTACCCTAAAAGAAGGACAACTGTTCCATGCTTTTTATTTCTGTCCAGCTTCTTCCTTCCTATTTTGCCACCTGGCCCTTTAGACATCCTGCTGAAGTAGGACTATTAACACAAAATCCCAAGCCTCCAAATGATTTTTCTAGGCTTCAAGTTACTCTTTTCAGTGGAACAAAAGTGGTTTGATGTGGCAGGTATTTGTTTAGTTGGTTGTTAGAGTGGTTTTTTTATGGCTTTTCTTTTTGTTTGTGGGGTTTTTTTTGGAAGGAGCGAGAAATTTTTGTTGGGTTTTTTTGTTTGGTTTGTTTTTTTTTTTTTTCCCATTCAGTTTATCAGTTTTCCATTACATTTTGCATAAAAATCTGAGATTGTGGCAGGACTCCATATCAGTTTTGGTTTCCTAAAAGTGAGCACACTGAAATCAGTGACCTCAAAAACTTCTGGTACCTAATGCTGAGTGTTACAGTAAGTGCATAACAGTAAGCTAGAGTCATTCCACTGCTTCCTTCATCTGCTCCTCTATGTGGCATTTGGAAAATGCTTTAATCAGCTTTTCCATTCCTCTGTCTCATCGTATTCAGGTCTTGCTATTTGTTTTTGTTTTTGCTTTGCTTAGACATCATGCAGAAAACAAGCCCAAAGGCAGCAGCACAGACTTTATTGCTGGATTTACATACAGAGCTCTGCCCAGGTTGCCCAGAAAGCTGCAGGATAAAATGAGTTCATCATGTTCTCAGGGTATTCTGGTGGGCAGTGTCTTCTGCCTCATGGTCATTTGGAGATGATAAAATGCTGCTTCATTCTCTGTCTGCTGCCTTTCCTATCCCTGCCCACTGCGCTGGTCATGTACCCACACCCGTGCAGTCCCAGTGGCCCCAGTACCTTCCCATTGATTATCTTCCATCATCTGCACATCCCAGGCTGCTCTTAGAACCCCATCCAGCAGCTCTGTGGTCCAGCCCCTCTGAACTGTAATGCAGCTGTTTTTTCTCTTGGTGTAAGTTCAGACCCATTAAAAGCAGTGGGTTCCTTCCACTGAGGCAAGGTGCAGGTGAACTGCAGGGTCACAGCTGCCACCTTACTGCCAGAGCTCTGTCTCCAGGAGTAGGAATTAGCAGCTGCATCCATTAAAGGGGTGGTTCATGCTTTATGTTCTCTTAAAAGGAGGGAAGGAGAAAATACTCACATGTAGAGAGATTTTGCATTTAGAAGGATTGCGTGTGATAAAATTCTAATATTTGCTTTTTCCTAACTCCTTTGACAAAGGAAAGAAAGTAGGAAAACATTAATTTGGGTTCTCATTTGGAAAGTTCATAGGAAAAGGGGACGAAATCAGGGAGTAATAACGTGGATAATTCAGAATGAGTGGCATGAACTGTGAGCTGTTGATCACTGCTTTGTTATGCAGACATAGATTTTCATTGATATTCCTTGTTTTGAAAAACAGAAATCCTGTCTCTGCTGTTGTATGTTTAATTGAGCACTTGAGGAAAAAACCCTGCATGACAAAAAATTAAGCAAAACATAACAAAAGACCCTATGGTATGCAGTTCTTCAGATGATGTTCATAGAATGTTTTGGGTTTTTTTTCCGAAAAGTTGTTTTCTGCTATACATCCTAACTAGATTCTCTGAGACTCTCCCATGAAGTGGTTAAAGGGGTTTGGTCAGCATCGCAGAGTGCAACTCCTGTGGGAAAACTGGAGTTGAAATTAATTGTGGAAAGCTAATGTTACACTTGAAAGCACTTTCTTCAGAAAATATATTTTTATGTATATATATATATATATGCTATTAAGACCATCTAATATTTTCTGGAGAGAGAAATCAAATCCACAGTTAAATTGAATAGTCATTCCTTAAGAAGGCTTCTGTTACTTGTGGCTTAACTGTAACAGAAAACAGACTGTGTATTAGCACAGACTCTCAGGAAGATATTTGAGTCATAAAATGTCAAAGCCTCTTCAAAATTAATGAGTAAAATATTGCCTGGCTTAAAAAATGAGTATCACAACTTTAAGAAAACACTGTTGCCCCACTTCTGTGTGTGCCACATGTGGCAAGATTATTCCAGTGGAAATCTGTGCCTGCAGGCTATGTATTTTTTGTGTTTTGTTGAACACCATTTGGCATCTGAGATCAAGAAAGCTTAAACCAATTATGAGTAGCTGGTGCAGCAAAAATCATGATTGATACATTTACAACACAGGGTCGATTCTTCTGGCAATGTTATTGTATTAAGAGGGGGAAAAGGGGACATCAGGCATGAGACTTTGTAGCCCCGAATTAACACAGTGCTCTGACCACATACAGATGTTTCCTCCCTCTGTGCAATCAGTGTGTCTTGCACTGATTGCAGCCTTCAGACCTCAAAGAAGAAACAGCTGTGCAATTATTGTTAAGCCTATTTCCCTCTTCCCTTTGACTTATTGGATTATTTAATACAGCAGAATGATAGGAATTTCAAAATGAGAATGCGCTGTTGAGTCATCTAGTCCATCTTGCAGCAGGATTGTCCTCTCCAGATCTTTGTCCAGTCATGGAAAGGCTTTGTGATGTGATTGGATTTCAGCCAATTTCCTTTGGAAGATTATTCTACGATAGAATACACTGCATTATAAGAATTTTTCCCTGTCAGCCTAAACTTTGCTTTGCTTGGTATAATCACATTATTCTTAGCTATATTTTCCTGAAAAACCCTATTAAAAAAAAATCCGTAGTATGTGTATCTTTCCATAGCTTGTAGATGATTATCACATTTCCCTTTCAATAGTGGCTTTAGTCAAGCTATACATATTTAGTTATTTTAATATTTTCCTATAAATCAGCCATCCTGATGACTTTTATTGCTATCATTGAGCCAAATCTCAAATTCTTCTATTTAGTATTCAAATAGAAAAGGCAGGACTGAATAAAGACTTACAGATTAGATCATGATGTCATTGAAAACCCATCCTTTGAACCAGTGTTTGTGCCTTCAGATCTGTCTGAATGCCAGCTCTCCTGAGGCAGACTTCAGTCATAGGATTTGTCTCAACTTTCTTATCTACAGCATAAGTGCCTACATCAAAGCTACTCTCCCTAGATTCGTTTATGATCATTGGACCCTATAGCTGCATGCAATTAATTTAAGCTGTTTTAGGTATCCACATTTAAGATGAGAGGAATTGAGTGCTAAAGGTATGTATTTGTCTCTTTCTAAGGTCTCTGTCCTGGACTGACTTCCTTGGGTATTTAAATATGGGGTGTGTGGATGTTTGGACACTGTGGCTCAAAAAGTGAGAAGAGTCAGTGCCACCTGAGCTTCAAAACAGCAGCAGAGTGGTTTGATGCAGTGTGTGTCCTGAGACCATTCCTAACACAGTTGAATGGCATTGAATTCAAATCACAAGTATGATGGTTACATTGAATAATGGGGTGGATGAAACTGTCTTTTCCATAGGCATATCATCACAGAATATCTCCAGTTGGAAGGCACCCCTAAGGATCATTGAGCCCAACTCCCTGCTCCTTGCAGGACAGTCTAAAACTAAACCATATGACTAAGAGCATTGTCCAGGTGCACCTTGAGCTCTGACAGGTTCAGTGTTGCAACCACTTCCCTGGGGAGCCTGTTCCAGAGACCAATCACCTTCCCATTGAACTTCTTCACTGTGCCCAATCTGGACTGAAGCAGCTACAGCATTTACCCAGAGAATATGAGTCTAGATGCCAGATATATTGTTTTTTCAAGGTTTTTTGGATTGAAGGAAATCTATGATCAATGCCTTTCATTTTCAAAGGCCTCTAAAAATGGCTCTCACATGACAGGTGCCAATTGCTCTTCCCTTCTCTATCAGGTATTTCTTCTCTGCTGACAGCTTAGTGCTCACAATCCTCACTGCAGCCCTGCTCAGTGCTCAGTCTGCTCAGATGCAATTCTTACCTCTAGCCATAGGTTATGGATTGCTCTCCATACAGCTCCAACCATTCTTGGTTTATACTGGAGCAACTAGGAAAATAAATCAGCATCTGCCTTTTCTTTATTAGTAAAAAAAAACCAAAAACCACCAAACAACAAACAAACAAACAAACAAACAGAACCCAAACAAAAGTTAAATACATTTTCCCAGTGGTTGGTTACTTCCATCAGACTTTCTGACAGAATATGCTAAGCCTCTATTCCTAATAACTTTCATATAATGTCCAGTAAATATAATACAAACCTTTGTACTAAATTCCTTTGGAGGGCAAACACCAGAGAAGGAGGTGAGCTGTTGAAATTGAGGGATAATAACTGCTCAAGATAATATGTTTATTAATTAGTCCTGAATGAATTTAGACTGAACATGAACAGAAATTTTTCAAACATCCCAAGAGGGTGAAGTTGTGGAATAAACTCCAAGTGCAGTAGTTGAGAAGGAAAGCAAAATAACTTGAAGAGTGAATTTGGTAAATTTAGAGATGTTTTTATGAGAATATGTAGAAGCATTTATAGGGATTGAAAGAACAAGCCGGGCATGCAATGTGAAGTCACAGTGTTACGGAAAGGGCTAAATAGGAGACTGGCCACTGCTCACGTGTCTACACTATCACCTATTACATGTGTCATGCAGTTAGTGGCATCTGCTGGTTACTAACAGATTCCAGAAGGCTGCAGTCCAAGGTCAGTACAAGAATTTCCTTGCTGTTGCCACACCCTTGGAGTTTAGGATGTCCCTTCCTGAAAAACATAGGGGACTCTGGTCTTGGTCTTTTGTGGGTGATGCTAGGAAAGGCTTGTGTGGCGTGCATGTGTCTCTATGGAAAAGACAATGTGTCATCAGTCCTCCTGGGCAAAGCAGGAACAGGAACCCGGACAAGATGCTGTTCCTCCCTCTGAAAAGTATTCCTTCAATACTGCAGCCCAAGCACTGTACCCAGCCTTTTCCTGGCTGAAGCCTGTGCTGAAAGCTTGCTAGTCAATGGGTTCTGCTCCTAATTCAGGGTAGCTGGAACAAAATGCAGCTATCCTCATCATTCAGAGACACGCAATCCTCAGAGACTGCAAGCCTACCACAGCATGCTGCAAGTCATTGTGACACTGCCTGACAGAGTACAGGGCTGTCTGTTGGGACAGCTAACTTTGAAGCATCAGCACACTGGAGATGAGAAGGACTTGGAGCAATGTGTGTTAGGCAGGTATTTTTAGCTGCATTTTCTTAAAATTGCCCTGCTTTTCTAATACTGTTTTATCATCACCATGGTGAACTAATTCTGCCACTAGCCTGTCTGATAATAATTCTTATCTTGATAAGGTATTCCTCATTGGATCTGACTTTTCAGATTATGTCATCTTGGTGCCTGGCCTAACAGCAGGCATGACTGACTGCTTAGGAAGACTTCCTAGACTCCTCTCAAGTTGTTTGATCTTGCTCCTCTTCACAGCTCCATCTTCTGTGTTTGTTTCTGTGGCAGAAGGGAACATTATCCTTTCCTTTCTTTCGAGTAATGTAAGCAAACACCTGTGAATTGCAGCTGGCCCCCATTATAACAGGTGCCTATTTCAAGGAGGACTCGATGGTCCTATTGTTTCTCCTATGGATTTTTTGACTTACCTGTGGTTTCTGAGATGAGATGTTACTGGTGGATATTTCTGAGTGATTACTCCTTTTATGCAGGAATGTGGTATCATAATCTTCAGATGTTATGGCACTAGCATTTAAGGACTTTCCAGGACAAATGAATGTCATGGTCGTACTGAATTTACCCATGTTGTCCTCATAAGTCTTGTAAAAAACATTACCTGTATTGAACTTACTGGAACTCTTTTTTCCATTCCTTATGATGATTTGAACAGGGGTTTCCCAGAGTTGTCACTTAAATTAGAAAAGGAAAAGGGTTAGAGATTTATTGCATCTATTGCATTCTGCTGTTTAGCTCATCTTTCCCTGGGATGAAGAGTGCAATGCTTCTGCCTTGCTTTTAAAACAAAAAATCCTGAAGGTACATATTTCCTTATGAAATTTCTATTCCAACCTCTAGACTGCAGTGACAGCAGCACATTTCTTTGATTTCAGACACCCTGTAGAGATGGGGGAAGGCGGCTTAGGCTGTGCATTGCCAAACCAAAAGCAGTGGCTGTGTTTTGTGCCTACCCTGCCTTTGTCAGGGCAGGTGGGGACCCTTCCCTCAGAAGTGTCTACCTCAGTAATGTTGCTCAATGCTTCCACAGAAATATTTCAGGTTGGGAGTCTTTGCACCTAGGAGACTATTTTTGAGACAGACTTCAGAGCAGTGAGTCCTTTCTTGCATTTTCCCACAGGTCAGGGAAAGAGGGCATTTTCAGCCACTGGAAATTCACTTTCTTTGAGTAGAAAAAGGTCTGCAATCTAACAAACTTCTTTTTTTTCCCCTCTCATTTTTCTTTTTTAACAGGGAACATGGGTTTGTGCTCGCTTGCCAAGGAGCTTATCAAAGCAAGGATTGCACTTTCTCATCTACTTCACTGTCATTTCAGGATTATCCCAGCACCATTTGCTGTTACTGGTTATGCTGTTGTCCAGCATAGGTAGTTTGTCCATAACAGTGATGGGTCAATACCCTCAGTGCAATGGATGGCAGGAATTTGTCACTGGGTAGGGATGTGGGGCTGGGTGGACTGGCTCTGCTTCCCACCTATTTTGTTAAAGCAATACATCCTGATTTTAAATGCTACCGTTCCTGAAGGAAAAAAAACCCAACAAACCACTGCAAAGTAAAAGGTTAAAAAAATGTTTTCATGCATTTTCATGTGGCACACTCCATTGCACACAGTGTGACTTTAATTTTGTCAATGATGGTCTACAGCTTAATATACTTTATTGAAGTTGTTTTCTTATACTGAATCTGGAATATGTATAAGAAGCTCCTTTTGTATCCTAAAATCTCTGGGATGTTACTTACATCTTAAGGGAGTTATAAGAAGATTGATTCCAAAGAATAATAATTTTCTCTCTATTTCAAGGAAAAGTCAGAATGTTTAATTTTACTTATGGTAATTAGTATAATTTTATATAGGAGATATAAAATTGCAGGAGATAAGAGGGAAGGTGTGACATGGAACTTCCTTAATTTGCCTTTATTACCTATATCAACTGTGAATCTGTTGGCCTTGATACACAGTCAAAAGGGGAGAAATTTTTCTGTACTTGTAGATTTATGTTAAAAAGAACAAATTTAAAATAGGGACGGTAATGATGGAAGCTGAAAGAGTTATTTTGAGAAATGAGGTATAATAAAGGAAGGCTTGTCATGCTCATTTATTTCCTGATTTTAGTGTTCGACTGAATGCAAAGCTGGAGCACCAAATCTGAATGCAAAAACAAAAGACATAAAAATGAGAACTGCCTGCTTTGTTAAATATTGCTAACTGGCATCTAGAAGTGATACTGGCATCTAAAAGTGATACATAGTGTTAAAGATATCACCCCTTAATTGTCAGTTATATAAACCCAAATGTAGAAAAATGTTATAAACACTCACTCTAATGTATATTCATTTGCACAGAAATAAAAGCTTTTTCCACAGTGCCTGGCACATACTGAATATTTAGTGTAACAGAATGGAAAGGATTTTGCAAGTTAGTGCCTTTAAAATAAGGAGATCACAATACATTTCGGACATGATATTCCAACTTGGGCTCTTATTTTACAATTTAGTTAATTCTCAGTGCAGAAATTGTGGTCTCATGATAGAAAGATTTCAGAATCCTGCACTAAGTACTGCTTATCTTGGTCATTTTGCCTAAGGCACTAAACAAAAGTTGTGTCCAGCTTTGACAGTAACAGCAATTACTTCTGTTTTAGCAGAAAACGTCTAATGCATGAAGGACCTGGTGCACAAGTCTTGTGAGGAGCAGCTGAGGAAACTGGAGTTGTTTAGCCTCAGGAAAAGGAGGCTTGGGAGGACCTTATTCCTCTCTACTTGAAAGGAAGTTGCAAACTGGTGGGAGTCAGTCTCTTCTCCCAGGTTACAAGGAATAAGACAAGAGAAAATTACCTCAAGCTGTGCAGGGAAAGTTTAGAGTGGATATGAGGAAAAAGTTCTTCAGTGAAAGGATGGTCAGGCGTTGGAACAGGCTGTCCAGGGAAGTGGTTGGGTGACCTGCCCTGGGAGTGTTTAAAAGTCATGTAGATGTGGTGCTTAGGCTCATGATTTAGTGGTGGCCTTGACAGTGCTGAGTTAATGGTTGGACTCGATGATGTCAGAGGGCTTTTACAACCTAAGTGATTCTGTCATACTGTGACATAAAATAAGGGTTGAAACTGTTAATCTGTTAGACTACTACACTGGGAATTCTAACATAACATAACATAACCAAAAACCACAGGAGAAAGTGTTACCTAGTTTTGTTTTCCTTTTATGGTCCCAGCATGAGAGACAAAGATATAATCGTGGTACTTCACAGTCCTCTTTCTCTTTCACACTGCCTGGCCTTAAATGTAGGTGGGTAAAGCCAAGATCCAGGAACTTTGCACCTTCTAGTTTCTGATGCACATACTGTGCTGTGTTCTTTTTCATGATTTTTTTTTTTTTCCCAAAGTAAAAAAATTAGAGATGTTCTGTTTATTTTCCCACAAAGTTCTTAAAGAGTGATTGTGGGTTTTAGCTTCTTTGAAAACACACGAGTGTATTTTTATCTATTTTTTTTCAAGTCAGTTGGTGAAAAGAACTTTCAGTTCTCAGGAGGGATAAATCTCTAGAAAATGTTGATTTTTTCCATCGAAAATAATTTTCGCTCATAAGCTATACTTTCCTTATCTTGATGAAAAAAAAAGATCAAATTTCTAGATCAATAATGTTGTTTTGTGGTGTGCTTTCATATCTGAGCGTTTCTTCATGCTGTAAATATCAGCCTGACTTGTACTCAGGCTTCAACCTCACATCAAGCAAGAGCAGAAAAAAATAGGGGCTCTTTTAATGCAACAAGGCTTGGAAAAAACAATTTTTTAGAAGTGCCAGCATGTCAAAACATTGAAGGAAAATATTGAAGAGTACCAGAGTGCTTCCAGTTTGTCTCTTGCTGCATATTTTTTCTATTGAATAATCACATCTTCCAATGCCTAAAGCAGTGGTTCATTGTATGTAATGTGTGCTTCAGGGCATTAAAGAAAAAAAAAAGATTGAAATTATCTGGAGGAAACCAAATCACTTTATTTCAAAGACAAATTAGATTGATCTATCTGGCCATTCTCCATAGATTTCATAGGCATGTTACTTGTTGAAGTGGTATCAGGCATTTTATATATTATAGCAATTTGCATACGTTCATTAAGCTGCACTTTGTAAAGCTCTCTGACAGGGGCATTTGATGAATCCTTCTGTGGACTGCATAGCTGCTTTATGTGGAGCAATCTGTTAAATCATGCCTTTGTCCTTCAGTTTGTCAGAATCAGTAAGTGAAGCAGATGTTAATAACTGTGGGAGAGTTTGGGGTTTTTTGGTGTTTGCAGAATATGGGATAAATGTGAAGGGCATAACGTGTTTGTAAAAGTGACAGCTGGTGTTATGAAAGATAGAAAGTCTGCTACAAGTGAAAACTTTCTCTGGCATCTTTTAGCAACTCCAGGAGGCTTTTTGGGACAGTCAGGTGGGTGGTCAATTCTAAAATAAACACTGCTAATATTATGCACAGCAAATTGTGTGCCTGTACTTAACACACAATTGTTCTTATCTTTGGTTGCAAACATTCTGTCACAGAGCTATCTCAGCCATGCAATAATTCATAACATTTCTCTGTAAATATGTCATGAGAAATTCTCAGGTCAACAATCCTCTGAAATGTGTCTTTGAGAAATATAATTGCATGCATTATCGAATTAGTAGGGTTTTACACCTGGTCTGTTTGAAGGTTACCTTTATGACACAAGTTTTGCAGGACCTGACAGTTCAGTCCCTGGAATCTCCAGCTATTGTCAAGATTACTTGACTGGAGGTGTTTCAACCAGGGAACAGCATACATTTAGGGGGTCGATGTGCTACATCTGATGGGTGGTAATTCCTGTCAAGGTGTGGTAAGATGAGAGCTTGTTGCACTGCAGAGGCCTTGCAAGTGAAGGTAAAATGGGCAGTCATAAATTGGGTAAGAAATGAAGGGGATAAATAAGGGGGAAAACATAACTTAGGGGGTGCCTCAAGAGAGGCCAGCAGAGAGGAGGTGCTGATCTCCTTTCTCTGGGGACCAGTGACAGGACACAAACACATGGAATGAAGTTGAGATTGGGCATTATGTAAAGGTCATGTGTGGATGGTCAGTCACTGGAGCAGACTTCCCAAGGAAATAGTCACGGCACCAAGCTTGTCAGAATCTGAAGAGTGTCTGGACAATGCTCGTAGTCATTTGGTCTAGTTTTAGGTAGTCTTGCAAGGAGCAGAGAGCTGGACTTGGGTGATTCCTGGGTGCCTTCCAACTGAAGATTTTCCATGATTCTAAGTGGAAAAAGTTGTTACAAGGCTAGCTGATGAAGAAGTAGAAAAAAGGAAGGACATTACTGTAGGAAAGAAAGGACGACATTACTGTAGAACATACAGGGTAAACTTTGCCCCCCTTGCAGATTTTTTTTGGTATTACCTACTAAGTAACTCCCACTCATTTTAGAGGTGGTATTTGGCTGAGATTCACTTTAATGACATTCTCTTTGTGATTATGCATTATTGTGGAAATCTCTTTTGGTGAATTGAGTAGGAGGTGCAAAGGGTGGAGTGTTACTCGTGCCTGTGTGATTGAATCTGAGCTCCCGGCCTGGCTTGTCTGCAGCTGATATCAACAGCAGAAATGGCTGCACAGTGCATAGAATAAATAATCGTAGAAGTTGTCATGTTTGTAGTGATTGCCTGAAAATATGTAGAGAAGACCAGTGAGGGATTTCTGTTGTTCTTGCACATGAAAGTAGGCAGCAGCTACAAATCAATGAACTGTTGCTTTTGTAAGAAGAATTGGCAGAATCTTTCATGCTGTTGTGGGATAAAAATTTCTACTGCTTCTGTTCCTTAGAGTGTGTCTTATCTTTCTGTCTGATTATCTTGCAAAAAATGAGCAGTAAAATAATTATCCATGCTGATATTTACATTTCATCCCTCTGCTTGGAAATTACCAGCTCACAGAAGGGAACAGAGGGAGTCCAGGACTCCTTGGGTGGGCTGATCCTTTGGAGAAGCAAATGTCTGCTCTTCAGCTGGGACACATAGGTGCTCCCAGTCAGGCAACCATTGATGCATAGTGGGCGTAGAAATTCTATAGCTGATTCTCTTTGCCTTCACTGGGAATCCTGTGGTGGGTACCAGCAGCACAGCTGCTGTGGAAAACTCAGGAAAAACTCAGTGGAAAGAAAAGAGACAAGGCTTCTAATATAGGCTCTTAATTATCTTTAAGAGCTGTGGCTGTGTGGCAGTCCTGTGTGAAATGGTGTTTCATGTTGCAGAATGCCAAGTTGCCAATAGTACCACAGAAATCTTCAGTAGAGCATGTACTAATGATGAACAAAGATCAGACCAAGTGCATTTGGACACATGAACTTCCCTTTTTTAGTTTTTCTTTTTTCCCCCCCTCCTTTGTCTTTCCTTAGTCTGCTGAGCCTGTTTCTTTCTGCTGCTGCAACTTCTTCCTTTTTGCTTTGTTAAGCACATCAGTTTAACAAATCCATTATGTTCAGGGTCACTGTGTGAGAATCACCAGGAAAATTTACAGAGACTCTGGGACTAATTGTGATTAGGTGTTATATGTATCCTTACAAGAATGTGCATCCAGAATTTCACACTTGTAACAGAACTGCCATGTTCAGCATTTTTGGACATTAAAGAAATAATGCACTTAAGGATACTCTTGATTTTTCATGTGGTTTACCTCTTCATGTCACTGTTTTGCTGCAATCTAAAGGTAGAATACTGCTTAAATGCACATAAGGATGCTTGTGGCTTCCTAAATAATTTTTATTTTCTGATATGCCACTGGCAGTTTTTCATACTCAATATATTGGTTTTGTTTCTTTCATTGCAAATGGTTGTAGCAAAATTGCTATTTGAAAATTTTGGGTTTTTTTTCAAGTTTTCTACTAATTTTGAACTCATGTAGAAGTTTCTTAAGAATCTATCCAATATCATATGCCTTATGTGTAATGTGCTATAAATTATCATACCATCACTATTATCACCCACAACATTTCTCAGGTGATGAGCAGCTTCAGAAGGACTGGCTCATAGACTCATTTCCAAGCAGTAATTGTGCACAATATTTTTTTTTCATTATATATGCTTAAGCCATATACTTTTAATGACTTTAAATATATATAATCTTTTTTCATCAGATCTTGGATTCTGAACTTGAAGCAGTTCTTCAGGATTATATGCTTCTTGAATCTTGGGAATATCTGCAATAAATAGGTACGTGTAATGGATACATTCATGTTTTGTGTTGGGTAGTTTGGACTGTGTGAGTTTTGTTGGCAGTTTAATGCTGAGCTTCTTATAGCTCTTGATAAATCTCAGTTGCTGTGAATGGGACAGTGTGATGGATCTTTGCAGGCTGAATTTTCAATAACACATGGTTATTGTAGGACAGAAATTTGGAAGGGTATGACGTTCACAGTTGCTCAGAGATAAATGTTTAGCCAAACCCACAAGCTTAACTTCAGAGTGAAAAAAAAGGTGAGTCTCCACAAGCAAGTAAGAAGTTTTGCATGTAAAATCAGTGAGAGGAAGTGACTCTACTCTTGATCCTTCTGTACTTGAGGCTATGCTCCATCTGGCTTTATATCTGTGTTTCCTTTGGGGTTTTTTTGCAACTCTTGAAGCTAGTAAAGGTATGAATATAACTAAATATGGGAAGGAAATGACCATAAAGGTTGAAAATTTGGTATATTGAAGTTCCTGGAAATTTTCTTCTTAGGCTCACATCTCCCTTCAATCATTTACAGAAAATATTCAGGCAATTTCAGAAATACGTTCTTGCATATAACAAAGCAATTTTCAGGTGATTTCTCTTTCAAAAGTCAGGTCACACCTCTTGGTTCTTGAAGCTCTGCTGAACTCCTAGCAAAGAAGAAAGATAAATGAGAGAAGATTTAGAAGTTCTTATTCTTTCCAAGGAGTTACAGACTTAGGCAATTTTTTTGAGATTCAGTTCAGTTTGAAGGAGTGAAAGGTTTCTTGAATACCTGGATGTAACAGCTGGACTTACCTTGATCTGTGTGAGAAACTTTGAAGAGATTTAAAAACGGGAAGAGGTTAAATGCTTATGCATGAAATTCACAAAAATGGATTTTTGCACTAAGTTGCTTGTTCTGTAAGAATTTGAATGCAACATATCTTCTTAATGTGCTTTACCTGTAGATTCCAAGATATTTAGCAAAAGCTGGAGAAGAACCATTGTCTCCAATTTATGTATGGGGTCAGCTACCTTCCTGGATCACCTAATGTCCTACTGCTAGAGCTCCTGGGTGTTCAGACCTATATCCAGGCCTGTCAGAGGATCCCATGTCTAATCATCCTTTCAGAGTGTGTGCAAAAGACTAGTGTTTCTGATGTTTACATTTTCCTAGTATTTCCCGTATCTATTGATGTGCCCTTACTGCTCCCTTTTGTGATACATTTCTTCACTCTCATTTCTTCCGCTTTGTTTTCTACTTTGCTTTTTCATTTTGCTTTCCCATGTTTTCTCCTCTTCTTAATTCATTTGTAGTCTCTGAAGATTAGATGTAGTGAGACCTTACATAAGGAGGAGTCTCAGGAAAAAAATATAATAGTGGAATAAGCTTCCCTTTTACTGCCTCTCTAGAGAGCCTGCTGTAAAAGGCAGCTTGCTGTCATTCTCGTAAATTTTCTTTTGCAGCCAGCTCTGCTGGGTGTCCCCTTTGTGCCCTGTGAACATCTGTGTTGCAGCTTACGTCTGAACCCAACTGGAGAACAAATGTGTAAACCTGCTTCTTATTTTGAGCAGGAAGCTGCTGCTATTAGTAGGGCACGTGGCCTTGGTTCACCTGCGACTTCTCAATCCCCAGCTGGGAGCGAACCAGCCGTCTGGATTCTCCCCTTCTGCCAGACGTGCCCTTGTCCCTGGGGTAGCAAGTTTACCTGCTTTCCTCCAGACACTGCCCAGTGCCTGCCACTTTTCAGCATTCATTTTCTCTCTGGATTTTCCCCAAGATGTCACGCAGAAAGGAAGAAAGGAGTGAGCACTGCGGGACTTTGGTGATATAACTTATTTTCTACTGCTCATGAAAACTCCTTGCATGCACACAAGTCATGCAGGCACCACCCTTCTGCATAAGCAAGAAATCTTTAAGCCTTGAAGTGTTCAGGCTCCAGGGATGCTGGAGCAGAAGAGAAAGCTTTGTTTGTTAGGCTGTGCATAGGGGTTCCAGGAAAAGCCAACAATGTTTCTGTGCCAGTTTTGGACACAGCACAAGACAGCTCACTGAGCATAAATTAGGAACTTAACTTCAAACAGACTTGCTTTAACTGACTTTTTATTTTAAAAGGAAAAAAAAAAAAAAGAAGGGTGAAGAAAAGGAAGCAGCAGTGCTGCCCATTTTGCAAAAGTGCTATCCCACTCGGGCATGCTCAGGAGTGCTTTATGTGCATAGGTGGTGAACTGCAGTCTCTGTGGCATATGTGTGTCTCCAAGAGAAAAAGGAAATCTGTTGTGTCAAGTTGGCTTCAGCTTATGCTTGAAGGGCTGTTGTGACAAGCCTGGAAGGTGCAGAAACTTTTGTGAAAGATCAGGTGTGATAGCAGAGAGCAACTAACACTTGGGGGGAGGAAGCTGGAGTATTTGAGGTCAAAGTCGGCAGCTATCAGCAGGCAAGGGAACACAGCTGATTTAGCAAGAGCATGCACCAATTCAAGTTTCCCTCAGATATTTGGGTTGGAACGACTCAGAATTAGCAAACCTTCCTGGCTGACTGGCTGCTGAAAAGGCTACTGGACAACTTTGTTTTCCTTTTCAGTAAATGAGCTCCCTTGCGGTAGAAGAGTATGTGAGTTTCCGCACTGTTCAAGCCAGGTTAGAAAAAGTTGGCCCCTTTCTTTCTCAAGTCATCCGTCAAGGCAGTCCCAATACGCCTCAGACATCTCTGGGTGTGTGAATCCTGTGCAGGCAGTGGTCTCCTTTGTTCATTTTGAGAATGCACTTGTTATGGAGGGAAGGGCTGGTCTGGCTGATTGTATGGCTGTAAGTGCTGAGGAGCAAAAATTTCTAAACAAAAAAATCTGGTCCTCTTTAAATATTGGCGGACAGATATCTGTCTTCCATCTGTAGCAGCCTGTGCCAAACAGCAGAAGAACTGCAAAGTTTGTGTTCTGAAACCTCAGAGGAATAACTGGCACACTCCAACTTTCCTTTTCTTTTTAAACTTCACACAAATCTGAAACATTAAACACAGGAAGTAACATTAAATGTGACAGGCAGGCAGAAACTGGGAAGTTCAGCTGGAAGGGCTGTGCAGGGAGCAAAGCCCTGGCACAGGGCATGGAGCCCCTCAGCACTGCTGCATGGGCATTGCTGACGAGTGACAGCAGGCAGTGGTCACCCGATGTGCAGGCGGTCCCTTCCTGTAGGGGCCAGGGAAGTGGCTGGTAGTCTTGAAGGGGTGTATGGCTCACAAGACCCCTCCAGAGGTGCAGAGGGACTTTCACCATGTTGAGATGAGTCACCTGGAAGGAGGACTCTGAATACATACTCTATACCAACTAAGCAAATTAGTCTTCTTTAAAGAAAAAGAAGACATTCTGATCAAACAAAAAACTTTCAGCTAACGACTGTCAGGAAATAGTCAGAATTCTGTATTGAGCTTTCTTAAAAACACAAATGTTTTACCTCTTTGGAAACACTTTCAAAATGACTTAGTAGTGTTACTAGGAAAAGGTAATGCATGCATCTTTTATTCTGTAACCAGTAGGGAAGTACTTCTCCCTTATCTGACTATGATTTGATAGAAAAGTTTCTCTGGACACATTGCTGGCTTATGTTCAGCTGGCTGTCAACCAGCACCCCCAGGTCCTTTTACACCAGGCAGCTTTCCAAACCATTTTTCCCAAAACCGGTAGCATGGGGTTGTTGTAACACAAGAGCAGGACCCAGGACTTGGCCTTGTTGAACCTCATACAATTGTTCCTGGCCCATCAATCCAGCCTGTCCAGATCCCTCTGCAGAGCCTTCCTGCCCTCCAGCAGATCAACATTCCCACCCAACGTAGTGTCCTCTGCAAGGAGGCTGAGGGTGCACTTGATCCCCTTATCCTGACCATTGATAATGATATTAAGCAGAACTGTTAAATCGATTAGACTGAGATATTTTGTCTGTTCTTCTTCTAACTTAAGACTGCACCTAAAAAAGGACTGTATTGTTTTCAGTGAGCTTGAATCAATCTCATGGAGCAGCTGGGAAAGCAGGACTGTGCATCAACCATTATGAACTGGGCAGTAGCAATTTGCTTTGGTTAGGGAAAGTGTCAGCTTTTAGCAGTTCCCTATTTATTTTTAATTTGCTTCCCCATCTAGGTGCGCTGTGTTTTTAGTAATATGCACCTCTGCTGTGTTGTATCTTTTATCAATCAAAGTTGTTTTGCTTTTCTGACTTGGCATGGTGTTTCAACTATTTGTCTCCTTTGGCAGAGCTAGGAAAATGTGTGTTTATGATAGGTGATTACAAGGACACCACTTTGGTACCTGGGAACAACTTCTCCCAATTCACTGGAACAGTTGTGGCTGAGTCCTGCTGCTAAACATGCTATGGTACCCAGTAACACATGGTATTAATAATTAAGGATGTCAATAATGGGTGACAGAACTGTCAGACTTAAAAAATAAAGCACTAATAAGGAGCTTTGAAATAGTCTAATTAAGATTGGTTGCTGTTTGTGACGCCATTAATTCTGAACAGGAGTTTAATTCCAAGTGCAAGGAAATGAAGGTAAATGGAGGCATTTTTCTGCTTAAAAGGTTTAATGAATTTGAGTATGGAAGAAAGCAGCAGTCCCCTATGTGAGTGTGTTTTGTACATGTTACATTGCTCACCTTGCTGGCTCTCTGTCACCTGCAGGGATTATTTCAGTAGACCTCCCAAACCTCCTGAGCAGAGTCACTGCCTGTCACTACATCCTGTGCATGCATGGGGTGAGGTAAATGGTAAATGTCCAAGTGGGTTTTTTGCCTTAAACACTCAAGAAACTGATGCCAACAGTGAAGAAAATGGATACAGTCTGCTGTTGGTTCTGTTATGCTTTTGCTTAAGGAAAATGTTTCCAAATTGGAGAGGCAGGTGCACACTCCTGTGGTGCTTTTTGTGTAGATGCTAATGATGCCTCGAGTGCATCCCAATGTATATCCCTATTCACTGTGTGAAGGTTGGATCTGCAATCCTACCCACGCAGAAAGTGTGTGGTAGCCAAATGCAGCTACACACAAAGTATCCTTATTTTGTCAAGATAGAATACTCAGTGCAGAGTATCATAAATTGATCCCTGGAGGACAGACCTAGAATATAAACTGTAGTACTTTGAATATATGCGTGTTATAACCATATTGAACACTGTGCAGCAATTTGTATTGTATTACAGCTGACAAAGTGTTCTACCTCCTAATAACTAACTAGTGTACATAGTGTTGAGATTTTCCCCATATTTATGATTATATTAATTGCTTTATGTATTAATAACAGTTAAGTGTCAAAACCCAAGCTGTAGCTGCCAGTAATCCACAAGCAACTTGTTTGCATATTCAAAAGACAAAACTGAAGAGTACAGTAATTTCACGAATACAAACCGCACCATTTTGACCAAAGTTTTGGTGGAAACCCAGAAGTGTGGATAGTAATCTGGGGCAGCTAATATATTAACAAAAATGTGATATCTACCCTTACCTGGTACCGTGCCGGTCCTGTCCTGAGCAAAAATGGTTTGAAGTCCATGGTTTCCCGTTGTTCCGACGATGAACCAATCAGAGAACAGCTTATTGCCTGCCTGTGGATGACGGCTTTACTGAGAGGCGGGGAGTGTTATCGGGGTGAGTTACCTCAGCAGTTTGATAAAAGTGTGTGATATTTCTCTGTACTTTTTAAAGTGTTTTCAGTCTTGTGCGGCTGCGCGGCTGGCCGTGCTCACGCGGATCAGGGGAGGGACCGGGCTCACAAAATGACCACACTATTGTTCGTGTCTTTTTCGGCTTGTAAATAAAACTTGCAGGGTACGCTACCGCAGCTATTGTCTGTGTCTTTTTTCACTTGGAAATAATGTTTCCAAGGTCGGCACTTGCCTGTAAGCCCCGCCGATCCCACGATTCTGTTACTAAATGATGACTTTGTGAAAGTTCGCCGCAAATGAAAGCGCGGCTAATAATCGGGTGCAGCTTTTTTATTGACAAAGACATCAATGTTGCCGACACACCAGAAATGCGGCTTATACTCCGTGCAGCTTGTAATCATGAAATTACTGTAATTGCCCTTTTTGCTCGTGCATATCACAGCTCAAACTTTACATAAAAAAGCCCACTGTTACCTAAATACTGTAATGTTCAATATCAAACCTAGTGGTAATAGAATGTCTTCCAGAAATTAAGAGAAACCCTCTACCAGAGCAGAAGACATCCGATGAAAAGTAAATGAATAGCTCACTTTAGCTAGGAATTGTGTCTTACTTCCAAATGAAGCTAAGTTTTGAAAAAAGATGTTTCCTGCTGTTGAAAGTAACATTTTTCAGAGCCAAAGCTGGAACATCCATATGCAGTGCAATGTTTTTGTTTTGTAATGTGAGATAATTGGGCTAACAGAGTGTCATAAAGAAGCATTTGAGGATTGACTAAATTTTTCAAACAGAAGCTATTTTTTTGGAAAGTTTCCAGACAAATAATCGTTCTGCATTGCTATCTTGCGGACTTTAGCATTTTTATTCTTAGAGACAAAGCAAATTGAGATTTCAGCATAAATCTATCTAAAACTTCAGTTGAGCAAAGTAACTTCTTCAGCTTCTAGGGATTTTTTTTTGTTTGTTTCTTTTCTTGTTTTTTAACTTTTGTTTTCTTTGTAGTTATGTTGCTTTATTTGTGTTGAAATCCTTGTTGGAGGCCAGTATTTAATACAGTTGATTGTTTTGAAATTTTGCAAACCACTAGCATTTGTGAGGGCAACAGAGTGAAGAGTCAGTTCCAACTTAATATTGCAGATGTACACTGAATTATCCAGGGAAGAGCAAAGGTTGATTAAATTCACAAAATAAGGTGATTCATAGTTTTCTAAATATGTCACTCAGCCTAAAATTAACTCAATTATTTACCAGTCACACACATGCTAATGAATCCTGACAATCTCAATTGACCTGCTGCAATGAACTTTGCTGTCACCTAATATTATTTCCTCTGTATTTTCACTGGAAAGAGTGATTGTAGCATTTATCACATGTAAAGCAAAAATGCTCGAGTATTTTATTATTTTTTTAATACTTGCAATTCCAGAGCTCTAGTAAATTAGTTAAATTTAATTAGAGACACTTCTTTTTTGTGAAAATGTTTCCTAAAGTTCAATCTCTCAGATTTTACATGTGATAGTGATGAAAGTGGCTGCTTTTAAGCAGCATCAATGATACAATATGAGAAATAAAGTTAAGCTTATCTTTTCATGCAAAATGTGACAAAATGATAGAACTTTAAGACTATCAGGATATATAAGATTTATTATTATTTCTAAAAGTAGAATCACCTTGGGATGCCATTTTTAGCTATGTTACCAGTAGCTATGAGAAATTTGTAAGTTAAAAATAATTATTGAGTTTATCTACTTTCCTACTAAATAGAGAAATATACAGTTTCAATAAAAATGTGGTTATTCTGGATTTGTATTTGAGTTACAGGTAAATCTCCAAAAGGCTGCCTTGGATTATGAAATGGTATCTCTCTTTCCCTTTCCAAGGATTTTGCCTCAAAGCTTTACAGAATCCTGGATCAACATTGATCCATAAAATAGACATCACAGTAGCATCCACATGGGCAGGGCACAACAGCTGAAAAGATTTCTGGCCTGCAGTTATTTCTGTCAGGGAAATGGAGATAGATAAAGATATAGATATATAATATTCAAAGCTGCTGGGCAATGGTCTGCTGTTTGCAGACAGCTGCATGTTCAGCCTCTTTTGCTAGAATGGTTAAGTGGCTAATTAAGTGGACAAGTCAGGTCTGAGCATACCCTCAGGGAGGAGACTGCTGTGTCTCAGCCCCTGTGAAAGTTTTGGGAGAGATGGGTTTGAAGCTGCAGCAATCTCATTATGAGTTGTGGTGCTGGCTATGAGATGGGTCTTCTAGAACTTGTTTTACAGGATTTTATTCAGTGGCTGCCACCCACAGAGAGACATAAAAAGTTTAAAGGACCCTGAAATTTTCTGAAAACTGAAACTAAGGCATCATATTTAATTGAATTTCTTTCTGGGTAGTTCCAAATTGTTTCTGAATTTGTTTAGAAAGCTGTTTGCTTGATGTTTTTGGGTTTTTTTAAAAAATAATTTCCATGATTTTCATACTTGATTCATTCAGTGACATCAGCTATGGTGACCGAACAGTTGTTTCCGTGGTGACAAATTGCAGTGTTACAAGCATGCTTGTATGAATCAGGTAAGAAAAACAGATCAACTATAAATGGAGAAAATTTGCTTGCAAAAATAAACTAGAAATATTTGGTGAAAGTTTACTGGGGAATGGCTTGGAAATACAAAAATGATTTTAACATAGGTGAGTCTTCAGTTCATCCAAAAATTCCAGCATGGCTGGTTTTATAGTGAAGCACAAAGGTATCTGTCCACATCTGGTGACAGCAGACACCTGGGGAATGCAAAAAATAGATAAGAAACTTCATAAGAAGTGTGAATTAATTTAACTGCAATAAAAAATATATAGCTTCTTGCTCATCCTCTAAAATATGACAGCCAGCATCACAGCTCATTGTGATTAAAATCTATCTCTCTAAAAAATTGCATCTTAAAAGGATCTTGAGTGCTTCAGTTATGTCACAGATACAGTGCTGATTCCACAGGGGTGCAAGCCAGGAGCTCAACCACTGAAGATGATGGAGCTGCATCAGGCTTCTGTAAATACAGGGAAAAGTGACTTGTGGTCTCTGTGTAAAAAGGAATGTATGTCCAAATTTAGGACTCCCCAAACTGTATGTTATATGGCATACTGAATTGTCATGGATTAAAATATATTTTGGGGTACATGGTAGTAATACCAGAAAGACCCTGGATGTGTCCAGTGACAATATGAATTAATTCCATTCTTCTCATGACAACTCTCAGTGGGAATATTGTGCCTTGACTGAGCTCAGACGTTATTTCCAATAAGTATGGAAATAATGGCTCACAGTGCTGCAAAATGCTAGGAGATCTCCAGGGAAATCTCATCAGATTATGTGATAGGTTTGAAATTAATTCATGTCCCAACTGTATTTACACAATATACAGTTGTCTCTCTGATGGCTTATAAGGAAAGGTAAATGCAGCCGTCCTAAATCAGTGAGGGGACTTGCTGCAATATGCTCTCTTGGTAGAGAAGAGGTATTTTTTCTGAATTGTATAGAAAGTACAGGCAACTCAGAAAATGGTTATATAACTTTCTTACACTGCAGACTTATTGTTGTCTTATTTGTAACCTCATTATGCCACATCATCATCTTCCTTGCATTTCTCCTTGCCTCCAGTTCAGCAGACATGAATTTTCACATTGTCCTTTTGAAAATCTGAAAGGGAAAAAACTGTTGAGAAATTTTTGCTTCTGGTGTGTGTACAACCCAGTTATAGATTCATCCATTGATATATACATACACCTGTCATTCCTAGATTGCTCTTTGGTAAAGGCTTCTTTGTGGCACTGTTCTGGCCTCTTCACAGGCTGGTTTGGGATTGTGCCAGGCTTTGCCTGGTCGTGTGTGCAGAACTGTCATGTTAGGCCAAAAACTGTCCCTTCACTGTCTTTCCCAAAGGAAAAGGGATTGTGATCCATGGAAGAATGTGTGTGGCTTCACCATATTTGTAAGTAGTGAAAGTCTCAAGGAACATATGACAAATTTGCAAGCTCGTCAGCTGAGTTTCTTGAATTGGGCCTCTTCTGGGAACCATAAGCTAAAAGCTCAAATATGAATCCTTTTAAGACTTTAAGTGTGCAGAAAATATGTTCTGTGGTCAAGAAGTCTTTAAAGGACTAGGAGAGGAATGGTCTTCTTCAGAGATCTGCTTCTACCCTTAAGCTTGAGTACCAGGGCTGAGTGTTTTTGGGGGCACAGGGCAAAAAGGAAGTTAGAACCATATGTGATGTGCAAGGGCTGAGAGCCTGGACTTGATCTTTACTTTTTTAAAAAATGCGTGGCTTTTGACATTGCTTTTGCGAACATGCAAATAAAATGGACAAGTTACTGTGCATGCTGCAGCTTCTCTCTCCTCTCACTGATTTATTTGTATCTGGCTTCCACATTTAGCTTCCAGTCTTTCAGTCCCTTCCTTCCTTCCTTCCTTCCTTCCTTCCTTCCTTCCTTCCTTCCTTCCTTCCTTCCTTCCTTCCTTCCTTCCTTCCTTCCTTCCTTCCTTCCTTCCTTCCTTCCTTCCTTCCTTCCTTCCTTCCTTCCTTCCTTCCTTCCTTCCTTCCTTCCTTCCTTCCTTCCTTCCTTCCTTCCTTCCTTCCTTCCTTCCTTCCTTCCTTCCTTCCTTCCTTCCTTCCTTCCTTCCTTCCTTCCTTCCTTCCTTCCTTCCTTCCTTCCTTCCTTCCTTCCTTCCTTCCTTCCTTCCTTCCTTCCTTCCTTCTCTCCTTCCCTCCTTCCTGTTGTAAAAAGGTGTTTTGTTCTTCAAAAGGTATTTTCTTTGTTCCTTTGTAAATTCTTTGGTTTCCTCAAAGATTCAATAACACAGAGAAAAATCTTTAGGATCCTTTCTGTTGACTTTTCTTCTTCGCCAATAGACTTTCTACAAATAGTCTTCCAGTTCTTTTTTCCTTATTTTATGTGCTTGCATTTAATCTTAAGAGAACTCAATTCTCCTTTTCTTTCCAACAGCCATCAGGTGTGGCAGGCAAGGGGTAGATCAGGCAACCTACTTTCTGTCTCTTTGCAGATTGGTTACATTGATGGAAACATTTGGTACAATGCTTTTGGTTTGCTATAAACTCTAATTCTACTCAAAGCTTCTTTTTCCCCCTCCATTTTTTTTTTGCTGATAGGATCAGGGTATCTGTAGTCATAGCTGGCACTAGAGCCTAAATGAAATAGATACCTGGCTGCCTTTCATTAATCACACAGAAGACAAAACAATAGAAAATCAAAATAATAATTTATTTCCTCTAATACTAATTCTTACAGATTGTTGTCTTTATCACTTATAAAATCCATCCGACTACATATTAGAATCTCCTCCATTTTACCTGATAGGTACAAATACAACCACTTTATTTCTACTTCTTATTATTCATGGTAGCTATATTTTCTATGTAATTAGGAATTGTATTTTTCCCTCATAAGCATTTGAGGAGGAGAAAGGACTGTATTGTTCTTTATTCTTCTTTGATTTGCTGAGCCAAAGTAGTTGGGATGGGACTTGCACCATCCAAAGAGCCATTCACAAAATCAGTTACTGAGATGGCCAAAAGTGGAACAGGCTGGTGATGTGCCTGCTGCTGACAGCAGAAATACAAGATAGTGATGGTGCAGTAAGAGGGTCTGCGGCATCTTTATGACTGGTACTGATGTACGAGCTGGAAAGAAATCAGGGTGTTTAAATGCTGGGTTGGTAAGTGGCAGTCTAGAGAAAAACAGTTGTTATTATCTATCAGCAAAACTGATTTTCAATTGAATTGTTTGGGCCTTTTTAAACTTTAAATGCCAAGAAATTAATAATTTGAGTACCTTTCTTAGTGCTTTCTGAAGCATTGAAAATATGAACCTGAACAGTGTATGGTGCTTTAAAATTGTATTTAGCATAGAGGTATTTATCTATTTGTCATGCAGAAGGAAAATTAATAATCTTCTTTGTGCACCAAAACTTTTACACTGAATGTTTTCTGAAATTTCATTATGTAGAAGCCCTATGGAAGGTGTGCTGTCCAAAATATTTTTCTTTTCATGTACTGTAATGTGTGTTTGTTCAAACAAAGAAATGCTTATCTGTTGAAAAGATAGCAGTGATAAATTACTTCAGCTTTCATGCTTACCTACTGTTTTCCATTTGGCATTAAATTCCTAGTTGAATCCCAGAGGCAGATATATCTGAATTCAAAAAGTTACCTTGATGCTTTTTTTTTTTAGCTAGCCCTTGTGTCCTGATGATAAAAAAAGGAAATTTAGTCATCTAAACCATCCTTCTTGTGTAGTTTAAATCCCACTAGATATGAAAAGGGTTGCAATTTTTGCAATTTTATCTGAACTACATTAATTTTCGGAGGCTGTTCAGGACCTCTACCTTTACTGTCACAACAACAGCACTTTAGATATCAACAATTTAAATATCCGTTGAATCCAAATAGCGTGCAAATTGAGCTTCCTATACTTACCCTATCTCATTATGGATAATGCTGCATATGCTCTGTTAATCCTTTTGAAAAATTATTGACTCCTGAATAACTTTCTTTTACTACTATAAATCATATCTTCCTAATATTTTTTTTCCCTGTCATTGACTTTTAAGTTCAAGGGTCTGTTTTATTTTCATCAGAAAACAAATTTCTCTCTATGCTTAACATGAAATATTCTGGGGTCGTGTTTTCCATTTTAATGGAGATTCATCACTCTCCCCTGCCTTCTTCTCACTGAATAAGTGATACTTATGCAATGCACAAGTGGAGCATACAAAACCAGAAGAGTAACAAAAACAGTTCAAGAAGCTAAAAGGGAAGGTGACGTAAGCTAGCTGTATTAGCATATCTGAATGTGTAAGAAAAAGTAATTGCCAATCTTTACCATGCATCAGTTGACAGAATAATTGTTATTTCCAAAATAACAACATTGGCTTTTAAGCAGGAGATGCTGTCTGTCCTAGCTGAGTCTTCATCTACATTTCTACTGATCCCTATTAGTTGACCTCTGAAGGAGTGTAGGCATCTTCTTGTGGAAAAGGTGGAGTTTCTCACACTGCTTTAGTAGTAGAATTTCCTGTCCTGGGATGAATGAACAGGTGCTTGACCAAGCTCTTGACATCAATGTGTGACAGTTTCTGTCTGATGGTACATATACTAAAATAGCGTAGTTTGGTGGGAAGGCACCTACAACAGTTGAACTCTGTGACCTCTTCAGGGCTGAAATGTTGATACTGTGCCACAAAAACCAAGATATGGAGCATCTCCTTTTGTAAGGTAAATTCTGCTAGGCTCAATAAACTACTCACTATTAGAATTACTGTTAACATCACTACTATTTCTTTTTTTTTGGATTCCAACTGAGTCCTCTACATTCCTAAAAGGATTATTTTTAGTGTAAAATCTTACCAGGAAAGGTACACTTTAAAATAATGAAAGTCAAGGACATTTAGTATCTTGCAGAGCTGACTCTACAGCAAAGGCAATATTACTATTACTTCAGGGCCATCAAAATTCAAGCCCTTCACGTGTGGAAGAGCTGTCTGAAAAAATTATTTTGAAAATGCTAATTCATATTTAAAGTAGCTGCAAAAAACTGTCCCCAGGATGGTATTATCTGTATGTAGACAGTAGTTTAACAAGGAGCACTTCCAGACATGTTCCTGGTCTTTTGAAACAAAATCTGTTTTCTGGAGTACATTAGCCTGCAGAGGAGAAGAAACAGGGAAGCTATTAATGTTTTCCCATTTAACCACAAATGATCCTAACTCTCACTGAGAATACAGATAGTTCTCTTTTGGCAAGCATATGCCTGTTAAGGGCACTTTGCTGGATGCATTTGTGCTGTTCTGTAATCTTGGTGGTCTGTACAAATGGGCAAAATCCCGAGAAAAATGACAGCAGGTGTACATTAATTAAATACAAGAACCACCCTGGCTTGTTGGTAGAACGGGAGAGCATGCCACTCACCTCCTGCTAATGGCATTGTTGACTTCCTTTGTGAATTATTCCAGCCCTGCAGTCCTTCGCCTTGGTGAGGGCAGGATTTTGGTGGTGGGAGTTATAATTAGTGGGATTTGGCCAGGGAATACCCTGTAAGTTAACAGAGCCAAAGCGCTGCAATTATTTCTTCCCAAAGGAAATATGTATGTTTGTATATATGTAGTTGATTTGCTTGATAGTATTTAGGCTGGGTAATTTGAAATGTGAGTGAAGTTGGTAAGATGTATTTTGTGGGGTTTGAGATCATCCTTCTTGTGGAAAATCTTTCTGAAATTATTGCGTGGTGAGTAGAATTCAATCCATGCTATAGATAAAAGAGGCTGCTGTTCAAAAATATTTTGATGAAGTGCAGACATTGTCATGTCTACATGGTATGGTGGATTTCTTTATACTCAGAAAGTAATCCAAGCCTGTTAAAGACACGTAAATAACCTCAATTTCCCCCCCTTTTCCTCTCTTTCTTTCCTCTGAATTGCCTGTATGGTAACAATGCAAAAGTCTTTGGTGACCCTTCATGCATAGCATTACTCAATGTGAAAGTTTTGTGATGATGAAATCATCAAGAGAAAGCAAGAAAGCAATTTAGCTATATTGTTATTACCATATTTTTAAAAAACCCATAACCTTTGGAGACGAGAATTTCAGTGGCCTGAAAATGCATCACAGCAATGAAGCAAGTGCTTCTCTGAGATGGAGATGGGGAAACAAAATATTCTGCCATCAGGCTCTTGCCCTCCTCCTCCCCCATCCCTGACAGCAGCACAATGTTTACTGTTGTTAGTGGCCACCTGCTTCCCTTCAAATCCTCCTCTTGCAAAACACAGTCATTTCAGAGCAGTCATTTTACATTTGGAAACAGCAAAGCAACTTTGCAAACCCCACTGATTGTGTTGTATAGCAACCCCACTGTATGCCATTTCTACTGCTTGGAAGGCTGGTAGCTGCTTGGCAAGCTAAAGAAGAAGCTTCTTCCCAATAACAGTGTTTTTTCTTTTGTCCCGGAGTGTGGTATTATTTTTCTAGTGGTATGATTAGGAAAGAAAATATATACAAAGCTTAAGAAATATTCCAATGTATTTATAATACAGTATTATGATGGGAATTAAATAAAGTCACTCAAGTGCTTGAGTTCATTCAAGTACTTTGGGAGCTTTTAAAAAGAAATAATTGTTGCATAGAAAGTCTTGCCTGAATAGCAATTATTTGATTAAAAGAATACTGGCCCAGGTCTTGTGCTTGGCTTTCTATGAGCTTAACCATGCAATCATTTTTTATTGCCATTGTTGAACCTAGATGGATTTAAATAGGGCTTCTCCCACGTAGATTCTTTAATGATACTTTTAAGGAAGAGAGCACAAGTAAATTGAAATGAAATCTCGAACCCACATCTCAAGGATGAGGGTGGGACAGGGTGTGAAAGGAACCCTGGAGCTGTCGGAAATGGCAGGAACAGAATTACACAGCAAGGAGACTGGAGAGCTGGAGTCTTTCTGAGGATGGAAAAACAACATTCTTTCTGCTGAGAGTCCTTTGCTTTGACTGGATGCAGATGACATTCTCTCTGAACCTACTGCTGCCTACAACAATACTTCCAAATGCAACTGGCACCCGTTCCTGCTGCCTGCAAGCAGCTGTACAAAAATCAAGCTGGGCTTCTAGATTTTGTTAGACCCACCCTACCTAAGAAATACAATTTCTTAACTGTGCATGGGGAGAATAAAAACAAAATAAATGAAGAAGTCATGTTCAAATCTTTGTAAGACTTGAAAATACTTGTATTCTGTCAATTGAAATCTGAAGTGCTGAGAAGGAATGACATATTGCATCGTGGCAGATCTCAACAAGGATTGAGAAAGGGTTTTACAAAGTGAATAGCAGCTGATTGTTAAAGCATGGTTGTTGCTGATGGCAGGAAAAATGGCTAAAACTCTGGAATTTAATATAGTAGAAAGTAAGTTTTAAGAAGAATTCTGTCTGCAAAAGCCTTGTGCTATAAAATTTCTCTTGCCAAGAATGGAACAAGGACTTGACAGATAAAGAAATAGCAACAAACAAGCACAACTTTTCCAGAGGTGATGGAAATGTACTCAGAGCAATGATGCAAGCCCTCAGTGATGATGGGTGTGTTGCCCATATCTTTCCCTTCCAAAGAAGTCCAGAAATACTCAGTGCATCCTTAATAGTCTGGAGAGACTTGGCAAGAATTGTCACTGAGTATTTACTTGAAATGTAGTTGCAGGGAAGTATGAAGCAGATACTCATTTAGTGTCAAGACTACAGAAAGATGTGAAAAAACCCACCCCAAACAACTCAGAGGTGCAATTATTTACCTTAAGGCATCTGATTTTTACAGGTTGAAAGAAAACAGATCTGTTTCTTGTCTACTGCTGTTGGAAGTTTTGCAGGGTTTATATAGAAAGTATTCTGTTCTTCATTAAATAAATATGTTTAAACAAGTTATAACAGAATTCTGGAGGATTACCACCATAGTCTATTCCTGTTGACATTAAATGATAATGTCTAAGAAGCTGTTATAACTCTCTGTTATTAGTGTTCTGTCACATATTGGTATCAGGTCACTCCTGTACTTGGCATGTCCTGAAATGGTTGCAAGATTCTTGATCTGAGAGGAAAATATGTGAAATTTCTGGTTTTTTTTCCAGTAGTGGTTGGAGGAAAGAAATTATTGTTTCAAGTTCCTTTCTGGTGTTCAGGAAGAAGTGGATTGAAAAGACAAAAAGAAATTCAGCACTCCAGGAGGATGTGTGAAGATACCATAGAAGGGAATGTTGTTCTTTTAGTTTCACATCCAGCTTTCAAAACAGCTGGATAAATTCAGAAGTACAGTATTTATTGTTACAATAAACATATACTTAAAAAAACCCTCAAAGTAAAAAGTTTAATGGATTATGCCTGCCCATCATCAATAGCTGGCTCAATGAACAGCAAAAGATATTAAAAAAAAATAGTACGGTAGTACTATAACTTAGATTGGAATTTTACCACCACAGGTCTGCATAAAATCAATACATTGAAGCCATTCAGCTTCAGCTGTTAAGGATTTTAATGAGTCCATTCACTTTGTAGATTCTGAGTTAGTATAAACTGTTTCTTTTACATCCTTTTCATGAACCCAAGAGATTTGACATCCCTGGAGAAGATGTTGAACAAAGACAGAGTTTCTAGCAGGGAATCCTCTGCCCATTTGCTTTGGACATCAGGCAATAAGGTGATGATGGTTGTTGTTAGATTACCCCTGTTCAGAGTATTAAACAAGGTTAAAACTCGAGTTAATTTTTCATCTAGACACTGTGGCTCAGTGGGAAATGGGTATGGTTATTTTGAGATAGGATTTGACCTAAATTTGTTTCTTGGTTTGATTTGCATACTGACCTCTTATTTTTGATATCTCTGAACTGTCTCTTCTGTGGTCTGAAAAAATTGCTGACTTGATCAGTGCTAGTACAGTAATTTCACGAATACAAGCCGCACCAATTTGACCAAAATTTTGGTGGAAACCCGGAAGTGCGGCCAATATTCCGGGGCGGCTAATCTATTAACAAAATTCTAAAAGCTGCCAACACGGAAGTGAGAGCCCGCGGCAGCCCCAAGCCAAGCTGGAGCCCGGCCGGCCCCGGCTGAGGTGGGAAAGCCTGGCAGAGGCGGGGCCAGCAGTGTGGGGGCGGGCGGCTGAGCCTGAGCCAGCAGGGCGGGGCAGGGGGGGCGGCAGAGCCCGGGCCAGCAGGGCGGGGGAGCCCGGGAGAACTGGGGCTAGCAGTGCAGGGGAGCATGGCAGAAGCAGGAAGGCCGGCGGGTGGGGCTGCCTGGCAGCGGGGGAAGCCCAGCAGAATCGGGGCCAGCAGCGTGGGGGAGCCCGGCGGTGCGGGAGCCTGCAGTGCCGGCCAGGGTGAGGAAACGCGGCGGCGGTGCAGATGGGAGGGGGCGGCCGGCATGCCTGCCAGCGGCGGCAGTGCCTGGCCCGCCGGCAGGGCGACTACGTTAACGCAGCGGCGAGGCGGTGCTGACGGGAGAGGGGGGCCAGTGAGCCCGGCGGCGGCTGCAGCACCACCCGGCCGGCCCCGTCAGCAACCATGAGCGGGCCGAGCCTGCCTGGCCCCGCCCCGAGCCAGTAAAGCCCGCTATGCCGTGATCCTGTTACTAATTGGCCAATTTGTGAAAGCTGCGCACGGATTCTCGCGACGAATGAAAGTGCGGCTAATATTCGGGGTGCGGCTTATCTATTGACAAAGACAGCAACATTGTCGAGGCACCGGGGGTGCGGCTTATAATCCGTGCGGCTTGTATTCGTGAAACTACTGTAATTTAAATTTCAATATCTGACATTTCTGATCTGTTTTGTTTGTATATATCTATCTCTGAGTGGGGTCCCCATTCAATACTACTGTCTCCAAACACTAGTAATTCCAAACTGTGTCTGGGAGAATGTTTTATCTAAAAGAAGAACAAGCATTTGGAGTGGCGGAAAGTGGCTGGAACTGGAGTTTAGGCTTGTCAATAGAGTGAAGAAGGGAATGAGTTTGAATGATGTTCAGACACAACTATTGTTTCATCTTCATCATCTTTATGCTGTGCATGAAGAGTAGCAGAAGAGGTGGAGAGAGAGGTCACTCAAAGGGAAAAAGAAACCAAGGGAAAAAGCAGAAAAGCGTAGCATGGAGCAAATTTGGGCGAATGGGTGGAATGAGTCTGCCAAGAGTAGGATAAAAACACCAGAGGAAACGTGGTAAAGCCCTTTCCAAGCACTCTGAATCTCTGCTCAGCACTGCAAGGCAGCCTTCTCCAGGCTAGCAATTGCATCTAGCTGGTTTGAGGAGCTCCAGGTAGCAGTGGAGATACAATGGCAAAGATTTTAGCTTGGCTGTTCAGGGATAGGAAAATATTATGCATGTTGACGTGCTGATATCTGTGTTACTTTGTTGTAACAACCCATACCAACGAGGAAAAACAGACTAAGACAGTGCAGTAATGTCTCAGTGCTGCAAATGCACCTTTGTTCTCTCCTCCTTTCCACCTGTTTGCTCCCCATAGCCCAAAGGCTTTTTGTCCTCTACTTCTTCTACTAGATAAAGGTCCTTGACGAAATATGTAGCAAGGCAGACTTGCTGAAGCAGATTCTTGATCTGACATCAATCCAGCTTCAAATTTGCATATGAAAATGTAATAGGGTAATTTATCACCTTTATTCAGGTAAAGAGATAAAATTGCAGGCAGCTAACAACCTTCATTTGTATGTTGAAAGTTAGAGGGAAGTTATGCAGTTAGATAGCAGCACCTTTCCTTTTCTGATGTGAATTACCCAGAGGAGTAGTCATAATTCATAGTTTTCCACTGGCAACTTCACCTGATACTGGCAGGTAAATCACAGAGCAGAGCATGGTGCTGTCCTCTAGCTTTGATGCTTTCAATTGTGGCAGGTCTTCAAAAAAAAATCCAGTATAACCCATGCAGGACTTTCAGCACAGCTTTTAAAAATAATTAAGGAGTTGAAAAGACAGTGCTCTGTATGAGAGCAAACAATAAAGTGAGTGTGGAGGAGGCTTCATTAAGATTGTTTGACCTATGAGCAAAATAAAGAGGAGGACAAGACAGGCTTTCCTAGTGATTTACTTTCTATGCCTATGAATCATGTTTTTTTTCTTCTGTTATTGTGATTGAATTTTTTTTTCTCAGCACTGCTCACCCTATCATTATGGGTAGAAAATGTAAAGGGATTGTGGTATTTTCTCCGCAGTGATGAAAGGAACAGGACACTTCAAGGACATGCTATAAAAGTTGTTAGGACTTCAGGATGCTGTAGCTGCTTCCTCTGAAATCGCTATGTATGATCCGTATTGGATTAATGCCAGTCATGCTGGCTTTACCATAAGCAATATTGATCTCTCATATTTACTTTTAAAGTTACCAATTACATTAATTTCCTCTCTTTTTCCTCAGCATTTCTGGGTGAGTACACTTTTGATGCTGTAAACCCCATGAGAAGGAGCCAGGCAGTTCAGTTGGCAAAGAATTTGGCAAAAGACATTGCTTAAATATTTGCCAAGAGCAACAGTGGCTTGTTTAAAAAATAACTGTATGTTTCAGCTATTGTCTTAGGGGGCTTATTGGAAAAGAGCAAGTAGAGGCACAGAATTTTGAAATTTTTATAAAGCTTTCAAAATATCAAGGAGTATTTGCAAGATAGTACAAGTTAAATATATTTTGGTATGATTTGAGGTGGGTTGGCCTTTTCCCTATTTTTGATCGAGATGAAGGGAAGAGAAAGCAGGAGGGGCTGTGTGCTGTGCAGTCAGTAAGAAACCTTGGAATTGGAAAGTACAAAATGAAAAACAGCAGATGTGAAACAGTGGTTTCTGACTTCCTTCTTATGAGCACAAATGTATCAACTTAATAACACAATTTAAAATGCCTCTTTTGGGGCCATGGAAGTAAAGAACGCGGAAATAATTAGTAGTAGTCGAAACAAATCCACAACAAGTCATTTGTTATCGGTGAAATGTTTTTCCGTGTTGCTTTATGGTTTCTATCTGTCCAGACAAAGTATTCCCCAGACATAAGGGAACACTTCTGACATCGTATAAGATTTCTATGCAAGGCTATAACATGGACATGGCTTTGTCACAAAAGACAAATATTCCATACAATGTGCAGCAGAGCTCTGTGCTGACTGAAGGGAAAGATGGAAGCGCCAGTGATACACCATGCTGCAGGCATAGTTCCCTTCAAATATAAAAATTTTTATCCAATTGTACCAGCAGGTCAGAGAACTGGTGGGCTTTCATACTGGTGATATTGTGGAAGTGGTGCAAAGTGAAATTTTTTTACTGGTGGTAAAGTGAAATATTAGTTGAGCTATGCAGCCAAATAACTAGAGAGGATTTATTTATGCCAGTTACTGGTGTTTTTCAGAACATCAAAGACCTAGCCAGCAGATTATGCAGCAGATGTATTACATGAAGTAGAATTGATCATGATTTCCTGGATATTTGGGGGGTTTGTAAAAAGGGAGAGCATAATTATTGAATAACTTCTACTACAGTTCTCACAGGGTTTTTTTGTTGTTTTGTTCCTCCCTCCCATACAGTTACCTTGATCTGGTAGAATATTAATTTTCCCTTAAAAGAAGCTGTGGAGAAGAATCATCAGCTCCTAATTAGCTCTTGACATTGTGCTACCAAATATGTGGTGTGTCTAAAGGTCGATTGGTTTATCTTAAGGTTCATATTTTTGAGCTCATGCAGCCTGAGTAGTGTTTTTCTTCAAGAGGAGCTTAGGCAGTAGGTACAAATCTTCTCAAGCTGTGCAAGAGTGGCAGGAAACATGGGCTGTTATCAACAGAGCAAATGCAGGTCACTCGCAGGTGGGTTGAAAGATGTTTTTTTCCATTTTGTTTAAATATCTGCAGGCAGCCAGGAGCATTCTAATTTTTGCAGTGCTGTTTTGTTAACTGAAAGAACCTAATGAAATTTTTGCATATGAGGTGCAACATGAGCTCTCAGCTTTTTTCAAGACAGCAGCAACAGTGGATGGAGTTTGTGAGGGGTTGAGGTAGACATTATAGCACACTTAACCCATCGTTGTTGCTTTTCCATGGTGTGCCAAGACAATATTATAAACACCACTCCAAAGTGGATAAGCTTCTGCACTGAAGTGTGAGGGTGGACATGACAGGTGGAGAAAATAAATGCAGTTGTTTGCTGTCTGCACCACATGCCAGCACCACTGACATCGATAGGATTGCTCTCCTTTTTACCAGCAGCAGTGTTAGTTTTGTGGCATCCAGTTTTGTGGCTGGACTTCAGGAGACTTGTGGCACATTTCTGAGAAAGTCTCCAACTGAGAGCAGTTTTGTTTAGGTCTTCCATGAAAAATCCACTAAATCAAAAGACACCATTTGGGAGAAAAAATTTGTGATGTTCACAGTGGTAGGTTCCCTACTGATAGCACTGAGTGTGGTAACAGATATTGCTCTGTTATCTGACACATTTAGTTCAGATTAAAGCATTACACAAGTGTGTGAAAACATCCCTTTTAACTGTAGAAATGTTTGAAGAATTTCTTCTGGGAAGAGCACTGAGCTGGTAAGTCGTTTTCGAGGTCCTTTTAGCCTAACAGCCTTTCCCAACTCTGGAAAGCTTATGACAGTTAGAGGAAAAGTTGAACAGCCTTTGCTGGGATGCTGCAATAGTTGCATGAGAAATGGAAGTGGGTCATTCTGGATGTAAAATTAAATTGAAACATGTTTTGTCAGCCTTGAGACATTTGAAGATCCATCTGCAGAGGGTGTGTCCACTTCTTCTGCCATGACATCTGTTTGGAAGGAAGTGTAAAATTTCCTTTGTGATTCACACCAGAGCTACAAAGTTGGGAAATTCCCTCTCCTCTCATTATGTTTGGTGTCTCACCCTTGAGTGGAAAGGACTATGGTTTGCTAAAGGTCCAAGTGAAAATGAACTTTTTAAAAAAGTGTGAGAATCAAATGGTAAATTCTCTTATTATAGATGCTGGGAAATCTAGCTCATATTGTGACACTATTAAGATAGCTGAAAATTTTTTATTTAATAAAATATCATAGAAAAGATTGTTGTGAGGCATCTTTTCCAAAGTGGGATAATAAGTAAGAAAACAGAAGGCAAAATGCAGAAATTTGTTTCAGAATCATGTATATTGTATGTTAAATATTACTGTTTATAATGGAAAAAAACTGTTATTTTAAACTACTCTTCAAAATCTTGTGATTTGGACAAGTTAATTTTGTTTCCTGCTTGAGTTTCTTGGGTTTGAACATTTCATGTCCCCTGGAAATTAGATGTTGTAACTAGTGTTCCCAGTAGTAGTGCATTAAGCTGCAAAGTGCTGGATTTCAAGCATATTAAGCAGTAAGTACTCTTGAGTTTTTATTGTTGCCATATACCTTCTGATAGCCAGTCCCATAATTATATAATGTGATGCCTCAAAGTGATATGTTTATTGTTCTAGAAAGATTAATAGGCAGATGTTGACCCTGGCAACCAGATAGAAGGGAAGATTTCCAAAGCATTAAATGTGATATTGAATTTGCTGCATTAAATGATCTGTATTTTGGTTGCTCATCTGTTAATTGTGATCTGTTACAAATATATTTTTTAAAAATACTGTCAGAAAGTCAAATCCTGTGTTTGCAGTCCTAGTGGGCAGAGGATAAGGTCAGTCTCTTTTTTCGTTGTGATATCTTGAACACTTCAAAATGCTTCTACATCTATGCATTTTGAAGTGAATACTGCTGTAAAATCCAGGTCACTTCAGTTGCTTTACAACACAGTCTCTGAGGATTTTTGGTAGAGTACTGTATCCACCTCAGGGGCTCCCAGCATAAGAAGGAAATGGACCTGTTGGAGTGGTTCCAGAAGAGGGCCACAAAGATTATCAGGGGACTGGAGCGCTTCTCTGATGAAGGCAGGCAGAGAGAGTTGGGGTGCTTCAATCTGGAGAAGAGAAGGCTCTGGAGAGACCTTATAACACTTCCCAGCAACTAAAGGGGTCCTGCAAGAGAGCAGAGAGGGAATTGTCACAAGGGCATGTGAACAGGATAAGGAGTAATGACCTTAAACTGAAAGAGGGCAGGTTTAGAAAAATACTAGGATGAAATTGTTTACTGTGAGGGTGATGAGACAAGGACAGGTTGCCCAGGGAAGTTGTGGAAGCCCTATCCCTGGAAATGTTCCAGACCAGGTTGGATGGGGCTTTAAGCAACCTGGTCAAGTGGAAGGTGTCTCTGCTCATGTTATGGAGGTTGGAAGTAGATGATCTGTAAGGTCCTTTCACACAAACTGTTCTTTGATACATGCCCACTGAGTTAGAAAAAATGGTTCCCTCAAGGCACAGTTTCTTAGCATGGGCACAGTCTTACAGCAAAGCATCAGAGCAGACTTTTTTATCAAGAGGAGCAGCCTCTGTCTCATACTTTGCAGCTCAGATAATGGGTGGATGAAGCACAGGACCACTGCTGAGCACATAAGCATATCTTTAAAGGGATCTATTTTGAGGAATTACAGAAAATAGAGTCTGTTTGGAATAATCTAGTAAATACTCAAGTTTATTTTCTGTTCTGTGAAAGAAAGGAAATTAATGCTTGCCCACAGAGGAATCACATTGGATCTCCCTTTTAAATTGTTACAGGATATACAGTTGGGTAGGCATATCTGTAGGGCTGAAATGAGAGAACTGTCTCTCATTTGTTTCCTCCAGTCAAGCATAAATCTCCAATTTTAAGGGCATTCTACCCTTGGTTTAGATTTGTTTATTTTAGTTTTACAGTCTCCATTTAAAATCCATTTTAATGAGCTGTTTATGCAATGATAGTGTTTTTAATATATGTTTAGGTTTTGTGCAACTCTAAGTCGGGCAATGATGTGTGAAGAGGGTATGAATTAATAATATGGCACAGGCAACTGGAATACCTCCAACGTACCAGCCAAATGAGATTTTGAAGTGGGTGCCTGTCTGCTTGTTTGCTTGCCTCTGCCTCAGACCTGAGTTCAAGCTGCTGTTTCTCTCCTCAGGGGTGACTTTTCTTTTCTGGCCTTGTTGCATCCTCAAGCTAGTCAGGACACCCAGCCTGGTGCATGAGTGGTATCAATGATGGTGTGGGTTTGAGTGTGGGATGAAGGTCAGAGAATGGAGGAATGTCAGGAAACCAACATTTCTTCCTGTATGCCATCATTCTGCACTTAACTCACTTGGCAGGGGTGAAGTAGAATGGTACCAGGACTCAAGTCAGCACCTCAAGTCAGCTCTGTAATAATCTTTACCCAAGGCCATAGATGGCCAGCTTGGGAACCTCTGCTAGTGTTTGAAAAGGGTTGCACCAAACCCAGATCCCAGAAGCATCTCCAGTAGGGAGCATGGTGCATGAGTGTTAGCTGGGCAAAGATTTTCAAATGCTGGTTTTGCCCATGGCTTTTCTAATCATGGTAGAGCTGCACAGGACAGTTTGGTGACCTGAACCTTGTCACAGTGCAAGGTATGACAGGGCCTTTTGATGCTCTTTATGTGTGCCTACTTCCTGACCACTCGTAAAAGGCTTCATAATTTGTCTCCAGACATACTTGGAATATAATAACAAGAATAATTAAAACTCAAATAGCAATTTGGTGCTCTGACCATCTGGGATCCAGCCTGAGAGATGAGATGTAGTACAAACCCTAAAGCTGTTAGTAAGGTAAGCTTTCTTCCTTTTTTTTTCCTTTTTTTGTAATTAATTTAAATGGCTCTTAAATGATTTTTAAATGAGTTCATGCTCACAACAGCTTTGAAAATTTGTGTCTTGCCGATGGGATCTGACTGCTGCTTCTACTGCTGTGTCTCAGTCTGATTCCCAGCTGGAAAAACCAAACCTCCGTATCAGCTGGGTGCAACCTCAGCACAGTGATAAAGGAAAGTGAATAAATAGTTGGAAGCTTTTCTAAACATCACGCAGAGAATCCCCTTTTTAATATATGAACCCCAGGGAGAAAGCAAAACAGGGAGGAAAAGGATATTACATTTGCTTTATTAGCATAAGTGTGTGATGGCTCTGTTACTTGCTTGAGAAGAGGATGCCGAGAAGAATTGAGTGCATGAAGTTAAAGCTGATGGAAGTGTTTTATGGAATATCACTTTCTAGCAGGTTTTCTGTTCTCCTTTTCAGCCTGGAAAGGCTGGATTGGTTTCTAGTGTAAGGAAACCAGCTCCACATTGAATGTTAGAGGAGGAACTGGAAGAATGGGAGAACCAGAGCAGTTAATTCTGGCCTCATCTTGGGGCTTCTGCATCCCAAGTACAGCACCAGAGTCACAGCTCCACTGATTATTTTCCAGTGTGAAATAGTGTCTCTGTGGCAGGGTGTGACACTCCAGTGCTGCCGTTTCTAGCCTCGTTAAGCTTCCTATTAAGAGACAGATCTAATGCTATCAGGTGCAGTGGTACAGTGATGTAAATAGGCAGCTTTCAGGGCCCAAGTTAAGCCAGTACGACACTGCACCCTGTCTCTGTGGCAGCTCATTTGGAGTTAGGAGGGCTTATGCTGAGGCTGGGTAACTAACACTGAGGTGGTTGGTGTATCTTATGCCTCCTTAGCTGGGGCAAGCTTCCTGTGGGTATGGTGGAGTTACACTTCCAAAAGCCTGGAAGGAGGACTGATGTGAGAATGAATTCCAATTGGCAGCAAAGGGGAGAGGGAATCCTTTCACATGCCACAGGCAGAGAAAAAGGAAAAGGGGTGGTTGTTTCCTTAAGAACTTCTTTTAAGTTACAGGTGAAGTTGGGGCAAAAGAGAAACTCTTTCTCTTATCTAAATGTGGACATAGGTTTTTGGCATTGACTGATGAGTAGTGCAATACTGACTACAACATTTTTTTCTTCATGAAACAAAACAAACAAAAAATCTATCTTTAATGCAGGAGAAGTGGCAAAAAAACATCCTGAGATTTTCCATTTTGCAGCCAACACCACAAAGCAAAAAAATCAGCTCTCAGCAGTGCTGTCCCATGCTTTGGTGCAGCAGTGAGTGCAGAAGCAGAAGTTTGAAGAGATAATGCTGCCACATGTGGCCAGCTGAGCCCTGATATAGGCTTCAGTGCTGTCATCTTCAGGGCTGTTGGTCAGCTTATACCTTCTGGTTTCAAACCAGCAAAGTTTTGGGGCTGAAGCAGCCAAGACACTTTTTCAGGGCCAACCAAAAGGTGCATTTTCTTCCAGGGGCTCCCTTCTAATTTTTTTTCCCCCCCTTTTCTTTTTACTGGTTGCTCTGTGCCTGACAGACAGTTGCAATCCCCACTCGAAGATATGCATCATGGTGGGCAGCTTGGGGTTAACTTGAGCAATTGTGCCAGCTGTCTTTCAAACCTGGGTTTTCCAGTCTGATCTCAGCTGTCAGCATTTACAGTCCTTGCTGCCGACAACTATCAGGCCCAAGAACAAGTAATGTCACCTAAAAGGCACTTCAGCAGTTTGTATTTCAGTCCATCTTTAGCAACTGTCTTTTAAATTTCCTGTGGATCTTATAGTAGCCATATGAACTACCCTGGGAAGCTTTATCAAAGGAGGAATACCAAGATGCCAGTGGGAATTGCCACTGAGGATTATGGAACCATCTTCCCAGCCCTTTTCAGTTCATTTCCAGGCTGTGAGCCAGGAAAGTTCCTGCTTGATTCAAGCCTATCAGAGTGTGATTCTCAGATATTTTACCTGTGTCCAGGGGATGTCTCGTGGTAAGAGTACAGCTGAACAACTAAGTACAGCTCAGAAGAGGGCAGGGGGAAGGACCAGGCAGTTTAATTGTGAGACAATTCCCTTCTCCTTCACCTGCAGAGCCAGGCAGTGCCTTCAGCTTCTATCTGAGGAGCTTCGCTTCAGCACTTAATTTGCACCTTTTCACTGTCCCACCAGATCCACCGGGTCAAATAAATAAATAAATGAATAAATGAATAAATAAATGAACAAACAAACAAACAAACAAACAAATAAATAAATAAAAATGAAAAAACCCTAGCACATAAAAAAAATCGAAATCACCATTAGGAAACAGAATCAGTGATAGGAAGAAGAAAAACCTGGTTGTAAGTTGGCCACATAGAGGAGAGACTGCAAATTTCTTGTTGCAAATTTCTTGTTGTTCTGGGTGCTATTCATAGTAGAGGAATTCCACTGATTTGGTCCTCAAACAAGAGGACAGAGGATGACATCCTGGAACTATCTTTCACCATCTTTGAAGGACTGGGACAGTCTCTCTACTCAGAGTTTCAGAATAACTTGTTTTGCTGCATAGGACCAACAAGCTTGAAGCCTTTGAAGAGGCAAGAAACAGAGCTGGCTCAGTCCAAATTGTCTTGCAGCTTTATTAGGAGGAGGGCAGCACTTTCGTATGTTATTGTCTAGACATATACAAACAGACTGACAGTTTCTGTGTATCCTTCAGAATATGAAAAGTGACCCTCCAGGAGTCTGTCTGTGTAAGTATGCTTCTGTCTTTGCCCCAGGCTGGAAGAGGGTTTTAGAAGAGTTAGGGTCTGAATGAAGACATCCTTTTGGAAGCAAAGGAAGGGGGAAATTAGCTACCCAAGAATACCAGTTTATTGTAGCAGTAGTGTATAGATGCTGCCCTCCAGCTGGTTGGGTAGGGCAGGATAGAGACAAATGCTGCTGGGGGGAGCCTCAGTGCTGCTGTGTGACCATTCATTTCTGTACTCCTGCCCCTTGCAGATAATTTCTAACAGTTTGGGGTTTTTTTCCCACTCTCTACCTCACTGTATTGGTTATTTACTCAGAACATGATTTTCAGCCCCATCAAAACCCGACAACCTTCACTCCCATCTGTTTTGTTCCTGTTCTCCTCAATCCATTCTTGCTCCTCAGCTTTCCTGTATGCTGCTAAAAGCTAAAAGAGACCCCCTGCATCCCCAAATAAAATAAAAAAGTACTACTGAGTTGTGAATGTAGTGACTGTCTAATCTGGCAATTGTCCTCTCTTCCCCTTCTTTCTCCCACAGGCTTTGCTGTTCCTTTTCCCTCTTTAAGTTCTGCAGAAGAAGTAAATTCCTTGCAACAGAGGAGTATCTTGTGCTTTAATCACATTTTAATCACAACCTTAATGGCAATTCAAATGGTATTAGGCACAGATTGGACTCTGTACCCAAGCTGTACAGGACTGAGACCCTATAGTGTGTTACTGGAAAAGTCTGTCTTATTCCTGCAGGTGAAACAACAGATCCTGTTAGCGGGAAATGAAATGATTAATAACAACTGGCCCGTGCTGTTCCTCTGACAAGCCAGCTTGTTGAGAGTGGTTTGGTGACTGATAAGATAAGGGAGTGGAAAAGAGACGTTGAGAGGCTGTTTCATTGAAACTTAAACAAATCTCACATGTTGTAAATTGGTTGATGTCCTGCCCTAATACTTCACTTTTGTTATTAACCAGAAAAACAAAATCAAATCAAAGTTCCCAAGGCAAAACAAAACAAAGTGAAAGTTCCCAAGGCACAGCAAGCCAAAACAGGCTAAATAAAAATATGCTGAAAGACATGCATAATATATTAACTGTAGTTTGCTTCATTTGTAAAGAGCAAAAGAGAACAAATAACCAGTGTTTTTGCCCCTTACGGGCCTTTGCCAGAGACATACTTCTCTGAGCTGTTCAGTGGAGAAAAAGATTTTTAAAAACATTTTTTCATAAGATTTTCCAAGCTGCCCTGCAAATGCATATTAACTATTAACTTGTTCTTGATGTTTTTTTGAAGCAGGACAATTCCAGCTCTCTGACTAATTGGACTAAATTTATGCCAACAATAATGCAACCAGTTCAAACCTGCACACCTTTCTCTGTCTAGCAAGTTGGGTGCTACTGAGCTGTACAGAACAATTTACAAGTATGTGAGCTGCCAGGATTAGACCTTTAAACATCATTTCTCTGATATCCTCCTCAAAATTGCAGCTAATAATTTAGCAGCCTTTTTTTTTTCCTCCCTTCTTAGTCATAAATCCTCTTAAAACGTAATTCTAAGTAATGTAGATTTAAAGACTGTAATTTAAAATCAAGTGTTTCTTTTTTGGGTTTTTTTTTTTTTTTTTTTTTTTTTTCTAGAGGGGGTGTATCCTGCAAATGCTTTAGAAATGAGAACCTTATTTCCAGTACTCATACAACTGTTCTGGCTCCAGTGCTGTCCTCAGCCTGACTCCTGTCCACATGCTGTCTAGTCCACACCCAGCTGGCTGCTGTTCTGTGCCAGAGCTTGCTGACACAGCCATCACTTGGAAACTTGTAGGAAATATCATCAAAATATGTCCAAAACGGAACAGCATGGGATTTCTGAGGGACTTGATATCCTCTTCTGCACTTAAAGTGCTGTAGATATATATATACACTGTGATGCTGTTGGCAGATGGAAACTAGTGTTTTTAAGAAGTTGATTTAAAAGGTGACAGATTCCAGGCAGACAAAACAAAACAGATTTTCTCGCTATTCTAATTCTTTGCTGGATATATACCCGGATATCTAAAGAAACACTGTACTTTTCAAACCTTTACCTGAAATGACCTTGCAGAAATCTGGAGAATTGTCTTTACAAACTTGTAATCAAAGTATGTGTAAGGACTTATTTTGTGAACCAGTTCTCAAAACAGGCTCACGGTTTTTTTGTGACCCCTTTTCACCCCGCAAAAATCTCTTTCTGTTTTTTAAACAGTTTCTGTGCTTGAAAGCTTAAAAAACTGAATTGGAATATTCCAGTCTAACTGAAGAGCATTTACAAAAGTAGAAACTTGTATTTCAGAAAAAAAACCCCGCTTGTGCTTGTAGGGTGCAAAATACATTGTATGCTGCTGAACATGCAGACTGTCCCTAGTCTTGGAAATGAATTATGAGAGCTTTCATCCCTCACAGATGTCTTGCTTTTTTTATTTTTAATATGCACCTGTACTTGCAAACAGAGAAGTTCATCTGTCCCAAGGGCTGCTCTTCTTTTTAGAGTATGGCTTTCAGAATTAGGCTACTGGAGGCTCTATCTCCATCTTTTCCAGAGGTGACCTCTGTTTGTGCTTAGTTTTCAGTGTAAGATGTGCCTGTGCATGCAGCTCTTCCATTATTCTTTATTATCCCATTATTCTTTCTATTATTCTTTTCCATTATTTCCATTATTCATTATTATCATTATTTCCTTTACCAGCTCATGACATAGATACTTTAGCAATGGGCATATCGCAAATGCACATACAAGTCACTTGCAGGCACAGGAGGAACCTTGTTGCAAACAACCTTACTTTATGTAGCTTTAGTGGTTGGAGTGCAGCGGAGTGATTTACAATTTTAGTATTGATTCAAGAAGAATTTATTCCAATTCAGAATTCTTCCAGTCTTTAGTGTTTAGTGGTCACAGGCTACTTCTGCAGAATCTTTCCATGTGCAGGGCTACAGGGATGTGAAAGGATGCCATTAAGATTCTCCCTTGGATGACACACCCTGATACATGATTGCTGTTTTTGGAGGAGTTTTTTATTTTTATTTCATTCAAATTTTTCTTTGCTAAAAGCTTTCTGCCAGTAATTGCAGACTCCAGAGTCAGTGGTAACATGGCAAAGACACATCCCAAATATAACAGATCCTAATTATACTTTCATTTCTTAAAGTCTTTGTCAGGCTGATTTCTGCTTAAAGAGCAACTTGCCAAACTGGAAGTGAGCTGGCTGGTGATGTGGGTAGGAAAACTATGCAGAAAAATAATGACCTTTCCCTCTGTCAAGGGCATCTGCCTGCTCGTTACTGCAAAGATGTGGTGTCACAGAATCCCTCAGGTGTCCTCACTGATTCCTGCTGATGGAAATCCAGAAATCCTCCACTCTGCTCAAGCAGACCTTTTATATATGTTCATGTGGGCATGATGAGACACACGTATATCCCCTCCAGGCTTAATTATGTGGCACATGGCTGTGAGTGAAAGTGGAGGCCAGCAAGAACCTCCAGCAAATCTCCATCCGGGCTTTTATTCTAGCCAGAAGTAGTCCTGTGGAACTCCCACCAGCACTGCTCATTCCTCTAGTCTGAAGTCCGAAAAAGAATGTATTTCCATATTGTGGCTTTACTTTGAATAGTTTAAGACAGCAGTTTTTCAACCACAGCAGTTTTTCAACTCTCCCAACCACAAAAAATCACTGTGTGGCCCTAGCCTCATCCCATTTCTTAAAATAAACCCAAACATGGCAAGTGCTTCTACACTTGCTGGAAGTATTTTGTGTCTAGAGTCATGAACTCTGGTTTTAGAGGAGGCAGTTCAGTCTAAAAGACAATTTTCTGCTTTACATAAACCTGCATAAATTTTGCTGGGTCAAGGATAAGACTTTATTGCAAATAACTCTCTCTAACAAACCAGTAACAAATGAAAGTAGAATATGCCTCTTTTGACTGAGGGCAAAGTTGGGGGGAAAAAAAGGAAAAAAAAGAAAGAAGGGAAAGTTTATATAGCTCAATAACTTTTGACATTTCTATTGCCTTCCTTCCAGGAAAATGGAATAAGTGGACAATGTTTCTGATCGTTGGAAGGGACTTGGGGAAAGTCTTGTCCACATAGGACATTTGTGTTGGCAGAAAAGTGTCCATGGCAGGCAGTAACTCATCTGAATAATTCCTTAAATGTTAACCAGAATTCCTATTTGATGGGCAGATTTCCCAAATCATTGAACTGATCAGAAACTTTTCTCCAGTACTTTGAGCACTGTTCTGGCATCAGAGCCTCCTTCCTTCCTTTTATTTTCCTCCAGTAACAAAGAAAGAAGAAACCCGAGTTTTGCTTTCGATTGTTCCCTATGATCAGCTCTTGATAGGGACTCAATTTGTGCTGCTGTTGCGCTGTAAAAAACCCCCATGGCAATGCAAAGTTCCTTTTTCATTAGTAAGGACAGCATTTGCAGGCCTGATAAAAGCATTCTCCTCTGGGCTGTTGTTTTTAGACTTACTGCTGCTACCATGTCTCAGGAAGACTTCATGGTCCTAATGCTAAAATGACTCTTTCCTGAGGGAGTTACTCACAAAGGTGGTAGACACATCACTATTTTTCCTCTCTTGTGTGTGTCTATTCTTTCTTTCTGGTATCTCTTAGAAATTTTCGCCTCCCTGTTATTAGTGGTCTGATTTCAAGGTATATGGAGGTTATGGTACTGTGTATTGGAGATGAAACCTTGTCAAACCATGATTTTTTTTTTTTTTTTTTTTTTTTTTTAATTTGTAGGCTACTGTTGGTTTGGATAGCAGATGTGAGTTTGTAGTCTCTTCAGAAAGATTGTATGGAATTCAGTCTTTATGCATATACTCTGTTCCAGAAAGGTCTCCACTGTCAGTTGATTATTACCACTTTTGGCCCATTTTATGATCTGTTCATGATGGTGCTGCACAGTGCTAATCATGCTATGCGGATAATAAGAAAATCTGTGTTTGTAGGAGTCAGTTCTCCATTATATTATAATGGAGAAATTACCACTTTTTTTATTCCTGTTAGGATCAGCAGTAATTTAAGCTCAGCTGTAGCTGCTTTAAGTGGTTATGTGCTCTGAAATATTATGGTGCTCCCTACCTTTCTCCCCTCATATCTGTTCAGTCTTTCCCAGCTGGCTGGGCTGCCTTACCTATGAGCCTGCTGCTGCTCTGGGCTTGGGTGGCTGACTTTAATCTCTCTTTCAGTGCTACTCCAGTCATACTAAAACTGTGTATATTTTGCTCACATTTGGGTACATATTTGTACGGTTTTGTTCTAGCTCTGTGCTCTGCTGACCCCAGATACATTCAGCTGGACCTAGCATGATGGGAAGTCATACTTGTCCTTCATTCAGCACATGTGAGACCACAGCTGAAGTACTTACCTGACTTTGGGCTCCCCAGTACAGGAAAGGCATAGGTAGACTGAAGCAAGGCCCCTGGAGGACCACCAAGATGTGTGGTGAGCTGGAGCAGAGGATGTATGAGAAGTGGAGAGATCTGGGACTGTTCAGATCAAGGGAAGGTCATTGGGGAATTTTACTGCTGTCTAAGACTACCTAATGGGAGGGCATGCATAAGTCAGACTCTTTTCAAAGGTGCATGATGATAGGAAAAGAAGCAACAGACACAATTTGAAACATTTGAAATTCTGACTGTGTACATTTGGATGAAAAAAAGTCACCGTAGGTATGATCAAAGACTGACACAAATTGTCCAGAGAGACTGAAAAATCTCCAACCTCAAAGTTGTAAAAAACTTGACTGGAGTAGACTCTGAGCAATCTCTTTAAGCTCAAGAGGACCCTCAGTGTCCTTTCCAATACAAATTATTCTGTGACAACCTTAACCTTGAGAAAGAGAGCAGAAGATAAAGGCGGCTTTGAAGGTCTGGATGGGAAGCTCTGGGAATCATTCTCCAGAGAAATAGGATTTGGGGACAGCTAGTTACAGAATCATAGAATAACCTGGATTGGAAAAGACCTTGAAAGATCATTGGTCCAACATTTTGTGGGAAAAGAAGCCTAGATGAGATTATCTAGCACCCTGTCCAATTGCTTCTGGAAAATCTCCAGAGACAGAAATTCTATCACATCCCTTGGGAGGTTGTTCCAGTGGTCGATTGTTCCCAGAGTAAAAAATTATTTTTCATATTGAGCTGAAACCTCTCTTGGTACAAGTTTTATTTGTTGCCCTTTGCCTTTTCCCTATGTCTCCTTGTGAAGAGAAAGCCTTCATTCTCTTTGTAGCTGCCCTTTAAGTAGTGGAATACTGTGATAAGGTCCCCCTAGCTTTCTCTTCTCCAGGGTGAAGAGAGGCAATGACTGAATGTAATTCTCATCCACAGTTTTATAAACAGTTCCACTGAAAGAGAGGAGGGCAAGACAGCTTGCAGGAAGGTGAAGGACAGAAACAGTAGCCCTAGCCAGTTCTGATGCCTTGAAGTCTCATCCTCTCAGATTGCTCTCCTCAATTCGCTGTTGTCTACACTTTTTGGGCCTGGAGCTGCAACAGTGTCCTTGGTTCTCGGGCTAGAAAAGGGTTGTTTTGTCTAAATAAAATGTGAAGAGAACTTGCTAACACTTTATATGAAGTTCAGAGTTATATACTAATGCAGCACAGAAATATGAAAATCTGGAAAACATGCAAGCTAAAATTTAAGGCATCATTCCCTCTTCTATTTTTGGAGGACTTGGAGAGGAACCACTGTTGACCTACAGCTTGTCCAGGACTGCTGTGGTTTAATCCCAGCCAGCAACTAAGTACCATGCAGCTGCTCACTCACCCCATCCCCCAACACTCCTCCCTGTGGGGAGAAGAATTGGGGAAAAAAGTAAAAGTTGTAGGTTGAGATAAGAACAGTTTAATAAAAGAAGTAAAATAAAATTTAATAATGATAACAATGCTGCTAATGTTGATAATAGTAATTACTGTAATGAAAAAAGAAGAGAGAAATAAACCCCAAGAAAAACAAGTGGTACACAATACAGCTGCTCACCACAAACTGACCAAATGCCCTGCCCATTTCTGAGCATGGTTTTCTATGGTATGAAGTAGCCCACTGATCAGTTGGGATAATCTCTCCTGGCCGTACTCCCTCAATTCCTTGACTGGCAGAGCACGGGAACATGAACAGTCCTTGACTCAGTGTAAGCACTACTTGGCAACAATTAAAACACCAGTGTGTTATCAGCCTTATTCTCATACTACATCCAAAACACAGCACTGTACCAGCTACTAGGAAGAAAATTAACCCTATCCTAGCTGAAACCAAGATAAGGACCCATCTAATAGAAAAATGATGTGGAGCACTGGCTGACTCCAGTACCTCTCCGTGGGGTCAGTAAGCAGGATCCTGAACAAGATGCTCACAGTTAGCCAAGGCTGCCTGCCTTCCTTTGCCCCCTGCTTCACTGCCTGCCTTCAGTCCTTGGTAACACCCAAGCTGCTGGCAGCACAGCAAGGAGGCTGGTGAATATCATTGGATTAGCCATTATTAAAGGCTGTTAGCTTAGTGTGCTGTGACAGGTACCTGGTATTTATTACTTTTCCCTGCATTGCATGTTATCATCTTGGATGGATGTGGGCCAGTTTCCAAATCCTGCCCTTCCTTTTTCCCTCCCATGTGTTCAAAATCCAGCTGTGTTCAGCAGGTATAAAAGTGCTGACCTAGAGAGCCCATGACAGCCAACTGCACTCCCCTATTCCCTTTCTCTCCCGTTTCCATCGCTCATTTTTCAAACGAAGCAGTTCTGCTCTTTCTGGTGCTCGAAATGGGAACTGTGATTCTCGGTGCAGAAACTTTCTGCCCTTGCTGTCAGTCACACAAGGAGTTCATGTGCCAACTGCACCAGGTTAGGAAAAGAATCACTTGTACGTGTGCAGGGAGAGCCAGCTAGTCTGTAATTCAGTTTTCAAGCATATAGTATGTTTTCCTCAAACAAATAATTAATTCAGTTCACCATTTGAAGTTTGTTATGAGTAACAGTCTCAGTAAGGCATTGTTCAGCACCATAAATCCTAGTAAGTCTTTTGAAGTATAAATTTTGCTGTGGCATCTTCTGGTCAGTGAAACAGGTCTTTTGCTGCCTGGTCAGCTTTCTTCCATGTCACAGCTGCCTGGGGAAGGGCAAACAAAAGCATTAGACCATCCGTGAGAATATTCATCTTCCTTTCACAGCAAACACCCCAAATTGCTGTTTGTTGATAGCTTCACCCCATGACCACCTTCCATAACAGTTCCCTGGACTGAGGAGTCTCAGAAGACTTAACAGTACAGAGGAATTACCATGTGAATTGGCCTGTGCAGTAAACATGTGGTGGGGTTTCACTCTTTGGGTGCTGGTGGAGCTGGAGGTGAGGTGTGAACTCACAGACTTTGTGCTCAGATAGTCAGTAGAAGAAAAGACACCTGTTAGAGGGTTCAAAAAGTGAAGCTGTACCTGGCATTGCAGAGATGTGGATAAGAAAATACATGATGAAATGAGTGTGAAATCTGTTGCAGCGAAAAACTGACCAATAAACAAGTACCTGTTGCTTCTGTGCTTTTTGACTGTCACACATGAAATGTCCAGACCCATCAGGACACTGCTGTTCATTATTTTATTGCATTTGACAAAGCTGAGTATGGAGAAGATGCTACCTAGGAATCTCTGGAAACTCAGGGAGGCATAAGAGTTTAATTTCCCTCTGAAAACCGTTTTTTTTGAAAACTAAGTAGGACAGACAAAAAGGGAACATTCCCTTCATTGTCATAATATTGGTGAATTAAGATATCCTGGGAACAAGAGTCTAAACAAAAGGATATGCTGGAGTGTAACCATAATGTGTGAATCGAAAGTCAATAGCAAAGAGTCATGCACAAGTAAGCAACTTCACATCTCCATCAGTCCAGGGCATTGAGTATCCCTGCATGCTCCAAACCAAGTGTTGGCTTGTTTGGGGGCTGGGAATTGCTGTGTTGGAAATCACAGGCTGCTAAGCTGTTCTCACAGACACAGGCAATTTTTGCAGTGAGCCAAAAATTAAACTTTGTGGCCAAAAGTTAAACCTTGTAAACCTGTGTCAAATAACCACCCCTTTGTAGTTCATATGGTGTTTATGCATTTGTACTGTTAAAGAATAAGTCTGATTTGGGAATAGGTCTCAATTTTGAAATCTTTTAAATTTCACTCTTTACATACTGTTCTTGCACTATAAGAAGGCATCATCTGCTGCTTTTAAAATGTACTGTAAGCTGTAAGGCTTGAACAAATGCTACATTAAGATAATCAACCTCTTTAGACCAGTGGGTCATGGCACTGAAACTGCCTGTTCATGAAAGCTCAAAATTCTTCAGCTTTGGAAACCATGGAAGCATGTAAATCACTCAAAATAAACCCACAGAGAAATTATCTCCCCTTCCCCGCTGCTGTCCTGCTGTGGGAAAGACCTTTTGCTATCCCTGATTTCCCCCCGGAGTGAAATCACATCCACCATTCAATACAAAATTAATAAAGGTATATAGAGCATGTTGAGCAAACACTGACATATCCCCAATGGTGAATTTACATCCCCCCATTCTGTTTAAAATTAATAAAGGAAGGCAAGGCATACAAAACCAACACAGGAGAGGATAAAACCCCTGATGTAAAGCCCGCCAAGGCTTGGCATTGAGGGCAGGCTTCTGCGCTGGAGTAAGCGGCTCTAAGCGTGAGGTAAATCTCGTGGTGGAAATGCTGGTTCCCTTTCTTGGGCAGGTTCAGGAGGGCTTCTTGGCAGCATACCCAGTGGATTTGTCACTCAGGAGTGGCATTATGGCATTGCCTGAGCTATTTGATGTGTTTGCAACATTTCTGTGACATTCCCTCCTTCCTGCAGGTGATGTGCAGGATAAAAGATGCTGTTTCATTTGGAGTCTTGCTCAGATGCATCTCACCTTGCCTTCTGCCCTTCCCTCTCCCAAAGGCACACTCTGCTGTCGTCAGCATGCAGTTATGGGTCTGTAGAAATGTTCTGTGATCTGAACAACCAGCCAAAGTCATCATGGGCTGTTGTGATGGACCAGGGACTGCTGGAGCAAGGGATTGAAGATATTGTGAATGTCTGTGGCATTCACCCCCTTCAAAAATTGCCTGATTTTAAGTATAGAAAATAGGCAAGCGTCCTCAAACACTTCTTTGATAATCTGACTCAATGATTATTTGCTTCTCAGGTGCCTCTTTATGAACTGAGAGGCCCTGAGGCATTGAGGTCAAACACCAGTGAGATGGGCTCTCACAATTATCCTATGGAAATTAGATATAATCCTTTATACTCAAAGCAGTCAATAACCTCTTCTTTACCAGCACCTGTTACATCTGTACCCTCCAGAGCTGTGCCAGCCCCCTCCACAAGTGCCAGCCATTGATCCAGCTGCAGAAACTTCCCATAACTGATTGTGAACGGCTGGAAACTGTCAGTTTTCGAAATGTTTATGGCCACACATTTCTGAAGAGATGAGCTGTCTTGTGTTGCATGCTGGCTTCAGGTTAAGCTATTTTTTATCACTCTGATGTTTTGTAGACACTGCTGGTTACTCCCGGGTTTGCAGCATCAGCTTCTCACACCGATTCATGTGTATTTTATGAGCCCGGAATTGTTTTGGCAGAATGTGGAGCTGTGCCAAAAAGAGTTGTTCCTGCTTGTCTTCATGCTTGCCTTTTTTTCCCTACTTGCGGTGTCTGAAGAAAGGGAATGCTGTATCTGTGGCAAGGAAAAGCTGCCCAAACTGCTTTGTAGAGTGATGGCTGGTGTGCACATTTACAAGTGTAAAATGGAGCAGTGTGTCAACTGTGTGTCTTAGGCTCCTTACCTGCCAACTCCTCACACTGCTTCTAAGAGAAATTGCACCAGTTTGTGGTGATCTTGGTGAGTTTGAGGTCTGCAAATGGAACCAGTTGTCATGGAAGCTGCATTTATTTGGGGACTGCCTTGCAAAGGCTCCAGATATTTTTTCAAGCTTGCTGTCCCTTGTGGGATCACACCAGTCATCAGGCATCCCCCTTGTGCCCTGTGGGACAGACCCACAGTGTCCTCGATCTGCAGCACTGCACTGAGACTTCAGTGGGCACAAGGCCAAGGCTAATCTATGAATTTTGGAAGCATATTTACAATCAATGCTTTTTTAGCTAACTTAAAGGTGAACTACTCATTTGGATGAGGAACTGTGTGCTAGGTGGGATGAAGCTGTTGTAAGGAAACATCTTCTTTCCAAGAAAATTCCTTTCTGTAGGCAAGTCTTTAGTCATCTCTGTAACCTTTGTCATCCTCTCCTCCCTGGGGAGTTTACTCTGTGACCTTTGCTATTCTACCAAGGTGCCTCATAAATTATTATTCTTTTAAATGGCACTTAGACTGTCGTCGTGACTGCTAGCCTTGAAGATTTGCAGTCTACCCTGTAATTTTGAAGGGGAAAAAACAGTTAAGTGACAGAAGAAATATTGTACTTCACGATAAAACTACTTTTGTGTTTCATTTTCCACTCAAGTCATTCATATCCCTGTCACTAACCTCATTCAGGTCAAGGGCTTGAGGCAGAGAATGGGCATAATATTTTTGGTCAGACTGATGCATCTGAATATTGCAAACATCTGTAATTTTGAAATGGAAATGAACATTGTGTTGAATCCTCAGGCAAATATTATCAAGGCATAATAGATTACTGAAGTTTGCATTTTTTTTGGCAATTGAGACCAAGGCTCTGTTGACTGGTTATTCCAGACATTAATGAACCTGTTTACACAAAGAGAGCTGCTTCTTATGGCTGCAAATTAGATCCTGGATTCTGCAAACTTCATAGGAAAATCTGTGGGCCAAGTAGTTGAGATAATAATGAAAAAATTAATCAGGCGCACATTAAATGTGAAGCATGGAAGAAAACATCTGCAGCACTCAGTGGACGTCTGGGTAACATACTTGCAGTGCTGTTTTGCCAGCTTACATCTGGAGTGGTTCATGAGAACAGAACAGATGCTAGTGTGAAATAGGTCATCATAGCAGCAGGGCATCAGAACAGACGCATTTCTTTTTTTTTTCTTGCAGTAACAGCTATTTCTTTTTATTCACACCAATTATGAAAATGTTAGCCAAGTATGCAATGTGAATGCATGTATTGTGACAAGCCAGTACTCCGAAAGGGTGTCAAGGTAAAAAAAACAACCTAACCAAGAGGCTTCAGAGAAGCAACCCTTTTGCATTACACACTGAGTATTCTTTAAAAGACATAGTGATTATTTTATGTTGCGATTATGATCTTTTTTCCCCCCCATGCTTTATTTTTATATTTAGTAGAGATGTTACTAAATGCCTTCTAGGTGGCAAATGCCCAGAAGCAAAGATGCTAATTCAGGCGAGTTTCATCAGTCATTTCAAAAGAGAGGTCACACAGATAAGAGAAATGAACAGTACACAGTATGTGAAGCAGTGACATTCAATGAGCCCTTGTCACTAGCAGCCATTAGCATGGAGGCCTGCTGTTACATTTCAGTGCTTTATGTGCTTTTCTTGACCAGGCAGGGAGCCTTCGGAGCACTCTAACAGTTCGTAGCATACAAGTTATTGTTTCTTTCTTGAATGCTTTGTATTTTTAGTACCATTTAGATTTCTCCATGGCCCCTTGTGCATCTACATTTTAAAGAGAATCAAAGAATGCATAATTCATATCTGTCCCAGAGGTAATGGAATGACTCAATGATATCCATGAAGAAGATGATTTTAAATTTCATGTCTTATGCAAGAGGTCATATTTATACAAAAAGTGCAAGAATTGGTCTCAGGGATACCCAGATAATTATCCTTACAATAATGAGTGTGGATTCCAGTGGGGGGAGTACTGCAGGAAGCTTTACTGTCTTGTGTGTCACTGTCACTTATATATCATGGTATCATGGTTGTCATGATTGAAAACTTAGCAGCTGATAGATCTCAGGCTATGACTTGTATTTTGACTTGGAATAGCACTTGCAGGAGGTGTGAAAAGACAGGTTTGGTTCTGATTCTGTTGAAGTATTCATGCAAGATGTGAAGCATTTGTTTACTGCTGAAATTCTTTCCTTCATTTAAAGCAAAAACAATTGTTTATTGATGTTGGGCAGAACCCACCAGTAGATGCTTTGTCACAGAGCACAATTCCACTAGACTATTTCTCCTCTCCTTTCCCAAAAGCCTAGAAGTGCCAAGGCTAGAAATGAGTGTCTGGTTCTGTGGTATGCTATATGTTTGAAAATGCACTTTAAGGTCTGTGTTACAGACAGTTCAAAGGGAATATAAATTGGTGCAGTATTCTCTCTTTTCTTCTAATCCAGTTCCATATATTCATTGCATTTTTATCCTGAAACATATCTTTAGAAACAAATTACCACTTTGCATTTTATTTAACTTGGACTTTGCTGTATTTATATAATTGTTATGATCTAGCTGCTCCTGTAGTGAAAAATGTTTAACATCCTCTAACCCAATTGTGCTCTGACTTTTAGCATTGTGTATCCAAGGAGACAGCTGATCTTACTTGCTTTTCCTTTGGAAACTTCCTAGTTTTAACTCTCCTTTCCACTTTTTGCAGGACTGGCCATGAGAATTTGTAACGTTCCTTTGGAAATACTGTGATGGGGCCTCTGAGAAGTTACCTTCCTGTGTACAGGTCTGTATGTAAACTGTATTGTGTTCTGACTATTTGTCATGGTTCAGGAATGGTATTCTCCAATTTAGTGTTCCCACTGAAACCACTCCAAGCTGTATGCTACTCACTCCCCTCCTCTCTCCCTGCCTTGCTCCCTCCTTCCCTCCCCATTCCTCTTCCCCTTGGTGGACTGGTGAGGAGAGTGGGAGTGACAAAAGATAAAGATCACGGATTGAGATAAGAACAATTTTCTGGAAACAGCAATGAGATAAGAAAAGAAATGGTAATATCAACAATACTAATGACAGAGTGTGTAAGAGAAAGAAATCTTCTTGCTGACCCCATGGAAACCTCTGACAATACACAGCCACTCCCTTTGCCATGATACTCCAGCCCAGAAGCAAGCCCTTCCCCCTGTCCTTGGAAGATGACCTGAGATCATCAACTTTTGGGTCCTAGCCATATCCCATCCCGGCTATTGCAAAAATTAACCCTACCATGGCTGGAACCAGGACAGTATTTCAGCATGTAGACCCTGTGCTGACTTGTTATCTTTTTTATCTTGAATGCCTGCAAACCAAATCTAATTTTATGCTGGAGAAAGTGTTGTGAAAAATTATTTTTTTTCTCACCAGATGCTTAGGACATAACTCTATTCTGTTACTGTTGTACAAATGAAGAGTAACCCATTTGTCTTTCCTTCGAAGTGAATGATTGCAGTTTACAGAGTTGAACTGCACAAAGGAATTGGGCCTGTATGTCATTTTCTTCTCACTGTTATGCCTTTCAGTATGTTTTGGAGCTGCATTACCCTAAAAGGCCCTGCAATCGATTGCTTCCACCCAGTTTGCTCATATGTGAGCAGCTGACCATAGTTACAACTGTGGATGTTTTCAGAAGAGCACGTAGCAGACAATCAGCAGAGTTACTGAAGCTTTTGGGTCAGGAGGAGCTCAGGTTCATGGAAAGTTTACGAAAATGAAAAAAAAAATGTTTATTTTTAAGAGACTGTAAAAAGAACATAATAATAATGGCTTGACTCCTGTAGTGTCAGCATGGCAAGAAGTGGTGAGAAGCCTGTAGCTAATGCTATGTCCTTGTCAGCTGAAATGATAGTGTGGCCAGCAATCACTCTGATTTAGAGGGTAGAAAACACTCCCCTGCATTTCAATATGTTTTTCTATGCAGCTATATAACAGAGTAAACATTTGATTTCTTACTGCTTTCAAAGCTAGCACTGAAAAGCATTTTTATAGAAATCTGCTAAGAAAAACCTACAGGAATCAACTTTTCAATCTGGGTGGTCATACCCTGCTACCAGTCACATTTGGGGTCTGTAGGAACTGTATGTCCTAAATAATAATTTTCAAAAATATTCGTTTTGGAATATGCTGTATTTAATTTGCTTGGCTTACCTTGGCATACTTTGGGTGTTACTGCTTCCCTTGTTGATTCCGTAGTCACATACTGTTTTATTAGTCTAGGAATTCTGCAGGGAAAGTAACCTGTAAGCCTTAAACAAAATCAGATGGATTTAGGAGATGAGAGGTCTCCAAAGCAACTTTTAATTCATTGTTGGAAATTATTATGATTTGCTAATACTTTTTAAAGCCAACACAGCTCCAAGACACTTTAGAAACAAGGGCACAGCTTCTGTAATGAGCGAAAGCCCTACATCAGATTGGTTGAGATGCTACAGATCCAAATCTGATGTGGTGCCTTGGGCCAGTGTTGAGTGAAAGCTCTGTGTTCAAAAATAAGTAGCTTTTCAGTGTAATTGAACAACTGTTGAATGATCTGTGTCATCCTAAGGCTTTGACTGCGCTGCTTCTTTCTTTAATGATGATATTCCTCCAGGCAAAATTTGTGGTTTTCTTAGACGGGGAGGGGAGAAAGAAGTGCAAAACACTGGAAGACATTTGGGATAAAGGGAGAAAACTAGTTGCAGTGTTGGTATTTGCATACTTTACTAGTAGCAAGAGCAGCTTTATAAAATCTTTCTTTCCATGCCTGTCTGTGAGTGTTGTTTGAATCACGGCTCACCAAAGGCTTCCAAGAGTTGCTGCTAAAACTGCCAAAGCAAAGTGAGGTTGGGCCTGCGTGTTAATAATGTGATACAAACAGCAATGTAATGCAATCAACAGCTGCCATGTGGAGAAAGTTTTAGGCAAGTCATTTGTCTAAAACACATTTTAAAAGTTTCCTTGTTCAGCAATCTAGTTCTTGGAAAATTGTGATGTACATAGAAATTAGTATTGTGCCATTTAAAAAGAGGAAAAATATGATATTCATTTGATATATGTACCTGTTGGATGTATGTATATTAAATGGCATAAAGTAATTGGGTATGGGTGTGCTGTACCTTCATTATAATGCAGAAGCAAAGGAAAATCAATTAAATTAAAAGGCAAGGCAGTTCTACTGTAAAGGAGATAGAAGGTGTAATTTCCCCCTGTAAAGTCTTGCCCTGAGGTATTATCAAAAGGTATTGCCAGAAATAGATACTTACATCAATAAGAATGCCATTGTACATATATTTTTTGTATTATACCTTTGTAAAGAAGTTGAAGCAGTTACAGAGCAGTGACAGAAGGCTAAAGTCACCAATCCTCAGCCTGGGATCTGGGTAAAGCTTCTATAACTGCATAGGTATCTCTTGTACCACTTCTTTTCAGTGTCTGGTATTGATGTTGAATGGAAACAGGATAGTGATCTAGCTAAATAATTAGTTTAACCTGGGTCAGCTATCCCGTATCTTTCACTGCAAATTTCAAGGGGTTTTTTTTGTCATTTGTAAGTATCTCCTCCTCTTGTTTTCTTAATCTCTTGTTTATTTCCTGCATTTGATCTCTCAACCTGTTCTCCAGAGAGGCCTCTTTTTTCCTGAGATCTTTATTACTTGTTCTTGCTTTGTTGGAGTTTTATTAATTTATTGCTTGAGTTTCTGAAGCTTTCTGTTGGGGTTACTAAATACCTCTTGGGGTGTCCTCAAACCTTTGTCCTTGACACCCCTGTGGTGGAACAGGTTTCTTGGTTTTAAAGGGAGCAAAGAAAAACAAAAGTGGTGAAAACAGTTCATGGCCACCACATGGGATGAGGAGCCTCTGACTCCTGGGGCTGGGCTCCTCTGCCCTGTCCTTCTGTTACAACCTCCATGGGCACATGGTCAGCGTGGGCTGGCTTCTGGGGAAGTTTGGTGGGGGAAGCACTGCTCTGTTGTCTTGCTGCTTCTCAAATGAAGAAATCACGACTGGCAAAATACCAATCAGTCAAAAAACATAGGAGGGAAAGGGAGAAGGGAGGGAAAGGGTCTAGAGAGAATACTTTTCCACCCTAGCATGTAATCGTGGCAACTGTACCTTTGATCTCCATGCCAGTGCTGCACATGGACCTGCTGCTGCACTGGATAAAAATGCAGCTGTGCCTTAATGCCATGCTGCCAGAAAGGCCAAACTCTCCATGCCACCAGGCTTTGCTCAGGGCTCAGCTGTCCCACCAGAGGCTCCAATGGAGGGTTGCAGTGAGTAAGCAGAGGGAACACAAACTGGGTGCACAAACCAGGACTGTGGAGGAGCACAGTTATCTTTGTGCATCTTACATGTACAGTAATTTCACGAATACAAGCCGCACCAATTTGACTAAGATTTTGCTCCTAAACCGGAAATGCGGCTAATAATCAGGAGCGGCTAATACAACCTCAGAAGTGCCTGCCAGAGTGCTGAGCCGAGCAGCTGCAAAGTCGGCATTTTGCGATTGTTACAAATCGCTACTTTGTTGCACCGCGGGTGGAGCCTGGCTCCCTGTAGGCAGCACGGGGGGTGGGGAGAGAGGCGGGAGAGCTCTCTTTCCTCCTCTGCCACAGCCCAGGGGAGAGACGGGGGGGGCCCGGCGCCGCCATTGCTGCGGCCCGGGGAGGAGAGGGGGGACCCGGGCCGCCCCTACCGCGGCCCGGGGAGGAGAGGGGGGACCCGGGCCGCCCCTACCGCAGCCCGGGGAGGAGAGGGGGGACCCGGGCCGCCCCTACCGCGGCCCGGGGAGGGGGGGGGAGACCCGGGCCGCCATTGCTGCGGCCCGGGGAGGAGGGGGGAGACCCGGGCCGCCATTGCTGCGGCCCGGGGAGGGGGGGGGAAGCCGGCGCCGCCATTGCTGCGGCCCGGGGAGAGGGGGGGAAGCCCGCGCCGCCATTGCTGTGGCCCGGGGAGGGGGGGCGAAGCGCGCGCCGCCATTGCCGTGGCCCGGGGAGGGGGGGGGAAGCCGGCGCCGCCATTGCTGCGGCTCGGGGAGCCGACGGGAGCCCCGCGGAAGCCATTGCTGCGGCTCGGGGAGCCGACGGGAGCCCCGCGCAGCCATTGCTGCGGCCCAGGGAGGGGGGGGAAGCGCGCGCCGCCATTGCTGTGGCCCGGGGAGCCGACGGGAGCCCTGCGCAGCCATTGCCGCGGCTCGGGGAGCCGACGGGGTGCTTTGTCCCCGCCCGCCGCCGCCGCGGCAGGAGCGGGGAAACTCCGTCCCTGCCCGCCACGGGCGCGGGAAAGCTCCGTCCCCGCCCGCCGCTGCTGCCGTAGGAGCAGGGGAAGCTCCGTCCCTGCCTGCCGCCGCAGGGCAGCGCCGACCCGGGGCGACCGAGCCCAGTGGCAGCGCCGGCCGGCCCCGAGCGGCAGCGCCGGGCTGGGCCATCTGGCCCTGTCAGCGGCCCCTAGCGGGCCGAGCCTGCACAGCCTTAGCTCATCCAGTAAACCCCGCCCTCCCGCGGTTCTGTTACTAATTGCACGCGGGTTCTCGCTGCGAACGACAAAGCGGCTTATATTCGTGTGCGGCTTATCTATGGACAAAAACCGAAATGTTTGCCAAGACCCAGAGATGCGGCTTATAGTCAGTGCGGCTTGTATTCGTGAATTTACTGTAAATTACTTGGCTACAAAAAGGCAGGAAGGAAAGGGAATGTTACTACCTGGAAACATGCCATGTGTGTGTTTGATGCATACATTTGAATTATTGAAAAGACGGAAACAAAGTGGTTTGGTAGCTGAAGAAAATCTGTAAGCTAGATGCTTGAAGGAAATATGGGAAAATAAAATGGGAAGGTGGGGGAAGTGAATCTCGCAAAGCTGCCATGGAGGGAAGGTTGTATTTTGTTAGAACAGAAATCCAAACAAGACTGTCAGTTTGTGAAGACTCTTGTGTCCAAATCATGAGTCTTATGTGCAAGCTAATTATAAACACAAAGAGCTGGTGCAAGGACTTGAACACAAGTCTTGTAAGGAGTGACTGAGGGAGCTGGGGGTGTTTAGTCTAAAAAAAAAAAGAGACTCAGGGAGACCTTATCATTCTTTACAATTGCCTGAAAGGAGAGTGTAGTGAGATGGGAGTTTGTCTCTTCTCCCATGTAACAAGCAGTGGGGTGAGAGGAAACAGCCTCAAGTTGCACCAGGAAGGTTTAGATTGGATATTGAGAAAAACATCTTCATAGAAAGGTTTATCCAACTGGAACAGCCTGTCCAGGGAGGTAGTGGAGTCAACCATTCCTAGAAGTGTCCAAAAAACATGAGCATGTGGCACTTAGGTACATGGTTTAGTGGTGAACATGGCCATGCTGGGTTAACAGATGGACTCAGTGATCTTGGCGGTTTCTTCCAACCTCAACAATTGAATAATTTTGTACACATTTGTTATTTTCATCTTTGAATGGTGGCTCAGAGTGTGTGTTACCATCCAGCTCTGATTTTTTGTTGCCCACAGTAAGACACAGAACAAGTTATTATGAGAAAAATCTAGAATGGCAGCTTACTCACCTGAGTAAGAGCTGTGGCCAGAGGAGCTGCAAGACACTGAAATTCATATGTATTCAAGGAAGACAAACAAGCAGCCAACCCAGACTGGATTTTATGTTTTGAGTTCTTTTCAAGGTATTTCTAGGAATGGTTGCAAGTACCTGCTCTGCTGAAGGAACTTGAGTCCAGAAACATCCTTAAATACTTCCCTGTTGTTTAATGGTAGCTGCTTCCCAGAAGAATGGGAAACCAATTGAGAGACTCCTGCATACAAAGCAAAGTTTTTATAGGCTCAGGTTAGGAGTAAGACTCTTTGCTTGCCTCACTCTGGTGCCATCATCTTCTGCTTCAAAGTGGCACTTTGATGATAATCTTTGCCTATCTTAATTCCTGAGGCATAACATAAAAAGAAGGGAGATCTTTAGTGTCAATGGTCAAGAACATCTTAGGGACACCAAAGATAATTTGGCTCATTTGCCTTTACTACCAGCAAGAGCAGAAGTTGTCTAGATAATCAGACAGAGATGTCCTCCAGTGAGGAATATTTCAGTGCCAACCCATGTAGTCTCTTCCAGACCTATACAACGCTTGGGTATTTCTAAAATCCACATTATGCTCTATTTGCTCCATAGGAAGCCCTTTGGTATCTTATTTATAGTGAAGCTAGAGAACAGTTCTTTATGGTAATCCTTCAGATTTTAGAAGGAAAAGTGACTTTACATTGTAGCTGATTTAGGTTGTTCATCTATTTTTAAGAATACGCATTTTCAGATCTTATAGGTCCCATTTAAAATACTTTTTTTTCTGTCTTCATCCTTCCATGTGTTGCGAAATTCTTGATACAAGTGCCAGCATTAAGAATAATTTTCAGATAATAAAAATTATGTAAAATAAGCCCAGAATTTAAAAGTTCAATAATTAATTATAGAGCTACACCCTCAGCTAAAATGACCCCAATCTATATTATGCCTCAGCTATGTGTAAATGGAGTCACTGCTAGTGCCTTCTCTCTCTTCTGTTAAATTCTCTCAGTATGATACTGGGTAATGAATGACACTGTTGGAGAACCACTAAGTGTGCAACTGATGGCTCTCAGCATATGGATAATGGCAGATCTTGCACCTTTTCATTGCCTGCATTCTGCCTGCACAGAAGTAGCTGAACAATAGATGAGGTGAAATGGTGGCCGTAGCACATTTCAGAAACAATAATTGTCCATTAGGTCCCTCTAAAAGAAAGTCTGCAAAGAACTGCTAAGTTTTGTATCCCTAAGGCCCTCAGAAGACTCAATCACATGTCATGAATAATAATAATAATAGGAGAGAGAGGACAGCTGTTCAACTGAACACCATCAGTATTGATACCTTCCCGGAGGAGTAATCCCCTTGACCGAAGCAGGTGCCACAATAAGATAAAAGTCATAAGCTCCAGCTCCAGTGAGAGTCTGTTGCCATATACAGAAAGATATGAATTGATTTTACTTCTGAAAGGATGTTAAAACATCTTCTCCAGCTGAGAGGAGAAATCCACTGTCACCACTACTGTTCAAGTCTCCAGAAACAGCTGTGAAACTTGAAGAGATATTACTTAAAAAACAAGGTCCGTTCATATGGCCAAGCACCAACCAAAACGAATAGTTAAAAAACAAACCTTTATTTTTTCCACCACAGCACAGAACAATGCTGGCATGGTTATGTCCTTTTCTCCTACTTTTTAGCTAAAGTAGAAAAAAGGCGATCTGTTCAAGTAGAAAACATTAAAGGATTTTTTTTTTAATTAGTTTATATGAGAGCAAATAATAAAATCTTAGAATCTTAGGTCAAAAAAGACCTTTAAGATCATCAAGTCCAACCCTTTATCCCAGCACTGCTGAGTCCACCACTAAACCATGTCCCTAAGTGCCACATCTACACGTCTTTTAACTACCTTCAGAGACGGTGACTCCACTGTTTTCTCTGGGCAACCGATTCCAATACTTGACAACTCTTCTAATAAGGAGATTTCCTCTAATATCCAAACTAAACCTCCCCTGGTGCAACTTCAGGCCATTTCCTCTTGTCCTGTCGTTATTTGGGAGAAGAGGTTGACCCCACCTCAGTACACTCTCCTTTCAGGAAGTTGTAGAGAGCAATAAGATCTCCCTGAGCCTCCTCCAGGACAAACAAACCCAGCTTTCTCAGCCACTCCTCATAAGACTTGTGCTCTAGAACCTTCACCGTCTTCCTTGCTCTTCTCTGGACGTGTCAGCACCTGAGGGGTCCTGAACTGAACACAGCACTTGAGGTGTGCCCTCAACAGTGCTGAATGCAGGGGGGTGGTCACTACCCTAGTGCTACTGGCCACATAATTCCTGAATGATGGTGAGTTTGATCATGCAATTCATATATTCACAGTGCTATCAGCATTAGAAACTGCCTGTAATAAGTGTTCAGCTCCTTTCTGTCAGCCTTGTAAAAAACTCTTTGACACCAGCTTAGGACCAATTAGGACCAAGCTTTGTTTATCTTCAGAACTCAAAACTGAGCAAAGTCAAATCAAGATCGTCAAGGCAAAGTCTTGATTTTGGTAAAGTTCTAGCCTTCTTTCTGGGCTGAAGTGTAGCACATACAGCACTTCTGGGATTGGGAGTCCCAAGATATACTGCCCCAGAATTACTCAGGTTTCTAGGCTCAATTATCACTTCAGAAAAGGGAAAATACAGAGAAAGTGACTACTAGGTTCCATAAGTTTAAAAACTGACCAGAATCAAAAAACAAAACTTGAAGGAAACCATGTCAACTTTATTATGGTTGGTTGACTATGTGGAAGAAATTACCCAAAATTGGCTCTAGGCAACCATTCAGGAAATAATGTGTTCCTACGTAATGTCATTGATCCCACATTCAGAAATGAACCTCCAAGAGACCACTGAATATTGAGTTCAAGAAGTGTTATGAGAATCTGAGGAATCCTGACCAACTTTGCTCAAACAGCAAAAATAAAAGTACATGATGAAAAAATATGTTGGGTCAAGCTACTCTTTAAGAGCCTTCAAAACACTATTAAAAGTTAACCAAGGAAAAGATAATATATACTACTGCTCAGAATATCCTAGAACTAAAAAAAAAAATGTTCTTCACCTAAGTAACCACAGGTTTTTTTCCTAGAACTATCCTAGAAAATTAGGAAGTAGCTTGAGGGTCCTGCTGCAGCTTTATCAGTTGTACTGACACTTCCCATTGGAGCTGTGGCTGACCCATTTCTGAGGGCCTCCACTGATGGAGATTCTCTGAGCAATTAATTCCAATGCCTAATTTTCCTTACAATTAGAAAAATGCTTTTTTTCTTTTCTTTTCTTAACATGTGAGTTACTTCTACCTGCAGTGAAGAAGAATAGGTTGTTCCCTTTGTTCTGCAACCATATTTGAAATTTTCAGTGTATTTTGTCATGTTTCCCCAAGTTTTGTCTTCTTTGCATTATTCCTTCAAATTGTTGTCATGTTTTTAAGAGTACTCACTGTCAGTCGGTTACATCCTCCTTAAAATGTGGCATCCAATACTTCACCTAAGATTATGGTTGAACTCTTTTCAAAACAAAGTAATAAAGGAGAATTCCCTCTTGTGTCTTGTAGATAACATTCTCCTTTATATTTCCAATCTAATATTCACACATATGTGACAGTGACTGTTGAAGCTTGTGCTCTGCTGGCTAACCTCAGGTCTTGCACAGCAAGAAAAGCCTATTTGGTTATTTTCCACTGAGTGTTTACTAAGTTAACTGTTCCTGACCTCACCTCCCAAAGTTAATTGCTAGCAGCTCTAAGATTTTCTCAGTCAGTGATATATGTATTCTAGGGTGAAATTTTTAAGACCCAGACAATTTGAAAAATTTTAACTTATCTCAGTTCTTTCTAATCTATTTTTTCTTTTATGAACTGAATTGCTATTCCTTTGTCTTCAGTGTTCACTTCTGTGGCTCTCTGATCATCACTGATCCTGCAAATAGCTTTTCCTCCTGATGTGTGGCAAACCATGTCTCTTCTCCCTCTTGCCAGTAGTGGTTTCTCACTATTGCACTTAGTGGTTTTTTTAGGAAATTTTCCTATTTTTACAGCCCCCAACAAAAGTACATAGAAATGTTGCACAGACTAGATGAAGGGCATTGAAAGGCAATTTTCATAATATGGGACTTCACAGAGGCACTAGAATTACAAGAGCAGTTGAAGGTAGTAATGACAGTACTTGACAGGTTGCACACAGATGTCCCTATTCTTACAGTCTTAGACAAAACCTGACCTGACCCAATTGAAACAAGAACCTGCACCAAAGAGAATAAAAGAAAACATTTCAGAGGGACCAAGATCTTGAGCACAAAGGTCAAGTGTTAAATCTAGGAGAGGGCTGACTCTGAAATATGGCATATATATATATATAGACTGATATAATGTGTTTTGCTTAAAGGAGACTTAATTGCTTCATAATGCCATTCTTCAAAGTTTTAGGGCTACTAATTCACTTTAGTTAATCATGATGTTCTGTATTTCTGTCAGTCCATGAAAACATCCTGAGTGTTTCTCTCTTCACCCAGCTTTTTTACTCTTTTGAGGTGACAAAGCGACCACGGGAGACGAGAGAGGAGATGACTACAGAGTGACAGATTAAAAACGTAGTTTATTCTGCAATGAGTTCTTATGTCATTGTCTAGTATTCCTTTCTTTTGCTGGTTTGTTTGTTTGTTTTGTTGTTATTTTTTTCTTTTATTTTTTTTTTCTTTTTGGAAGATTGTGTGAGCTATTCAGCAAAGTTTCTGAAATCCTGGCCAAAGTTCTGCAGAACTGTCAGGCTTTTGTGTCTGTCACACATGAGTGAGATCAATCAAATGCCCTATCTGTTCCCAATGAAGTGTAGATATACAGAAATATCTGGTTGTTCTCGTGTTCTGGGGCATGAAGCATTTTGAGCCTCTGATTTTTCTATAATCCTTCCAGGAACATTCCCCTTTAATACTAGAGGCCTTTGCCTCCAGATTCTGTAATAGTCACTCCTGCAGTCCTTCCACCATTAATGCATCTTTGATTTTTCCACCTCTGTAGCTCTGTGTGTAGGTTGAAGTGAGTTGGGATTTCTGTTTAGGAAGTTTGTCAAGAGCCATACAGTCAGCAGGCAGCTTGCAGTGCCACAGCATGGGCTTTCAGAAAAAAAAGCCTATGTTTGATAGCCAACTGCAATATAGTATTTTAAGGTCTTAAAGTAGTAAAAATCTCCACAAATCAACATAGATGCCCTCCATAACAGTGTTTTGTTTCTTTGGAGGTGTTTCACTGCATATTCTAAAGATTCACTTGACTGCTGATGGTCTCACCACTGAATGCATGATGTGCTTAAGACTGTGCAGCCTAAATCAAAGTGGAGGGTTTTAGCTTAACAGCCTGTGTCTTGTTCAGAGGCTTTTCCTCACTTCCTTAGCTCTCCACTTGTACTGCCCTCTGCAGAATTTTCCCCAAAGCTAAAATCCTTGCTTTTTGTTTCAGTCTACCAGGATTTGGGTGCTCAGTTGGAGTCCATACGCCCACAGCTAAGGGTTTACCTCTACACAGTGGAGAAGTTCCCTCTGTCCATTTTCCAAGCCAACCAGAAGCTGTGTATCACAGTCAGGAAGATGCTGAGTACAAGCTAATAAATTGCCATGATTGGCAGGGTTCATTAGCTCTGACTCAACTTGGCCTCAGCACTGCTGGTGAGTTTATGTGGCTTCCAGTTGTCTCCAACCCAGAACAGAACAAACACTCAGCAGGCTGGTGTCATCACCCACACCATGCAGGCACCTGCTATGCTAGACTTTGCACAACATTTAAAGCACCACAGAGCTCTGGAAACAAAGTACTCTGTGAGCAGAGAAGTCTCCTCCAAAGGATTAGTGTCCCCTGTCCCTTAAACGTCCTGCCTCAGTTTCCAGCTGCCCCTCAGGTCCCTGTGGGTGAGCGTATCGGTGCCAGCTGGCAGGGCTGCCCACACCTGCCCATCCATGGGCTGCTCCCAGGCACAGCTCATGTTGGCTGCTCTGTCTGCCTTCCTCTCCCTAGGCAGCAATTTGTGTGCAGCTTCACCGTCCGGCTGCTGGTTTTCATTAAACTTCCAGTAATGAAATTACCTCTTGTGACTTCTCTCCAACTTTTATGCTGGCTCAAAAGTGGGTTCAGATTTGCTACTGCCCCTGTTCTGCCAGGAAAGGTGTAATAGATGGACAGGCAGAGGTTCAGTTAAAAATAACCACAGTGAAAGAGAATCAGACTTGCTCTTTGTGCTTAGGCTGCATTTTTATATTATTTCAATAGTGTATTACACAGATCTGATCTGGGAACATGCTGCCTTCCAGCTCTCATTTCCACACTCATCACCAGAGGCTGCCCTCCCTTTGGCAGAGCTTAAAGGCTCAGCAGATTCTTTGTAAGTGGGAACTGAGAAATGATTCATGTTTAAAAGAAACATTTTTTAAAAAGATTTTTTTTAATGACCCTGGTATGGTTTTGGGTAGGGCCAGGCAAATGATTGAGCTAGGGCAGCTGGGGGGATGTGGTGGAGGGGGGAATGGGTCAGAAACAAGGCTCTGTGCTACTCACCAACATTGAGAACTTTATATCAGTGCAGTGCTGTTACCAGAGGCAAATTCCTGCTCCTTAGTCCCCTTATTTCTACTTGTTTTATCTCCACAGTTTGGTAGCATATAGGAACTGGTCCCAGGAGAGAAACTGAGCCATAAAAAAAGTGAATTTTTAAACTGATGGAAATGGTTTTGGATGAAAATGGATGGATGAAAATTGAAAATTTTGCATGTTCTTGATGTCTTGGTGTTCTTCTGTATTTTTGGCATCTCAACTTTCATGACTGCGTGATCTCCCCAGTACTTTGTTGTTCATACTCCTTGTTCATATGGGAGATGACCAAAAATTTTCACTTTTGGTCTTCCAAGAGGTGAGATAAAGAATGAAGAAATTTGATCTCAATAAGATTTAACTGTGTTATAGTCTGTAGCTGAGTCAATTACTTTGGGTATCAGTAGCATGACAAAATATTCAAGGCCACTGCAGCTTGGCTGCAGAAAATGACAAGCATAATGAGGAACATAAGTCCCATTGTCTTCATGTTTTTTTGTTTTCCTTCATGGAAAGAGTTGACTGATGTGACTGGAGCATTTTGCCCTTGGGATTATTACTAGCTTCTTAATCAAGAAAATCGGAGTCATTTGACTTTGTTGCCAACTCTTCTCTGGTCCCTACTCCAGCTGAGACAGGTTGTAGATTGGACAAGATTTGAAACGACATTCCTTTTCAAAGCATTGTTTGGTGAAAAAGCAAAGAGCCGTTACCGCTTTAAGAGAATCTGTCACCTTGTCCTCTAGAAGAAAGGTAACAACAATCTTTTCCAATAATGCACCCGTTATCTCCCTCCTGGAATTTATCAGGCAAGAAACATATTGATCCAATTTGCAGGTTGCAGCCTGTAGTTCTCTAAACATGTCCAAACCCCTGGCACATGATGATGGCCAGAACTTAGTCTGAATTTAGTTTGCAGACATGTACCTACCCCCTCTCCCATTTTCTCCCTTGTGGATTGCTGTTCTTTTTACAATCCAAGCAACTTAAAGTAAAAAAAGCTTCCTTCGTTTAAACTCATTAATTTTAACTCTGTTCTTTAGGAAAATTCTCTTACAATGTTTTTCTCCATGGTTTCTCACCAGCTGTGAATTTGGAGCAAAAAAAAAAAAAATGCATGAAAGTGTTTCTATCCAAGCAAAATATACTTAATTGGATTTTTAAAAAATTCTAGAAACTTTTTTCTATGTATTATTTATAAATTGTTGTCATTTCTTAATGGAGACAGGATTTTGTTTACATAGAAATGGCACTTCACTTTTAATCTCTGGGCCTGTTCTTTAGGATGGCTTTTTAAGATAACAGACAATCTATGCTTCTCTGAGAATCCTGTTGTAATGATTCACTGTTCTTTACCCATCATTATCAAACAAAAATGAATGTGAAATCATTCATTTTCTGATCGATTTAGAGTGTGACAGATAAATCTTCCTTGTTTGTTAGAAACCACTTACAGAGGCTACTATGGCAACAAAATTAATGACAAAGAAGGAAGCTGTTAATTAATTGTTCAGGCTGACTAGAATAAGAAAATCCTGAATCTTTGCTGAATCCATTTACTACCATCCCAATTACTCTTGGTTATTTATTTGAAGAACTAGTCTGTCTTTTTACTGTACTGGAAAAACAAAGACTTTTATGGTAATAGAATTGAAAGGGCACATGGACTTCATTAGCCTTCCCCCTGTGATCCCGTTGGACGTGGTGGCTGAAGTTTGGGTCGTGCTCCCAGTGATCCCCTCAGCTGCTGATAATTTGATGAATAAAGCTGATAATGCCTTTAGGCCACTAAGGACATCAACAAATAGGAGTAAACCCTGCCTCCAGAGGTTTACAGTCCACAAAGCTGATACATGCCAAGCAAAAAGTAATGCATTGGGATGCTGGCAAAAAGGGTATTTCCAATTGTTTTGTGAATTAGTCCTGGGATGCTACCAGAGAAATTACGTTGATGTGTGTTAGTAGGCATGAGATGAGTTGAGGAACACGTGATCTCCCCAGGAAGAGAGGGAGAACTCTTGGGATGCTTATAGGCAGTTAAGTGTATAAAATACAGCAGTTTCCTTACTACTAAAGTTTGTACATTATGCTCTATAAAGCAGGATTGATATTTTTTCTACAACAGGAGGATCAGCCAACACACTGATTAGAGGCGTAACTTATGGAGAGACTGATCCATTTTTCTTTCCGATAAATTACAGTTTGAGAAAATAAATACATCTCTATTGAGAGTTCAGAGCATGAAAAGTTTAAGCACTGTCCATTTTTATATTTATTTAACTGAAGGAGCTGGTCATATGGTGGAAATGCAGATGGCCAGAGCCCTGTAAGTTCTATTGCCATATGGCCAAAACTCTGTGTCTGCTTTTCAAAGTGGGGTGAGGAGTTACCATGTAGCAACAGGATGCTCATTCTCCCTTCCTGTTTGGCATTGTTTACTTTCTTGTCAGCTTTCCAGACATATGACAATTGACCTTTTTAAGTATCACATCTATGGAATTAGAAGCTTATAAAATATGAGCTTGGAAACCAAAGAGTACCCATGTCGAATTCCACAATGAAATTCCTGCAACAGTTGATTCTTCTTCACAAAGGCAGCAATTTTGCCTCCAAATAACTTAGGAACAAGCTTCCAAAGCTGTGACAGGAATCAAAAGTAGTGATTCAACAACTGAGAAACGTGTTTTTTTGTAATATTCCTTCAATAAAGAACTAAAACCAGATTACTGAAACAAAACCCAAATGCTGCTTACAACAGTGTATTACATTCTTCTCCCGGTGGAACCCAAGGGGTTGTTACTCTAGTGGCTCTTTCCCCGCTAGGTTAGGTAATTTCTCTATTATATCGAAAGGTTGCACTATAAAACATAAGTGCTATGAGTTGGCATTTGTAAAAAAAAGGTGCTGGTGGCAGCTCACAAGCAGTGCAGAAGTGTGCTCCATAGCAACATGTAGGTTTACAACACTGAGCATTTTTTTCTCCTTGCTGCCCTATATGTGTACACATATAAATGCACACGTATGTGTAGGAAGGTTACCTACTGTGCAGGACATGATCATGGCCCCCCTGTCGTTTCTTGGACAAAACTCTAATTTATGTCACGTGGCTGAGAGGGCTCTGTGGGTACGTGTGATGATGGCTGTATTGGGTAAGCGGAGATGGGCAATGTCTGCTGAGAGGACACATTTCCTCACTTGAAAGTAGCCATAAGAATATTTCTTCCCTTCACTCATTCTAATGTTTACAAATCTTAGCTGGTTCTTTGCTCAATAAGGAGGGGAAGAGGAAAAAGGCTTAGTGCAAATAACAGCAGAGGGATTCCTTTTCTGTCAATAATAAAGATATCAAAGGCCATCCTGTTTTCCAGGTGCTCTTCTCTTTCTGCCACCTATGATATCTACACCAAACACGGTGCCATCAGTCAGCTACGGTGTGGTGGATTCATGCATATTTACCAATTTGCAAATTATGCGTGGAGAGCTCTTAGCATAGCTGTTTCTTTGTCTTTCTGCTTTTCTTCCTTCACTAATGATTTAAAATGTTTACATGCCTAGCATCAGAGGCTGTATTCTATGCTTGCCGTTTGCCTTTGTACACCAATTAGGTCTTTGTAATTTAAATGATGTTTTATTTGTTGATTTGGAAGCATCCTTGTTGGTAGAATGAGGTTTTCTTCATCCTGCAACTGTTCTTTGATATAATGATTTATTAAGGTACTAGGAGAAATATTGATCCTGCTAATAGCTTCTGCTTTGCCACAGAATGCCTTGCATTTTACTCGCTGAAAGGGCCATATTCCTTTCCTCATCATCTGATTGACCATAAATGCTTTGGCCTTTCCCCAGCAATTATCACACTTACCAAAGCAGTGGGTAAAAGTCAAGTATTTATAGACTAATTAGAGAATTCAGCATGTCCAAATGTGTACTTTACATAGCACAAAGAGTTAGAGGACAGCTTTGAAATTAGGGAGTGGGTCCATACTGCTCAAAAGCAAATTAGCAAATTCAGAGGAGTTATGTATTTATTATCGATTAGGACAATCTTTCTGGGAATTGCTATGTGGAGTTATGTGCTGGGCCTGCGATTTATTAATGGCATTTATGCTTACATTACATTGGTGTTTTCCACTGTATTCTCTGTCATCTATTCTAACCTCCTCTTTCTTGAGAAAGCTTTCTAATGTTAATGCCTCCAAGGTGGTGGGGAAGGCATCAATTTTGTAACCCATCGGGAGCTAATTCCTTTTGTAGTTTTTATTAACCACCTAGGAAAATGCATCATTTCTATAGTAACTTCAAATGCTGAAAGGGAATAGGCGACAGCTCCATGGAAAATATGGGACAAGGCTTTTAAGGGTTCAGCAAAATGAAGCCAAATGGAGGTGGAGGTGGCCTGATCAGCTGTGGATTAGTGCCTCCATTAGGCTGCTTGTGTTTGTGGATACAGTACTTTGAAAAACAGTTTCCTATATCTAATCTTACTGGGGCATCCTGATTTATCCCATTTTGCCCTGTTGGTGCATCTGTAGACTTGTGCTGCAAACTTAAAACAGTGAAAACACATTAGTAGACTTGTGTTAACACATGTTAATTTTTATGCTTCACAGTTAGAGCTAATTTCTGGCTATTTCAGGATCAGAAAGACTTTGGCTGCGGAGGGAAGATTATGAGAAATCAGTTTTTTGTAGTCCTTTAAAAAATTCCCTCCAGTGAAGACTGCTGAAAACAGAACACAGAGCAAGTTTTGCTGCTGTTCACAAATGTCACTTTCTCCTGTGCAATTCCATACTTCTGAAACTCTGGCCAGAAGGCACAGAGTAGAAGAGTGTTATTGTCTTGCATTAGGATCTGTATCTTGAAATATGCATGTATTAGTCTGTTGAAGATTTGGTTTTAGTTAAGATTTGGCACTTGTGTTATATTTTACTAAGTGTGAGCACTGTTGCTGGTGAAGCTGTCACATAGGTGAGAGGACTTTTGTCACCTACATGAGGGCTAGTCACCCTGCATAGCCAGTGAGACAAACAGGCATTTCTAGGACAAGAATCATCTCAGCTTTAAATAGACAGGCAAAATAAATCAGATTCATCACACCCTAGAAGTGTTTCTTTCTGTTAACAGTGAAGGGAGCTGTGAGTGACTAGATCAGAGGGAGGTGTCTACAGATCAATGAGATGAACCCACACTGGTATGGTATGTGGGATGAGTTACCCCCTGTGATTCCCTCAGAGGAAAGAATATATTGCTGAGAATGTCTGGATAGCATGCTCAAACTCAATCCCAATTTTTTTAGATTATCTGAATAAGCTGAGGTCTATCCTACAGGTCCAGCCAGGTTGCTGCTGGTCTGGATGTAATTTGTGTGCAGGAGGTGGGTCTTTTACAGGTGTAGATCTGTACAGCTCCATTACTGTCAGCAGAGCTCTGCTGACTGCACCAGCACAGGATCTGATCAGCAGAAAGGTAGCTCCGAACCTGAATTACAGCAGCAGTCAGGGGTGAGATTTTATCTTCCTTTAAGCAGGGTAATGTGATCTATGGCTGGGCCTTGTTCCAGCCACATTACAGGCTGTAACAGAGATGGGGGGGACAAGGGGAAAGGGGATCCCCTTTGCAGTAAGTGCAAAAAGGGGATAGGTTGTATCCAGGTGCTGTGTTTAAATCACCGTGGCCCATATGGAGGGAATGCAAAGGATCCCAGCCCATGACCAGCATTGTCAATAGACACCCTTAAGAAATTTCTCTACAGCAACATATCTCTGAATGTTAATTAATAATTGATCTTGTTATGTATGTAGAGGACTCCCTATAATTCAATTCTCTATATTTATGTCTCATAAATGACTCTGCCTTGTCAGATTTTATGGTGAAATAGTAGATCCGAAAATTAACATAATGTAACAACCAAATCGCATATATAGCCTTGATCTGCAAACTCTTTTGCCCATGAATAATTTTAGTTATCACAACTAAACTCACTGGGACTTATATGTGCATTTGCAGGATGAGAGCGACAATGTTTATTAAATTAATTTCTTTCATACTCTACACGTTTTCAAATGAAACTAATTTATCTGTCATGTATCTAGGCATTTTCAGCATATATTATGTAATTAATTTTTAAAGTGTGGTTCTAGTGAAATCAGAGGCCTAACTAATATTTAAAGTAGATATTTAGATAAAACTGAATCTGAGTTCATGTTATGAAAGAGAATATTACTTCGTATATGTATATGTCTATGTCTTAATATGTATTATACTGTTTAACACATGTTGTTATATATGTATGCAGTTATAAATATCTGTGCACAGCTGGGCATATACAGGCAGATATGCATGCATAGGTGCACGTGGGACTTGCTGTCTCCATACATATATCTATATTTATATTTATGTAGCTGCGCAGATTCTGTGTGTTTGAAAATACTGACAGTCTCTTTACTTACTAAATATATGCATACCCAGGTATACTCATGCTAGTCTGACTCAAGCCCATCTATCTTTGCTTTCAAATAAACAATCTTGTTCTATTTTTGGAGTTTAAAACAAGCGCTCCCCTTGTGAGGACCCGTGGCTTTGTAACTCGATGAAGAAGGAAATTCATAAAATTCAGTTCTAATGCTCATCCAGAGCTTCAGTGTGGACAAATGTCATCTGCTTTGTGCCAGTGTGTTGTGAAGTTGAAGAAATGTTGCACTTTGTAATGGCACTGTGCTTGTATATTGCTTTGCTGAGAAGAGGGAATGAAAGGAAGGAAAGAAACTTGCCTGTAGTCAGTAAATTAAAAAATATAAAAGGTTCTCCAATGTTTTCACATTTAAATAAAACAATAAGGAATATTTAAATGCAAGAATAAGGAGATACACTGAGCTCATTCTGAGAATATTGCTTAATGATATACAAATAATCACTAGGATTGCAGTGTTTGAAATGAGTGTGGTTTATGATCTAATGTCTAAAGATCATTAACCGACATCTGCTAGTTTCTGGAAACAGTGCTGAAAAAAGCCCCAAATATAAACTCCTTCAGTTAAATTGCCCTTTTTATATGCTGTAAGTAATGGGGAGAGAACCGTAGGGAAGTCTGGAGGTGCTGCTCACATTCAGGTAAAATGAGTTTATTCTCTACCATTCAGAATTGACATGGAGAGATTACTTTGTTTCCCTTGTAGTGAAAAAATGATTGTTTTTCTTTGCTTGCTTCTTTTATTTCAGATGGACTCAGGCAGCCATGAAGGCTTTTAGACAGGACATTTGCCCCATGGGGCTGGCAGCACTGACTTTAATGCATTGCTTACTGACCTTAATCCCTGGTAGTGCAGATCTCAGTAAGGACGCTCAGCGTTCCCACCTGGAGCTGCTTTCTCACAGCTGTGCTCACGTGGTGGTGTTCCTCGACACACAATATGCCCCACTCATGCTGGTGCAAAGTACTGCTGGGCACCAATAAATCTGTCCAGGAGTGGCCTCTGAGGGAGGAATTCTGAGTGTGAGATGTGCTGGTGTGGGGTGTCCCTCCCATCACGTACCAGGTTGTCCTGGTTGGGTAGTGTAGGCATAGGAGTTAGGAAAAATCAGATGAGTAGTGCTGTGATTATAGGTTGAACTCGTAATATATAAACATCCCATCTTGCAAACTTCTGCTCATAAGGTATCTTTATATTCAGAGTCTTTTCCTATGAACTTCTCAGACTGTGTTTAAGAGGAAGGCTTTGTAAGATTGGATCCCTTAAAAAGGATGAGATAAAAGTGCATCAGTGTGTATTAGGGATGAAATTTTCAAAACAAGGGCATCTTGTTGAGCTCTGTTCTGCCATTGTTAGCTTGTATGTTCCTTCTTTTGTGTGACATACATTACAAACATTTCTGCCAGAGGCCTTTTATTTTGGACTTGATCTGAATTTTAGGTCAGCCACTTGAAAATGAGGTTAAACAAAGGTGATAAAAATATGCTAAGTGAGGTTTTTCAATTACCTTTATTTTTTTAAAAGGAAACAACCTGGAAGGTGTCACTTATATTTTTATAGTGGCAAACAGGTATCATTACTGAAAATTCAGCAAACTAATGTCTACAGGCAAATATCTATAGACACAATGTGATCTGTGCACAGCATCACCCCCCCCGTAAATGAAAGCACTTTGGGTAGCTGGTTCCTTAGTGGAACAGAAAAATGCTTTGGCTTTTCTTTATTGGGGAAAAGAACATACTTTGGACTGGTAACACAGCAGCCAGTACACATCTGATTCTCACTGTAACTTTCCCTGATGAGTTAATTTATGTCCCAGCTCTCTGCATGATCACCAGTCATTAAATACTGTCATTCAGGAGTATTTGTGCTTAGGATTTTTGCAGAGATGCTAATAACATATAAATAGGAGTTAGAGGAGCTCAGCAGCATTTGGTTACACTTTCCAGTTCAGTATTTTCATGAGGCCCCTCGTAAGGGGTTTAACCCTGGTCTACTCCAGTTCTGTCAAATGAGGCCAAACAATTACTTAACCCAGGCATTAATTTACTGGTGTTTGGGAGCTCCTTACAATGGATGTTGAAAACAGTCCAAACAATACCAATACATATTTAAAAGAGAAACTGTTTTCAAAACGTCTATTGAAACTTTAGGTGGAAGAGTATAGAAAAAAAACAGTGGTTTAGGTTTTGAAGCTAAACTTGAAATATATCAGCCTTCTATCAGCAACATGCTTATCTTTGGATATAACAGAAGATGTTCCTGCATACATCAGGCTGGATTCAGGTGTCATTTTCTCTTAGGCAACTGTGATTCAGGGTCCTGCAATCCAAGGAGAAAAAAGGTTTCAGAAAGAGAAATGACAGTTCCTTTAGGTTTATATCAACATTATCACACAACTGAAAAGGTCAAGAAATTTGAGATTGTCTGTAATGATACAGACTGTAATGCTGACTCAGGTGAGCTAACGAGAAGAAGGCAGTGGATTTGTGCTGACATAGCATGGACAGCCTTGGAGCTATTTAGCCGTTCTTGGCTAATTAATACTCTAAAATTTCATTTTTATGTGCCTTTGGACATGTACTGCTGGGGAAATGTCAAGTTGAGCATGGATTAATTCCTGTGATTTGAAAAGAAGAGTAGGGGCTGAGCTTCTCTACTCACCTGCTTTAGGTGGACAGGGAGGGCCAACTAGACATGCCCAGACCACATACCTGGACCAACCTTTGTCTTCATAAATTTCTTGTTCTTCCAGAAGAGTTGGCTTTTTAATTGGTTTTTGTCCTGCTACCTGAGCAGGATCAGATGAATTTCTCCATTAGGGAATCATGGAGCATTGTGCTGTGAATTCTAATGTGGCAAATTCACTGTGCAGGAACCAAAGAAAAATAAGTGCTAAATTTAAAAAGCTTTTAACCTGATGTAAATAATCTTTGTTGCCAGCCACTGCACGATATCATGGACCAAAGTTGTTTTTTCTAACAAACATTTGGGTAAGCTTCTTGAAATATGTAGATGACATTGGAAATCAGTCCTGAGTGGTTTGTTGGGTTTTTTTTTTCCTTCTTTCTGAGGTTTTTATTTTAAATCCACTTACAAGTCACCAATGTCATAAGCAAAATATTTCATTATTATATGAAAGGAAGAAAAGTGCCCTTGGCCTGTGATCATGTTGACCAAGATTTTATGGTGGAATTTTAAATCCTCTAACCATAGGGATTTGTAATTTGAAATATAGATGCAACCTTGGAATGTACAGTTTCAGCTTTGTTGACTGTGATAAATATGAGCCGTAAAGTAAACCTGTGCCCTGAACCAGATTGGATCAAGCATCATTGCTGAAGCTCCTTTGCCATTTTTCTATGTTTTTCTTCCAAGCATCTGGTTCTACAGATCACTGTTCTCCGTTTCAAGGTTGTATTTTTTTCTGAGGCTGAGGTTAAGGAGTTGTCACATCCCAAGGGGAATCTTTGTTTTATTTTTTAATCTATCTTGCTGTAGCTTTATTTCTGCAGCAAGTGGTTTCAGTAATCCATACTGATGAGTTGTCCGCTCTCCAGGTAGGGCTGACAGGTAGATTTATGAACCAGGAGAAGATAATCTGCTTCCACAAGGGGTCACTGGTAGCAGTGCACACAGCAACTAGTTTCTGCCATGCTTCTGTAAAGGGAAGGTTTAGACAAGCCTCTCATCAAATGGAATAAAAAAGGAAAGGGAATTCTAACTCTTTAGAAGTACACTCTATGTATTTTACAAAGAAAAGGGGCAAGGTAGTTAAATGAGAATGCTTTTAAGAATTTCTTTCCTTTCAGTAGTCAGGTAGCCAGGTGTCAGAGATCCTTTGTGCCCTCCCCATCTGAGCTGGGACTTCACCATTCCTTTCTGGTAAGGGGTGCTTGGCTGATGTTGCTTCAGAGTCTGAGGCTTAATGGCCATGAGGATTGCTGGAGCTACAGAGAGCATAACAGGAAATTGTTAATTCATCCATAGAGTCTGCACGAGTAATTAAAACAATTCTCCTGAAATCCATATGCCTACCTGCCTATTGTTAAAAGAGGCTGCCACAGGGTGTAATTTTAGGACACTCCTCTCCCAGTTTCTTTGTGTGCAGTCAGCGAAGGTTCCTGGTGTCAGGGGACAAATCTCCCTTTTAATTTTTCAGTCTGCCTAAAAATCACCTTTGGAGAGAGGCAACCCCATTAACAGGAATTAATGGAGCCCTTTCTATGGGCAGGGTTCTGCCCAGAGTGCTGGTGCTTGTAAAAATCAGGACATTTAATGAGCATGTTATTTCTGAGTTCCTAAAGGTTTATTTCAAATTTGATTGTCTCATGGTGCATGTAGCTCTCCAGCACACTGAAAAATACCAAGCGTTTTTTGTCTTGTTTTGGCATCCTGTCTGTGTGCAGCTCCCAGTCCCCCAAGGATAAACAGAGGAAAGCTTTGTTCTGCTATCTGGTGATAATTTTCTAAAGGTCAATGTTGTCATCCCTTTTACAGGAAATCTTACCTGTCAACGGCTCCCCAAAATGACTAAAAGATATTTCTTTGCATTTCACCTTCACTGGGGTTTCCATGCAAAGCATTGGCAAAGCCTTTTTGCATTCAGATATGCTATGTATAAATTTATTTTTTTAAACAAGGTTTTGCCTTTGCAATCATTATCTCTCTTGTTCTTTGCCTGCCATTCACGCCAGTTCTAAAATTCCTGGAATGTATAACACAGATTCCCAACATAATGCTTTAATTACTGATATGGTGTGGTATTTTTTTCTCCTCTTTTCTTTTTCCTGGAAGAAGAACAAATTTAGTATTCATGCAAGGTGAAGAGACTGTAACTCCCAACAGCACAGTTTTATCTCTTAGCATTTAGAGATGACTTTTAGAGCTGGTCATTGCGAGGAGGAAGTTTCTCATCAGAGAAAATCCTCACTGCCATCAGTTATGACATGCCTCTATGATGTTCCAGAAGGACTTTGCTTCAGCGTTCCCATTCAGCACTGCCCAGTGAGGGGAACAGTTTTGCACTGCCTGACATAATCGCAGCTGCCTGGTCCTCTCAGCCAGATGGGAGCTTCATTCACCTCTAGGTTCGTTAGAAACAGATGTTTTCCTCAGAGGAAAGGAAAAAGAGGTGGGAAAACATACCAGCTGCTTTCCATTGTGGAAAGATCTATCTAATCCAGGGTGGAATTTCTGGTCACAACCCATGAGTGTTTGTCCTGGGAACTCTGGCTAATTTGTACTGGAGTGCACACCACTCACCTGAGATGTGCAGTGGCAACTGGCAGGTTGCTGACTTCAGCAAAAGGTTCTTTGAAAAAATCTTGAACAATTCAGAAATCAGTAATTTCACCCCAATGCAGATTCCTTTGGTTCTCTTCTAATCAGCATGCTTTTGTGGGATGTGAATATTGCTTTTTGCCCAGCTCTAATGATATACCAGGGTTTGGGCTAGAAGAAGTAATAAATAAGAAACATTTTAATTTGGATTAAATAAACATTTATCTCCTTGAATTGGTCAGAGACAAATTAATTGTTTTATTCTTCTGATCTACTAATTACATGTACAGGCAAGCCCATGTAAGCTTTTCCTGCATGCTCTATCATTAAAGAATGGATTACGTTGGAATTAAATTACTGTATTTCCATCAAAGGTCTCAGTGGGTCAGGGTGGTTGGCAAGATTTATAGGCTAAAAAGGAAGAAGCCAGTGGATGTTGGTGCTTAAGAAATGCATTGTTCTGCTGGGGGAGTTATCATTTCCTGAGAGTCTGAATTGCTATTTTTCTCACTCTTACCATATTTTGCACCCTTGCACTGCCTGAACATAAATTCTAAATTCCTGTAGGTTTTTTGCCAGTTCCTACCCTTTCAAACACCAGGAAATAGTGTCAATTGTATGTTTTCTGAGTCCCAGCCTCACAGGGACATGCAAGGGATCATGATGACAATGCCTCTTTTTCTAGGATGAGATCTTTTTGTGGTCCTGTTCTGTCTACAATGGGGCTTTGTGTTTGTTGGCAGTGAATACACACACAATTTCTTTCTCTCTGCTGTAAGTATAATAACTGTCTTCCACCTCTTTCTCTGGCTACACAGAAAAGCAGATGGGAGTGGAAAAGTGAGAAAAAACTTGACAAAAAAATTGTTTCTTGAAGGTGAGATTCACAGGCAGAAAAGACAGTAGATGTCACTTTTGGGTCAGCAGCACGGAACAGTGATTTAAGAAAGAGGGAACAACTCTATTATTTTAAAAAGTGACAGATAATTTTAGCCATCCAGGTTTTTTCCACCCTATCATAAGAGATCTTTTCTCAAATTTTGATTTAATAATTAGAAAATATATGTAATTATGGTGCAGCCTGAAAAGCTTCAGAAAATTGCAGGTGTCAGATTATTTTATCCCCTTTTCCAGGTACAAAAAGCTTATCTGCACAAAAGAGAAGAAATTGCGGAGATGTGAAATGTAAATGGTCACTTAAAAAAAATTAAACACCTAAATACCTTAATTTATGCTGATTTCTAATCAACCCTCTGTTTGGGCAGCATGCAAAGGAAAAGCAGGAAATCATAAGCACTATTTGAGACTTGCTTCTCTAAGCCATATTAGTTGCATTATTACCATAATTAACACATTCTCTAATCAAACCAAATACACCAGAGATAGCTCCAGGTTCTGGGATTTGGGACAAATTACTCCTCTGTATGAAAGCCAGCAAAATGCTGAGTTTTTTCTGTCAGTCTCAGAGGTGTCAGCATTCCCAGCGATGGTCAAGGAGCTTTTGCAGGACTGGACCAGAGCCAGGGTTTTACGAGCGGAGCTGCACATCCCTCCCTCGGCGCGGTCCCGACCTGCTCTGCCGCACAGCGGTGTGGGAGATGCAGAGCTGGTGTCTGTGTCAGCAGTGCAGATTCACCAGTCACCTCAGGCCACATAGCAATAATGAAAACACACACACCAGGCAAGTAGGTGAATTTTACTTGGACAAAACTCAGCAGATCTTTTGGAGGGCCCAGCTGCCTCTCCTTGCCCACGTGCAATTTGCCCTTGAGACTTTCCGATTTTCCAACTGGGTGGTTGTGTGCGGAAAATCTCAGTAAGACTTGGTGACTCGTACAGCTCCATCAAGTTTTACTGAATAGCTATTTACAGAGAGAGTGAATGAGTGAATAGCTGCCAGACAATTTGTAATGTGTGTTGCTGAAAAGCAGAAGATAAGACAGTATTTCCTATCATAATCTACTAACTCAGACATGTTTAATCTTACCATGTTTTTTTCCTGGCGGATGAAGAACGTTGCAGGAGAGGATGGAGAGGTGGCAGAGAACACTGTTCTGACCTTGAATCTGCAAATGTATATTTATTTGAACTTATATTCTTTGAATGCTGTTTTTCCATGTGAGTGGCTGATGTTACAGGAAAGGGGGAGGCAGAAAGCTGCATGATGGTGAATGGGCCATGAAAGGTTCTCTGTTATTATGTTGTCCACATCTTTGGGAATCCTGCTGGTGGGAAATTTTTCAGAATCACAGATGTCTGCCTGCCCAGGCTGAACCTCACACAACTATCTGGAGAGGCGAAAAGGAAGGGACTTTTGTAGGAGCACAGGAACTGACACATAATTTGGGTGTCTTTGCATTCTAAACCGGCTGTAAAAGTAGCTGAGAAAAAGGGTGAAGGAGGTCAGAAAGGAATTAAGAAATTTCCCATTAGGTTTCATTTCAAAGGTTTTTTATATTCCTATTTCTAAATATCTTGCAGTCATATAATCTTCACAGTCTCATTTTCTAATATATATAGTAGGAAAATCACAGAATCTGATGGAGGAGGCTGGAAGCACCTCTGAGATCATGTATTCCAGCCCCTCTGCTCATAACAGGGCTGTGTCCAGTCAGGTTTTGTATATCTGCAAGGATGAAGACTGTGTGACCTCTCTGAGCTACCTATGCCAGTGTTCAACCACACATATAGTAGAAAAGTGTTTGTTTGTTTGTTTGTTTGTTTGTTTGTTTGTTTGTTTGTTTGTTTGTTTGTATTCAGGCAGAATTTCCTGTGTTTCAGTCTGTGCCCTTTGCTTCTTATCCTATTTCTGGGCGCCACTAAGAAGAGTCTGGCACTGTTTGCTTTACCTGCCTCAGATATTTATGCACATGGATATAAGATCCCCTTGAGGTTATTCTTCTCTAGACTGAAGAGTTCCAGCTCCTCTCACAAGCTAGGTGCTCCACTACCATCATCATCTTTCTGGCCTTTATCTGGACACACTCCAGCAAGTCCATGTCTCTGGAGAGCCCAGAGCTGGACATGGTCAGATACACAAAGGACAAAACAATTGAATGCTTCAGACTTACTTGATTTAATAATTAGAAAATATATCTTATTATGGTGCAGCCTGAAAGCTTCAGAAAATTAAAAGAAATTTAAGAAATTTAAAGAAATTTCAGAAAATCTAAATAATTTTAAAATTTTTTTATCTTAATTCTGTATGATGGGGGTTTGTATTTACCCATCTGGCCTGGTGTGGAGAGAAAGTACATCTTGAGCATCTTGTCCAATGCTGCAGTAAAGCAGAGATGGCTTCAAAATTAGTTTAGGTCCCTCAGGGCAATGTCCCATTGAATTCTGAAACTATCCAAGAATGGTGATTCCACAGCCCTTCTAGGCCCTTATGTCAGGGCTGCATCACTCTCATTAGAGAGGAAATTTTCTGTGTCCAGCTGTAATTTCCCTTGGTACAACTTGTGATTGCTGGCTTTCATCTTTTCACTGTGGACTCCAAGAGGGTGTGGCTTCACCCTTGCTCTAACCCAGCTCCTTTAGCCTCTCCTGATGTGCCAAGTGCTCCACCTCCTGCTGTCATAGTTGATCTCTGCCAATATCACTCTTGCACTTTGAGCCTCAAAGCTGGACACATCATTCCAGATGTGGCCTCATGAGGGCTGAATAGAGGGGAACAAGCACTTTCCCTGGTCTGAAAGCTGACCCACTTAATGCGTGACCACATAATGTGTGTTGGCACAGGCTGTGTCCTCAAGTAATTGTTGCTTGAAATTTCTGGTTTTAGTATGCTACCTTAGTTTAGGTCTCTCTAGAATTTTCTCAAACGCCCTCAGCTGATAAATAAATGTTATCTGCAGCTTTCACTGTCTTGCAGTTCTCCCCACACACATGCTTTTCTCTTCTGTCATATATTTATGAAATGTCAAAAGACAAGAGGAAATCTCAAAGGAACTGTTAATTATTTTTTTCCAAGATGGAAGCTATCAATTAAACATTACTCCTTTTTTCCTGTATCCTGCCCATTTTTCATCTATGACATTATCCTTCATTCATTCATGGCTGATTAGTTCCTGTATTAGCTTCTTTTATAACAACCCATCAGAGACCTGTTGGAGGTTGTCTGCTGCATTACTGTGGGTTGTCAGCCACAGGCAAGGAAAAGATGCTGGTAGGTGCTGTACAAACAGACAAAGAAAAGTTTGCAACCATCTGAAACAGCTCCATTTTCAGATTAAATGTTGTGGGTCATCATATCTCAGTCTGTTCCTGGTTACTTTGGGAAGAGACTTCATGGGGTGTTTCTCTGAGTTTCTGATGTTGTACGTGTCCTGTCTTGTAAAATTAGCTTTAAGAAAAGGAGATCACAGACAGCAACTAGAGCTCTGTTCAAGTGTATCTGTTGGCAAAATTTTTTTTTGGTCAGAAGGCATTCCTAGGGACAGGTTGAGGGGCTGCAACAAAGTAGTGTTTCACATTTTTCACAAATGTGGCATAGAGTCTCAAGAGATACTACAAAGTTGGCAAGTGATGAGTAGAAGCAGGAGCTGTGGACTGTTCAGGTGTGAGAGTTGACCTTTATGAATGAGCAATAAGGTGGAAGAGTCCTTGAAAGTGAAGGCCAGTTGATTGTTTGATATGAAAAGGAAGAGGAGCCAGGAAGATGAGTGAAAAGAAAGCCAGGCTGGCGGATGATCTCTGCAGCAGCATTGTGGATCAATACACCATCAGGGCATGAGTGAGTTTGTCAGTGGCCAGGAAAAGGATGTTGGAGTAATTGAGACATGAGGTGATGAGAGCCTAGATAAGAATTTAACAGCAGGACTGGGAGTGAGAGGTGCATCTGAGATGTGTTAATTGGACAGAATCTGCTAAACCTTTGGTGCATCCACACAGCAGGCAAGGCTCTGACTGCAGCACTGCAGCTGGTGGGGATCAGCCTGAAGAAGTTTCCCTCCAGCAACCAGAAGCAGCAAAGGAAGGTGTGGTGACGTGGGCTTTGCTGTGGGCTGGCTCTACTCAAACGGGCTATTATGAGTTCAGTTGTGGCTGCCACTGGATTTCACTCTTTTGCTCATGTGCTTCACACCTGTAGGGGTGGAAGCTTCTCAGCTCTAAGAAATTGTTGCTTTCTTTTTGTTTTTTCCTTTGAGCTCTTTGGCCCCTGTGCACACAAGTACTTGAAGTTTCCTATTCCTAGGGTTTGGCAGCTTCTCAGATCTCATGGTTTCCTGCACATCCCCTTTCTTCCTCTTGATACTGAAGTCACTAGCATGACACTAGTAAGAACATTGGTAAAAACTTCTTCCAGAATGTTTTCAAATTCTGGAAGAAGACAGAATTTGGCCAGTTGAATAACTGTATGCAGGAAATTAAAAAGCAAAGCCCAGACAACCTCATCTCCCCAAGGCAAACAAAAAAATCAACCAAAAACATTGCCAAAGGTGGAAAAACTGATCTCAGTCCTGCAGGATGTTAGACTGGGAGGCGAGGTGGGGGGACGAAGCGCAATATAACGCAGACACTATTTCCCAGTAGCTGTATTTTAGCTCCAAGCCTTGTTTCCAAGTCACTTATCTCATTAAAATCTGTCGCATGCCCTTTCCTGAGGACCATTTGGGGCATTTTCATGTGAGCAGCACAGTGCTTTGGGGGGAGGCACAATGAAGAGGGAGCTCTGCAAATGACTTTAAGCAATTTGGCTTCAAGATGCACAGGGCTGAGCTTTACCCACCACGCCAGCTGAAATCATGATCCTCCTCTAACAGGCAAAAGGAACTTCTCTCATGGAGCAACAAAAGATCATTAATATGGCCTCAACGTTAATGCTTGTTTTTGTTTTCAGTGACAAAGGAATTATTTTATATTCTGCACATATGTGATGCACCTGCTACACATGAGGATTCTTACTAAGGTAGAAACTTGAGACATATGAGTAAGACAGTGGATTACTCATAGGGAAAATCAAAGTTTAAAAATTCTTTATGACATCTGCCATGCATTGTTTTTCAAAGAAGTCTGAAAACTTTGAATTAACCTTGGTACTTTAACTACAGTTTCTAGGGAGCTGCAATAAAGCTTGTGCTCTAATACCTTTTAGAGTGAGCAAGTGGAAAAAAAAAATCAGTTGGAGCAGAGGTATGCAGCAGCATGAGAAATGTCGCCTGTGACATTTAAGCTCAATTTAATCTGCTGTGGCACTAGTAACATTTGTTGGTGGCTTAGGAGAAAGGATGTTTGCAGTGGTGGGTGGGATCACGGATGTCATCTGATTTTAAGGCTAGTGCCTTGGATGAACCATCTTTTCATGATGCTGACAGGGAGTTTTTTACTGAAGCACAGAAATCTGGTAATGCACAGTTTGTCATTTGTATGCTTTAGTCCAGTGTGGCTGATGCAGTATGTATTTTCCATTACTGCTCAGCAACATGTGAAAATCTTGTTCAGAGAAATTCTTTCTCACATGCAGTGATAACCAGATCTCCTGGTTGTTCAATTCTTTTTCCATGACCTGTTTCTACGATACATGTCAGTGGAAACTAGATAGAGGACACTAAACAAATTTTCTCATTAATTCATTCCAGCATATCTGTCTTATAAGAAGCACAATTAAACCCATTCTTAATCCCTGAGCTATGCATTCTGCAGGGCTGATGCAATTTCAGCTGATAACATAAATGGGTTGTAATGAAATTCACATGTAGCCAAGGCAGGGCTTTCTGCTTTATAGACAAAGAGACAGCAGCTCTTTTTTGTGGAGTAGTCTTTTAAGGAGATGTTTGGTGTTTCTTCTTCAATATATTGTTTCTACACTGCTCTTTTACATTTCTTTTCTGCCCTCCAGTTCTGTAACTTTGCAATAGACATGGACTTCACTCTCAACCCTGACATTTTCATTTTTTTAAACCTAAGACTCAGCAGCATTTGGCTTTGTCCTAAGTCTTAAAGAAAAAGAAAAAAAAGAAGGAAAATGAAACCTAAACCAAATCCAGGATGAAGTCTGATAAATTCTTTGTAATGTATTATTTCAAATAGAAGAGTCAGATGTCATCATATGGAATTATTTTTTCTTAAACTCTGACAGCTTAACATGTAAGGGAAGAAAGAAATCTCCTTCTGCTAGACTTGGCCTATGCTATTTCATTTAGCAACCTAGCAAAAACAAGTGTATGTGGTTGGCTTACACGTGCACACGTGCACACATTCTGATGACTGGATGATGTCATTTATTTGCTATGCTGCTTTTGGTAAAATGTGTGTTTGTTGTACTCCTTTTGATATTTTGATTGTGTTTATACTTTTTAAAAAAGAAAAAATGGAAAGAGTGGGTAAAGCTCTTAGTTCTGTTTGGGAACTGATGTGCTGTCTCAGTTTTGAGTTGCTCTGGGGGAATTAATTTGTGTCTGCTGGAACTAAGCCCAAAAGTATCTTTTCAATTGTGCCAGTACATCACCTGTTCTTTGCTAGCTGGAGTCCCAGCAGGACTTGGCATGGTGCATCCATCCAGCTGTAGCTCAGACACCACTGCTGTGGGAATCTCCCCAGTGCCTCTGGCGGGGCAGTCTGTCCTAAGGGTGTCCCTCTTGCATAGTCCAAAGAAATGGAGTAGGAATCTGATGTAGATATCTTCTGAGAAGAAACAAACTGTTTTTCACATCTCTTTTCCTTCTGTCTACATCTCTTTTGGGGTCCACCATAAGGACAATGAAGGTGACTTTTCAGAGGACTCTAACTCTCTCAAATAAATGAACTCAGTGCAGGCACTCTGAATAAAGGTGGCAGGGTGTCCTTTGCTGAGGGCCATTTTCCAAGATCAAGGAAAAAAATATCAACATAAAAAGCCAAGCATGACTTAAACCGAGCCAAAAAAATAAAGAACACCTGCAAAACCCAGGAGACTGCCAGACTGCAAAAGTCCTTATCTTTTGAGTCCATGCTCATGAGCCAGCTAGTTATGTTGGAGAGTACAGAGCCCAGAAACTTCTTATTGATAACCACGGGCTTTTGTCTACTGGAATAGATAGCAGCATCACGGATTTAACAAATCGTCAGATCTTAAAACTGGCTTAATGCCTTGGTAAGGATAGGTTGGAACCTGTATTCCATACTTTGAAAACAGAGTTGAAATTAAGAATTAATTAAATGGAATTAAGTGTAAGACTGTAACTAAGTTAACAAGGGCCCCAAACTGTGTTAACAAGAGCCATATAGTCCCAGAGAGGCACATTAAAACCCTGAGGTGCAAGGGCTGAATGAGTGGGACTTTTCCTGTGTAGTTAGAAATCTATTACATTTTGATGTAATTTTTATGAATTTATAAAAAGGAGATGGATAATTGTACCGGGAAAAGCCATTTATTGTCATGCCTGGGCAGCACAGGGGATACATGATAAAGGTTCAGGTTTGTAGGATTGCAGCTCCAGTGTGCCAGACCCATCCAGGATCTTCTCTGCATGCTTGGATCCAGGACCATGCCACTGTGCTGCAGTTGTGGTAAGGGCTTTTAAAAATCACACTCAGCAATCTGTGCTTCCCACTGCCATCTCCTCTCCCAGGAGCTTGGGCACAGATAATGAATACATCATTTATTGAGACATTCAAAGCAGGACTTGGCCATTATGCTGCTGATTGCATAGAGACTGAATGTGAATGCAGACATGGATCCTGCTGACAGGCTTGGATTACACAAGGTAAGACTCAGCAAAGCCTGGAACTCTTGTGGTTTTGGTCAGTGGTTCTGCCTAAAATGCTGAGAGTGAGTGTGTAATTGAAGACGCATGATCTAGCATAGCGAGTACAAAGGTTCTGTTCTCCAGAAATTACTTGTGCTTGGGGAGGAAAAACAGCAGAGAGCTGCATTTCCCTCCTTACTGACACAGCAGTGTGGACAGGACACAAAGTGAATGTGACACAATTGCAAGGAGCAAACCACCATCCCTACCCGAGGTTGTCGTAGTCTGCACGAACGGTTGCAGTTCCCTCTCCTGCACATTCCAGGGCAGAGGCACTGCCTTGCTGGAGCGAGGCACATGGTAGCAGAGACTGAGCTAACCCAAACATCTCCCCTGTCTCTGCTGGTCCCTTTTGGTGAAGTTCAAGCTGTGCTTCCCCACACACACCTCACCAGAGCTGAGGAGCTGCCCACAATCCCCAGCTCTGCCTGCGGTCTTGCATCCCCTAGGAATCCATCCACAATTCCAAATGTCTCTGAGAGGTTGTTCTGGATGAAGAAGGTGGTACAGTTTTATCTGCTTTGCAAGCGTTTGTATTTTTGGTAAGAATCCTTTTCTTTTAGTATATTTTTTCTTTTTTTGTCTCTCTCTTCTCTATCCCTCATTCCTGCCTAAGCTGAAAGAAGACACATTATATCTGAGTTCTACTCTGCAGAGCATGGATTTGAAATTAGCAGAATGAGTTAGTCCACTCCTAGTTTATTAAAAATTGTTTTTTCTGGGACTGATAAGGAAACCAATTAAAAGCCATGAAGTCTATTTTCATAATAATGCTAAATGGGGAACTTCATAAATTGAAGATTCACCATGCAAAGAAAAAGTGATATATTTTAGTTTAATAAAATGAGTTCAGAATTCTTTAAAGAGTAGGGTAGTAACTTTTTTTCCACTTGTTTTGAAATTAGTCCTTAATTCTTGCTCCTTATTTAAACAAACTTCCTGCTCACAGCCAGGAGGCAGTGCAACAGCTGTTCTGTGGACTGAAAGCAACGGGATATTTGCTTGAGGACATGGCAGAAGAGGGTCAATTGTATGCAGTGAACAAATAATTTATTAGGTTGGCCTCATTTCGTCTTTGTCATTTATCTGTGAACAGAACATAATTTCAGCAGTGCTGTTTGTTTTTCAGAGTTTGATGCATGGAAACAAATAAACGAATGTGACTGCTGAATTTCTCATGGACTTTAATCGGTAGATATTCAAACATATTGGTTTTGCTCTTTTAATTGGATATGTGGTGCTGGTTTCAGTCTCCTAGCTGTATAGAAGTTACTAACCTCTGGGATAAATTACTGTGCAAAATTCAAAATGTATTTTCTATAATATTTCTTCTGAATCATTTTAGAATTCCAGGCACAGAATCATTTTTTAAACGTTTGGGGAGTGGGAAACAGACTGGAAAGAAATTAGCAAAATAAGAAAAATAGTCAAAATAAGTTTATTTCCCCACTTTAGACAAATGTGTGAAGAAAGTTGGTTATTTTGACAGTTTCTATAAGGGATTTAGCCATCTAAGTTAGCAGATATGATCACTGCTTTACAGCAGTTTAAATGTTAAAAACAAGAGGGCTCTATTGGTACTCTCTGTAAACAGTGTTATAACTTCAACTCATGTCTAAATGCAGTGTGCATATTAAGTGCCTATTCTCGTAGCAATAAACATGGTTTAGTAAAATTTATATTTTGATGTGCATGGAAGTAAATCAACAGAAGATTGGGTGAACTGAAATGTGTAAACTTTTCTAGCTGAAGGAACTGAATTACTGAAATGCAAAACTAGTTACCTGCTTCATTAAGAGCTATGAGTACAGATGATTTCTATGGAAAAAAAAAAGTGATGGGAAGCAATTGGCTAGAGAGTGATTGCAGAGATAGTGTTGGTGCTAATTGACTTGTTCTGGATGTACACAAAATCAGATTTGCCAATCATATGTGCTTTTTGCAAATGATAATATTATGGCAATTAAAGGATAAATCACTTTTCCATGATGTTGCTGTATTAAGTTAAAGTGATCATCTGGGTTTAATTCAGATCTGAGAAGAAACAATTTATTTTAAAGTGTTACCTTTCAAGTCTTATTTCTTCGTGTGTGCTCTGAGTGCTTTTTGTCTGCTGTATATTGACGGTTCTCATGCTCAGACTGCTGATCCTAAGGGTGTTCATATAAACAGATGTTCCTCATATCCTGTCTGGGTTATTTTTTTCCCCCTTCTTTATAGAAGTCATAATTCTACTGTATGTAGTGCTGTAGACATTTTCATGGTAGAAAGCCACAGTGTCTTTCATAAATGCCGTTTCCCATGATAGACCAAAAAGCGCGTGGATCCCATGGTGATGGATGTTCATTGGAGGCAGCCTGGGCTGCAACAGGAGAAAACAGATACATGAGACATCAAGGCACTATCTCATAGTTAACCTTAGGGGGAAGCAGCCTAAAATGTAAAAATGAACTTACTAAGAGATATTTTACTCAGTAGGTTCAGGGGAGAACTGAAAATCTTTTCTATAAAGGTTTTGGTTGTTTTTTTTTTTTCTTTTCTTTTTTCATTTTTTACCCTTCCGCTTCAGCTATTTCACTTTCAATTTGCTGAATTTCCTCTGCACACAGAACAATTATTTCTCTCATGTCTGCATGATGATCCAGGAGGGCTTGGCTAAAAGGGAGGCTTCTCCTTGGCTTCAGACCCTGAGGGTCTGCTGTGCAAGCTAGCACTGAGAAGCTCAGACTAATAACTGGGTCTGAAAACTCCAAATCAAGAGATCACTCATATTGAACAAGAATCACAGAGCTCTCTCCTTGGAAGCAGGCTGAGGATTTATGGATTTTTGGAGAACTGTTTTCTTTACTCTTGCAGCAGGTGGAGGAGTGATGGATTTTGTTTTAATCCAACCCTGTAGGATGAGAGAAAATGGAGTAAAGTTGAACTGGCTACAGAATAAAACATTCTCTGAGTTTGCTACAAATAGACAAGATGTTTCTCACAGTTTGTAAAAATTACAGTGAAAAATGAACTACAACATGGAGACAACATGACTTCTGTTTATAAATGTTTGTATTTCATGCTGAGAATTCCTTCAGCTAAGTAGATGCCTTTAAAAATATCTGAAAATTATAAAATCTGACTCCAAAAAAGTTAATTTAGTGGATTAAATGTACAAGAATTAAATTCTTCTTCATACAAGACAGAGTGGAATTGCCCATTGGACACCTGATCATACAGAGTCCATGTCATTCTTGAGCCTGGTGCCCTCTGAACCTGTGCTCACGAGTTGACACAGCATTTTGCAAACTGGTCATTAACACTTGCCTTTGTCACCCTGGATGGGTGAGCCATAAGTGAGCTAAGCTGGCTGCAGGATTTACTAGCATTTTTACAAACCTATTTATTTCAGTAGTTCAGGTTCTCAAACAGCGGGGGGGGCGGGGGGGGGGGGGGTGGGATCCCAAAATATTAACGTTGCATCATTTTTCTTAACTATTGACCAAACCACATGTTCTGATCTTCAGTAATATGTTTTCACCCACTTTTAATTAGTTTTCTCTTTCCTTCATCTTTCTCCCCTTTTTATGCCAACCCCTCCTTCCCCTTCTCCTCCCAGCTTGTATCGATTTTACACATTGTTCTTCTGAAGTTCTCCTCCTAAACATTAATGATTTCCTCAAGCTCTGTTAGTAGGATGTTACAGAAACTGAGCATGGACTATAGTATATCCAGTGTGTCAAAACTGATCGCAGATAGCTGTTAAGATAATTTTCTTTCAGTATCTTACCTCCACTGGAATAGATGGCAGTGGTTTCATTAGCTTTGATGAGGAGACACCTGGTTATTTGCCTGTTTTCAAATATGCCATGGAGTCACAGCAGGAGGCCTCTTCCAGAAAGGTTCAGATCCCAGCCCAAGCCCTGAGCCGCACCTGGGGGTTTCAGTAGGATGTGAAACAGAAGGTTCAGCTACCCAGGAATCCTCTCTATAAATAGTAGTGAGGCAACTGTGGGGTGCTCTGCTGTATTAAAAGATGCTACTTTAATGTGGAAAATGCAACGAGAGAGGAGCCAGTCTTCTTGAAAACCTGTGTTTGGAGGTGCTGAGCACCTGAGAACATGATGGAAGGAGAAAACTATAGAGTAGAGGTAGCTGTATGCCTCTTTGGTTTATTTTGAAGGATTTCCAGTCATTCTAACAATCTGACCATCTCCTGGCATCTCTCGGTGTGCGCCGATAATTTTTGTGCTTCTTGTGTTGGCAGCACTCAGTGCAAGGAGAACCTGATGAGGATCCTGTGCAGCTGTCTCAAGGCAGAGTTCAGAACCCACAAGGAATATTATCTACAGCTGAATATTGAATTGTTTGTCTCTGTTCAGGAGTTTATCTTAACACTGTTGAATTGTATCTTCAGCCTGAACTAGCAACATCTACTGTGCTGAGTAGAAGACTCTTGGTTGTTCTGAGCAACTTATCTGTGTTTGTTCTCTTCAAAAAATTTTTTTTTTAGCAGAGTCACTTCTTAGAGCTGAGCAACACCGGACAAGGAAACCAGTGTGCACTTTGCTGAAGGAACTGTGATCCTTGCTTGTATACTCCTTAGAGAGTCCAGTGGTCACTGATAAATGTGTGCAACCCCCTTCTGCACTGGGCAGGCATGGTTATCCCTGTTCTTGAGTAAGGAACTAAAAAATTGCGAATTCCAAGTGGCTTTCCAAGCCATAGACGTTCCATGACACTGTTTTGTCAGTACTGTAAGATCTGGCTCACCCTTTGAATTGATATGTGAGGACTGGCATTCCAAAGCTGAAGGAACAACTGGGACCTTCCAGAGATAAGAAAATTACATAGATTCATAAAGTATTTAGTTTACAATTTAGTGTTCAGTGAATCACTAAAAGTATTCCTATTACTTGACACAAGTAAGATGTTATGGGGAGGAAATAAATCTGTGACAAGTTTACAATTTTGATTTTATTTTTTTTAAATATTGAATTTTCACTTCAGAAGGCACATTTACTTTAAGGTTACAATATAAATTTTATTTTTTTAATATATCTTGGTGTTCAATCACTGTTTTCCTTTTTGACATGCTTTGCCTATTACACTCCTCCAATAATGCCACAGTGTTTTTCTTCTGAAACTTGTTCACAACCTGTGGAAAAAATGTATGTCTTTGTGTATATAATGGATATGTTCTCTCTTTTAAATCTGTGCTGCTCCTTACACATAGAGCAGACTGCAGAGGAGGTGGAAATGGACAATGTGGTGCCAATGAACTCCCTCTTCACTAAGCTCTATGCCTGTAGGTGACCCTCTCCATCCTGATCCTGCCTGTGAGCAGATGGTGCCAGCACAGGGGCTGGACCTGTCCAGGGTAAAGACACAAGTCCATTCCAGCTCTGATGGTGAAGAAGAGGTCAGGGACACATTCTCACAGGTTTTAGTAAGAAAGAAAAATTGTCAATATTTTATCTTTATCATCCTCTCCACTTTTGGCTACTTTTGCAGTAGTCTCATCCCAAGGCTGTTATGTATCTTCGCATTTTTTTTGACACCTCTAAGTGAAAACTGACTTTTCTCTTTTCTCCGCTTTAGAAAAAAGTTCGGAAAACATCCTGCACAAGAAAATGTCCAAGATTACATTCTTCTGCATAATTTTCAGTGATCTGCAGATTTGTGTCACATGGTGACTGTTAAAGCCTGCATTCAAAGCCTTTCTCCAGAGGACATGCTCAGGTTGTGATATGGTTAAATGCAACCTAAAAATTAAGAACGTTTTGAATATCTGCTTGAGAAATTTAATTATGACATTATGAAATTTGTAGGCTTCAGTATCTGTAAGAATGCTACTTAATTTCCTGGAAATGCTATTAGACTTATGCTCCGATCAGCTGGAATATTTTATTCATAATCATGTGGCACTCAGTGCCCATAATTAACAATTGTGTGTCAATTTGTCAAGCACCATAAAAAACAAATGGGAAGGCAAACTGTACTCTCACTTTTGCTTTTTCAGCAAATATTTTTCATTATAAATCCCATTTTCTAGAGGAGTTCCTGAGATTACTTTGGTATTTTAGTCATTTAAAAACAAACAGTAGCCAGTTTGCAATTACATGCATTCCTGAATGGAAACGCTTCTGGACACAGTACTGTATACACTATCTCATTGACTGTCAGTAACAGGGAGGAATGTTCCTTTTGTGGGCTGTCAGAAATATCTGGCAGGTAACTAAATGGTCCTTTTCAGTTCTGGGTAGATGCTGATCTGGTGTGTTGCCTCTGCTCCCGGTGTGTCACACACAGCATTGCAAGGTGCTTAGCTCCTCAGAAAATCAGGGTCTGCTCTCTTTATCTTTCTTTTCCCCTTTTCTCTTTCATTTCTCAGTTCATTCCCAGTGATGGTAACTATGTTAGTGAGGGTAAGACATGCTCATTTAATAATTTCTGAGGACCTTGACAGTAAATTACCATCAGGCATCTGAAGGATGATAACTAAAATGAACAAACAAAATCAGTCAGTCAATCAATCAATCAGCACTGGTTGCACACTCCCTGGTAGTGGCTGTCACAACACCACTTTTCTTCAGAATGTAAAAAAACTCCTGTTCTATGTAGGCAGAAATCAGACTTCAACAGAGGCAAGTATTGATAGGGTTAAGGCATTTATTCTTATATGCTTCACTGGACAGTCTGGATTCCTATCCTGCCACTGAATCTGCCCGTCTCAGTACACATCTGTGGTTTCTGTAGAGTTCTGTAGGAACAGGTTTTTAAGCAGAGTTTAGCATTTTTCTGTATTCATTTTGTATACCTATCCTTTTTTTTTGTCAGAAATCCCAGTACAGAAATGCTGGTTTAGAAGCAGGGGTTCATTTTTCCTTATTTATAGGACCTATAGGACTCCTATGGGACCTATACACATAATAAATGTAGACAAGCAAACAAACAAAACCACCTGAAAATGGTGAAAATTAAGTAATTTGTGCATTTTCTAGCATTGTGTAGTTTTGATTTTCTGGGGATTTTTTTTTTCCAATTTGTTTTTCTTACCTACTTGTGTTCATTGGTTATCTCACAAAACTTCCAGTCACAGCTGTTGTTGGTTGCCAGGAACAGTGCCATGATATGGACAGACTGACAGTTCTGCTTCCACAGACAAGACTAATCTCATGCTAACCTGGCTGGTGACCATCTATGACTGTTTTTCATGCCTACAGAACAAAGAAAATATGGAAGAACATATTTTAGTGGTGGAAAAAAACAAAGTGGAAATTCTTTTTTGCTATTTGGGTGTGTTGAAAGTGGGGTTTAAGACATAGTGAGTCATATAGCAGTGGAAGACCAAGGGATTTATGTGGGTAACCTGGGATTTGTTTCTTTATTGCATTTAAATTTTATATATGACCTGTAGTCACTTGCTGGGGCAAATGCAACAGAAGGGGCAGGAGGATGTGAGCAAATCATTCTTGACTGTGAAATGGTGCACCTCAACCCTGCTTTGAAAGACACACTTCCTGGGCAGGGAGTAGCCATGATTGCAAGGCTCTCTCTGTTTATAGGAGTCTTTTGAAAATGCTGTTACATAAATGCCACATATTGGCTCATTCTGTGGATCCTTTTCTCACTAGGAACTGTACTAAAACTTCTAAGAGGTTTATGAAACGGGTATTAGACAGAAATGTTTTTTTCTAAATAGGATTAAGTCCAAGATTCAGTCTTTAAAGTTCCTTTACATCCCTTAAAATACCACAGTCCATTTCCCATGTGCCTATACCCACATTTATTTTCTTAACACTCTTAAAATTATTGGTGCAAACTTGACTTTTCTTATTGATCTCTTTTTTTTTGATCATTCTAGTGTACTTCCCCTTCTATTTCAAGTGTCTTTGACTTTTCTACTCTCTCTTTTGCTTTTCATACAGAATTTAAATGCTGTGCCAACAAAGCACTGAAGTAAAAGCTTATATTTTGATGTGATGATATTCCCCAGTGCATTTGACCCACCTTTCACAATAAAACCTTACTCCTTGCTGGATGACTCATATCAGAAAATAACTTTTAATGGATGTGTTTAGTGCAAATATCCAATGCCACCTCCATATTAAAGAGATAGTTGTTTATGAGAGAACACTGGCCTATATCTTTCAATAGGGAAGCTTGTCAATGTAGTGCTACAGTTGAGGTTTATATAATTTTGCCTTGAAATCTTCATTTGGAGCATCCCCCACTGCCGCTGTAATCACATCTCTTTTTATGCTTCTGGTGATGGATCCATGTATTTCAGCTGGATCTTAGGAGAACTGTGCAGTTATAGATCCTAAAGATGAACTTCAGACTGTTCTAGTTTAAAGATAAGCCAGGGTGGTAGCTGTGAAGTGCTGTGGACATCTGGCAGCAGGACAGATGACTGCACAGTGTTTTCATTCCACCTCACAGTGTAAGTGGACTTCATCATGTAAAATACAAATAGCACTTTTCAAAACCCTCTGATATGGGGATTTTCCCCTTATACTTAGAAAATACTTTCTCTTTGGCTAAGATTTAGGAAACAACATTGGAAACTAGGTCTTAGCATATTTTTTCAGAAGTGAGATGAAAGAACACATTTGGGCTAGAGGGCTTCAACCCTCTCTTGGCACATGGAGTTTGGAAACATTCAGTCTCTTAACAGACGCGTCATCTTAGAAATGTTTGAGGTCTTTTCCTTCCACTTTTCCCATTGGAAGGCTGATTCCAAACTCAATTAATGGCTAGGAACTTTATTTGCATTCCTAGCCTAAATATATTCATGAACAACCTTTATCCATTTGTTGTGTGACACCCTTACCTTTTGTCTTGAATAGTTCTTTATTAATAATTAATAGGGTATTAATTAATATTTAATAGAGAGCAAACACATCCTCCCTTACCTTTCCCCTTAGCTGTTTCACTTCATTTTGCTAGACTAAACAATCTAAGCTCCTCTAATCTTCCTTGAAGAAAAAAAATGCTCTTTCCAAAATTATTTTTGTGGATATTTTCTACACCTGGTCTATTTTCATTTTATGATGGCCAAACTCCAGCTTGCAAAATGCATGTGGCTCATAAGCTCTTAAAATGTGGCTCTTTTGCTGCTTATTCAGTGCTAGTGCTGCTACCCAAAATTCAAGAGAAGTGTATTGCCAGCACTGCAAGGTAAGAAAATGAAATAAATAGGCGCAGGATCAATGCACAATGCTCTGGTATATGTGATGCTTCTAGTATGAAGAAGCAGCTTCCTGCTCTTCTGTGTGTTCCACAGTGTTGGCAGGACCAAGGATGCAGGCACAAGGTAGGAGATGGTGTTTCACTGGGGAGACGTGCAAAAGTGGGGAGGCTGATAAGGTGGGAGCAATGATTTTTTAGAGAGTTGCAGGGCACAAATAGTGAAGGTGAGGAGGATGCACCCTTTGGGCTCCAACCATTTTGCAATGGTCTTAGGGAGCGTTGCTCAGATGAAATGTAAATGCAGGTGGTCTGGAGCCCAGCTGCCCTGTTAAGTTTATCACCCTACATGTATTTCTGTGGCAGGCTGCAGTAGCACCTGAGCCATGTGAACACACCAGCCATGCTCTAGTGTGATATTCCACCAGGACTGATTAGCCCTTCTCACATAGCCAGGCTACTCCCAGCATCAAGGCTGGCACTTATGGCCAGCCTGACTTTGGATATCATGGCCAGGCATTGCAGGCTTAGACGATTGGCATATAAACAGCAGAAAAATCTCCCAGAGTCTGGAGTGTTTGTCAGGTACGTAAATATCTCAGATTATTTTTCCCTAAATTATCCCTATGGGGATCGTTTATGCAGCAGTTTTATAACTAGTTTTTGCATAAAATATAGTCCTGGTACTCAGGTTATCTTTTATGTAGTCAAACATTTTATTGTTTGCATGCTAATCTAAACTCTTCATCACTGAATGCCTTCAGCAGCCGTAGTCTGGTTTTCCTATGGTGCTTTGCCTTGGAAAAGAAAATGAATGTGTCTGCTTCTCTTAATCATAAATTCAGTCTCCTGTTTCTTTGTTATAATTCTTTTGATGTGAAAAAACTCCAAATCCATTTTTTGTGAAATTTAAAAAGCTGGTATGCTTAAGAATGCATATGTGCTAACAATGAACCCTCTGCATGTGGATGCTTAGTAAAAGCTGGGGCAATGTCTGTGTTGAAAGAGTTCTTTCTGTTTTAATACTTTACTCTTGATTGTGCCTGAGATACCATTTCCAGCCTTAGAGTAAGTACAGGACTTATTGTTCCAAAGTGGTATGGTGATCAGTTCAGACCTCTAGTTTACTTTTTTCAGGAGCCTCTTTTTAATGTCTCTTAGAAAAGTATGACCCTGATAGAGGAGCCCAGATGACAAAGGGAGCCTGATTAATTTAGGATTTCCAGTTTCCTGGAGTACATTGGGGTGTACCAAGGTTTAGGATATAAGTCTGTCACACTGCACAGTTCATGGAGTCATGGCAATGAAGATTAACACTCCTGTATAAGGCACACTCACCCTGCAATGTCAGGGCTAAAACAAATCTCTAAGTGCTTAACATGCAGCTCTCATTTTATCTGCGTCTGTATATGTTCTATATGTATAGCACTGCACATTCCTGAGGCTTTGTCAGCCCAGGTATCCAAACTCAGTTGCCACCTGCTTGCATTTGATTACAGCTCCCAAACCAACCTCTACTTTACCACCATTTTAAGCTTTCTTGTCTTCAGGGTTAGGAATGGCTGGCTGCTTCTTGGCCAGTGAGAAGCAAGATCCTTGCACCCACAGACCTCAGCCATTGCTCTGAGGTGAAAAGCAGTTTGGTCACTGATACAGTGTCATGGTAAGGATTATTTGGACCCAAACAATTTCTTTCCACTGGGACACTTGTAGAGGGGATGCTGAAAATAAAATAATAGTCGTTTTTGTATGCAGGCTACAATGAGCAAGGTAACTGCCCAAGGAATGCCTCAGGGAGTAAAAAATGGACTTCACTGTGGCACAAGACACCTTTGGGGCCAGAAATCTCAGCCACAGCAGCATTTCATAGCCCAGTAGTAATCCAAGATCAAAGAGTATCTGCACAATTTGGGGTTTTTTTCCCCCCATACTTTCCTCTTCTTTTACTTCCTACAAAGATTAAATTCAAGATTAAAAAAAAAAAAAAAAGTCTCTGCTGTAGAATGATACCTGGAACAATAATTGGATCAAATGAATAATGTGCATTTTTACTCATAGTCTCTGAAGTGTCCTAGTTTGTGTGATGGATTAATCACCATTTCCTTGTGAATTATGTCATAACTTTCAAAATGATATCTTAGTTTCCATAGAGTGGCTGAAGCCATAGACAGCTGCCTTATTAACTGCTTGTTCGGATCAGCTCTATGAAACTAGAGTTTTAGTTAGTGGCAATGGTTAAAGAAGGTGGGGAAGAAATTCCCAGGAGGTCACAGCTTACATGAAATAATTTTCATCAAGATGCAGTTGTCAATTTTAAATTGTGTGTGGCTGGTTTGTGTCTGAGGCTTGTTGAATAAAGTAATCAGGTCACAGTTAATCAGGACATATCTGATTCCCCCTCAAAACCAGGGAAGCCCAGTGGTGGTAGATACAGGATATTACTTCAACTGTGTCCTGTATTTAAAGGAAAAAACAGCTGGGAGCAATAGTTACTTTCATTAGTGATACTAATTCAGTCAACCTATGCAGCATTTTGGGCCCCATTATATAAATAGGAAAAAAAAAAATCACAGTTCACGAAATGTAGGGACCAAAGATTTTTATAATAACTTTTATAATAACTTTCGCAACCTGTTCCCAAATACACCTTTGACAGGAGAAATGAAAAGGGAAACACCTCAAAGAGAGGGGGAGGGAAGGAAGGAAGGAAGGAAGGAAGGAAGGAAGGAAGGAAGGAAGGAAGGAAGGAAGGAAGGAAGGAAGGAAGGAAGGAAGGAAGGAAGGAAGGAAGGAAGGAAGGAAGGAAGGGAGGGAAGGAGAGTAAATGCTATTAAATGTTTACTTTAGTAAAAGTATTCAGTTGTGCTCTCTGAGGTATAATAAATATTGTCCAAAACTGCAAAATGTGCAATTCTGTAAGACAGGCTCAAATCCTCCAGGCTGCTGAGAGTGTTCAGCCTACCATAATTTAGAGTTTGTCATTAATAACTGGCACCTTTTGCAGACATATTTCTTATTCCATCATACATTAGAATTTTTAATCAAATTGGTCTTAGCATGCTAAAACATGATCATTTGCTAGCAAATTTCATTGGTCAGGGATAAATACATTGAGAAATAATAATTCTTAATGCTGAAAGTCAACTTTAGACTTTCTGTTACGTGTACAGGTTTCCATCATCTTTGTGTGGGACTGTGATGTGTAAACTCCTTTCCCAGCACAAATTTGGGTTATAAATCTAAGTCTCCAATATCATGTTCCAGCATAAATAAAAAGAAATCAAATTTATTGACTCAGCTTTTTTCTTTCTTTTTTTTTTTTCCCCAGTTCAGAATCAACTTCTGATTTTTGATTTGTTAGATTATTCCATTGACTGGTGACTGAAAGGCTAATGCAGGAACAGGCACACTGGGTCAGATCAAAAATTTGTCCAACTCAATCCTTGGTCTTCAGCTCTGAAATAAAAGCCTAGTAAAGAGTCCAAGAGGACAGGCAGGTATAGGTATATAGTTTGTGCTGCTTCAGTTCATTGCTCAAAGACTACCTGAGCCAGGGATGATAGCCCTTGAAAGGTTCCTATGATTCCTATGAACTGGTCCTGTCAGCTTTTCAGAGCACATAAACTTCTAGCAGTTACAGCTTCCCATGGCAAGGACTCGTGCACAGTTTTGTGATGTACTGTATGAAGGACACATCTTTTTGCTGGTTCTGTAGCATGCTAGTTTCATGTGATATGCCCCTGTTCTTCTCTGTATCTTCAGATAGGATGAACAGATTCCTTCCATCCTCTTCGTTCATCTGATGATTCTGTGAATGTCTGTCACATCCCATCCTTAGTCATTGCTTTCCCAGGCTGAAAATAACTGTGTAGTTATTTTCACCTGCAAACTGCTCCATGCCACTGAGTGTACTTGCCACCTTCCTATTGGTCTGTTAGATTTTTCCATATCTTTTTTGGGTAGAGAAACCAGGAGATAAGGATGGAACTTTTGCAATGAGAGAATGGTATTTCTGTTTGTTTTCCCTTCCTTTCCTAGTAATTTGATTTATTGTTCTGATTTAACACCAGACAGCATCTAGGCACTACACAGCTGCTCACTCACTTTCTCCTGGTGGGATGGGAAAGAGAATTAAAAGAGTAAACTGGGAAACCTCACGGGTTGACTTTAACAGGTGAAGCCAAAGCCACGCACATAAGCAAAGCAGAAAAAGGATTTCATTCACCATTTCCCTTGGGCAGGCACACAGGTGTTCAGTAATCTCCAGGAAAGCAGGACTCAATCATACACAAAGTGACTTGAGAAAACAAATGCCATAATTCTGAACACCCTCCTCCTTCCTCCTTCTTCCCCCAGCTTTATATGCTGAGGATGATGACATATAGTCTGGAGTATCCCTTTGGTCAGTTGGGGTCAGCTGTCCAGGCTGTGTCCCCTCCCAGCTCCTTGTGCACCCCCAGCCCTCTCTCTGGTGGGGTGGGGTGAGAGGCAGAAAGGACCCTGACTCAGTGTCAGCCCTGCTCAGCTGTAACAAGCACATCCCTGTGTTATCAATGCTGTTTTGGTCACAAATCCAAAACACAGCCCCATCTATTCCAGCAATACCCAGGACATTTACTTTCATGAGCACTGAGCTGAGCTGTTTGAAGGGCTGACTGTTGTCACTCTGAAATCTCATTTTGTGCCTGATAATAGCTTACTGCAGATTTCTTCACCCTGTGTACGAAGTCATGGTTGTTAGCTTTTTCCACATGTCCAGGGCTCTCAAAAACAGTAATTTCACAATTATAAGCCACACATTTTGACTAAAGTTTTGGTCCGAACCCAGAAGTGCAGCTTGTAATCTGGAGCGGCCAATATATGAACAATGTTCAGAAATTTTCCAACCTGGAAGTGCAAGCCTGCAGCAGCCCCAAGCCCAGCCGGAGACCGTGCGGCCCTGGCAGCGGGGCGGCGCCGCCGATCCAAGCCTGTGATATTTCTCTGTATTTTTTTGGTGTTTTCAGTCCTGTGCAGCTGCGCGGCTCCCCGCCTGCGCGGCTGCCTGGCTGCCCGGCTACTCGCTCGCGCAGCTGAGCGCCTGCCCGCCCGCCTGGCCGCCCACGCAGCCGGCCACCCGGTTGGCTGCCCACGTGACTGAGCACCTGGCCGGCAGACCGCCTGGCTGCCCGCGCAGCTGCCCAACTGAGTGGCTGTTTAAAGGCAACACGGATCTGTTGGAAATGCTTGTAAAACGACCACACTGTTGTTCGTATCTTTTTCCGCTTGTAAATAAAGCTTGCAGGTAAACTGCTGCAGCTATTGTCTGTATCTTTTTTCACTTGGAAATAATGTTTCCAAGGTCGGCACCTGCCAGTAAACCCCGCAATCTCACGATTCTGTTACTAATTGGCAACTTTGTGAAAGTTCGCCTTGAACGAAAGTGCGGCTTATAATCAGGTACGGCTTATATATGGACGAAGATCTAAACGTTGTTGACACCCAGACATGCGGCTTATAATCAGGTGCATATTATAATTGTGAAATTACTGTACGTTTTCAGTTTTACCTGCTGTATAATTGCTTGGGTTCTGAGCTACAAAGAGTGCACTGGTATTGGTGGTGTAGGAACAAGAGCGTGTTCTTGGAGCAAATCTCCTGATTGTCTCTACTTACCATGCATTTGTACACACAAATGAATTTGATCCCTTTCAGATGTAATTAAACCAAAAGATAAGCTCCTGAAGTTCAGCTTAAGTGTCCTATTCTCAGACACTGAATCCATAGGAGTAGACTGGAATGAGTCCAAATTAAATTTAAAAAAAAAAGAAAAGAATGAAAAAAATTATGAAGTTTGGATCATGCATGGTCTTCATCAGCAACTATTTCACATCTACTCCTGTTGATCCTTGGTTCTTTGTATTTTTGACATGGCTTCAAGCCTTACTGCTGTACTTCACCACTTGCCCTTATCTTTAACTTCCAGAGCAAATTAGTGTCATCGATATAGGAGTTAAAAAAAGGCAATTATTATGCAGTTTAGGTTCAAGATGTTAGACCAGCATCATTGAGTAGGGATACATTTTTCCTCCAGATCTTCTTATATGTGCCATTTCTTACCAGTTCTTTTCTACTACTGTGCCTGATACTTTGAGTTTTTCTTATTAACTAATTTTAAAATAATTTTTAAAAATCTCAACTGTTTCTAGTAGTTGTTCTCTGAACTTTAATACTCAGAGTGAATATTTCACTGTCTTCTTTATATTATTATTTTCAATGAAAGAGAAGCTGCCAAAAGTAACGGAGAGAAGTACAAGAGTTTGAGGCAATGGTAAATTCTTTAAAATTGGCATACTTGATAACTGATCCTCAACATTTGAATTCATGGGAAACAAAATCAGGGACTGGTCTTGAATGAATATGTTATTCAGGGATGATGAGCAAACTGATGTGGTTTCTATAAATTGTTTCGCTAACCTTCTGGTCACAGCAGTGGTTATGATATAAAACCTTTTTCACTTGCAGGATTATCACATTTTGCAGTGCTCTGTCTTTCCGTTTCAATAGGCAGAATTTCACTCATTGGTGCATTTAATTGGGGGTTTGAAGGAACCAATCTTCTGTTCCTTTTGAGTTGGAAACTCATCTTGCTGGACTTCTATTTATGACCTCTTGACAATGCTTATATTTTATTTAGGAAATTGTTTTCATTACTTCAGTTTGCTCAACCAAAAACCTCCAGGCACTTCATTCAACTTTAGATGAGCAGAGTAGAATAAATGCCTAAGTTGATGGAGTGCAATGATTTATGATTAATTTAACCTTCTGCTGTTTTGGTGTCTAGTTTTTCCGATCTATCACACCTGGGATTGAAGTAGCCATGGTGAAGAAGTCAAAAAAGGCATATGAAGTGCCCTTGTCATCCATCTATAAAGCGGGGGTCTGACAATTCCTTCCATGGAACTTCTGATTACCAGGAACTGGCCTCATAAATATAACAGGATCTCCTTGGTGTCTGGTCTCCTAAAGATGGTGTGAAATCCACCTTGAGGTTAGAAGCAAATAGTCTAATCTGGAGAATTTTTAGGCAGGTATTTTTTGAATAGTTAAAAGAAAATAAGCCTAGTATTGTTATTATATTGAGTAACAGCCTCCCCTTTGTCAAATGATAAACGTACTTCACAACTGCAATCTTCTTTGCAGTTGTTCTGCCAAAACTGCTAATAAATTAAATCCTTATTGTTAGGCATATTTATGAAATATTTGTTTCATTCCTGAGCTACGTGCCTTTTTTTTAGTACATTTACAGAATTAACATGCTCCTGTTGCATATTTATAAATCTTAAATATCGTTAACTTCGAATCACAGAATTAAGTGGTAACTGTGATTATTCTTTTATTGTGAGAATGGAAGGCATCTGTTCATTGAGTTTACAAGATAACATCTGCTGCGGAGGGTGCCAAACAGCCAGCTATTCTGCAAACTGAGTGCCAGAACATGACTTTTAAAGCAAAGTCTGTGCTGCAAAGACAATGGTGCAATGCCTGGACAGAATTCAGAGGATGTTTGCTTCAAGGGGATCTCAGCCATGGTGTTAGTGGGCAGGAGAAACACTTCCCTCACATCTCTATACAAATAGGGTTTGTCACCTGCTGTTCTCTGGGCTCTTCTTGTAGATATTAAGAGAGTGGTTGTGACCGGACCACGCTGATTGTCTGATACCTTCAAGTGACTGCCACATCTACCCCACTGCTGGGGGTATCACGGGGAGAACTTGTCTGCTTACACCCTGCTTGCATGAGGGGTGGCCCTAGCTCAGTGAAGCTGGGGAAACTTAGTCTTTGTGTCTGCTTTGCTCCCCTCTCAATTCACCACAGGGTGTGCTCTATCTAGCAACTCAAAAGGATCTAAGTGTGTCCTGTCTGAGCAGTTCTGCAGCAACAAAGCACCATGCATAATTTACAGATATTTATTTTATGAGAAAAGAATTAATGTGGCCAACTAACAAATCCATGTGATCTGCTGATGAGCAGTTTTCATCTAGGTATGAGTATATCATGGAAGGAGAACCACACAAGAACTGAAGCAAGAGTAAATCACGAAGCAACTAGATGCAATCAAACAAGAAGCGGGTTAAAAGCCTACAGAAATGGAAACAATGTAAACGCCGTCCCTCCAGATGGGACAGTGCAGACCTACTTTAAACCTTATCATGGCCCCATTAATACTACTATAAACTTCAATTTAATCTATTTTGTCTGTCTTCAGATTATTTGAAATAATCTCTTTTACTTAAAATTTTTTCCCTCTCTCCTGCCATGTAATTTATCTTTCTTTACCTAGTTAAACTATTCAGAAAAAGATATCTTTTTGTTTCTTTTAATGATCTGAAGCAGAATTCTTGAGTTTATACTGCTTATTCTTCAAGCACTCTTTTCTGGCCCAGAGAGGCTTTATGTAATTCATGTTGCCACAGTGTTGGAAAATATTATTGGGAAAGGAAATAGACATTTTAGTCATATTAGAGCATTAAAAAATGCTTTCACACTGCATCTTTGAAAAAAATAATGTATTTCTAACAAAGCTGCATGGAATCTCAGCTGGAGGTGACTGTATAGCAGTGAGTACCTCATGTTAGATCTAAATTTATCCGACTGCAGTCAACCAAAAGCAGATGCAGCGTTAGTTGTATAAACTGAATATAAAGGCAGTCACTTTGCCGAGACAAGCTTTAACAAAACACTTCTTTCCTATTTAATTTTCAGATTATTATGTTGCTCTAAGGGACTGATGACAAGCGATCATGCTGTTTTGATGGGGGCTCCTGATTGACATCGGATTTTATTAGTGACATTAATATTGAAGGGAAGGGTCACAGGCTGGTTACGGTTCATCTTACCTGCCTGTCTCCCTCAGCAACCAGGAAATGTCCAGTAATTTTCTGGTTTTATGCTTCTTTTAACATTTTAATATTTCATATGGGTAAAGTGCAAGTTAATCATGTTTATGCATTAATAAAAGGTACATAAAGCGTTTCAGTTAGTCAGTTGAATGAAATGATTTCAGAGATGTGGTAATAACCTTAAGTGATGTTTTGAATACACTTCATATAAATTAGATCCATTGGATGGGACAAAAATGATGTTTTGTAGGCATCCAGTAATTGTCATGTTCACTAATTCCCGCAGCCACTCTGAGCAGATGCTGGTAGCTTTCCTTCATCATCCAAAGTTTTTCCGTGTTGTATGTATGAATTGTATCCTTGTGTTGTAAGTAGCCCACCCACTCCAATTTTCCCATCCCAGTCAAGAGCTCCATAGACTAAAAAAATATAATTCCAAAACCTCAAGGAACATTCAACTCCTTTCAGAGTATGATGGTTTAATTGCCTGCATGGATTTCTGACCAGAGCCCATCAGGTGCACAGAAATGAGAGGTATCTTCTCCCATTGCTGTTGCTACTTGCTCTGCCTCTGTGCAGAGTGGTTTTCAGTCTTATAGTTGGTTGCAGGGATAAAACTGAACAAAGTAATTCTTTCAGCCCTTTTGGCATGCCTCTAATGGTAGAGAAAAGGAAAGAATGCATTACCCTGTCTTCTGTCATCCACATCAGAACAACGCATGTTGAATGTTGGATCACGCACTCAGGCATTGCATCCATAAATGAAACAGGCAAAAGAAGGACTAAAGGGAAGGGGCTAGCTCAGAGGAGGAGCCATTTAATTCTGTGGTGGATTTTGAACTGCGTTTTTGTGGAAAATTAAGAGCATAATAATTTTGAATAATGTAAACTAATCTTTATCTGTCATAGCAGTCTTCTTCCCCCAAATTAGTGCTAAACCCCATCTATAATAACTAATGCTATCATCTCTCATAAATATTTGGACTCTTGTTCTTCCTCAATAAATGATGATTGCATTAAGTAAATATTTAGCAATTAGATAGCATATCTATTTTGGCTTTCTTCTCCACTTGTGTCTTTGAGCATGCCACAAAAAGACTCAAAGCTCTTTTTGGCTCTCCCATGCTTTCCACTTCTTCTCTGTAAATATGCAGTTGAAATTTCCTGTTGTATGTTTCTAAACTCAGCAGTGAAAAGGCAGTTTAAAAGCCAGGCTATGCAGCTTAGGAAGGATAAAGGAAATGAGGAACAAAACCAGTCTATAGCTCCAGTAAAAATGTGGTTACACAGCAGAACAGGATAGTTGCACTTTGCAAGTCAGATTTTCTGCACTTCTCCTAGCAGCAGACCTACGGGAAAAGAGAAATAAAAATCTAATATGATCCTAATATGTTGGAATTTTAGATGGCCATTAATGACTGCAAGGTCTGTTTTGAGAGGTGAGAAATGCTTTGGCTTTTGTTGTTTATGTTCTTTGGTGCAGAGCTCCTTGCACAACTGAAGATGCAAATAAAAGCATTCTGTTTGTCGTATACATCTTTAGTGTGTCCATTATTGCAGGCAGAAAAACCTCCATGTTTCTGCATTTCTTAAGCTTCAGGCACAGGGTGAATAAATATGTAATTGAAGGCATAGTACAAAAGATCACGAATTTTGGTTTAAATGTAAAAAAAATATATTCCCTTTGTCATCTGAAAGCTTATGTACATAGTCATTGTTTTATTTAAATCTAGACTAGCAGCAGCTCAACCTATTTTAGCGTCTACTCTCAACAATATATCTTGTTCTCCAAAAATGTGTTTTCTCTCTCCAGTGAGGACCCTTTTTGTTCCTAAACAAAGCCCTGAAAAGGTCACATTGGAAATCTGAGTTCCAGGTAATTCAAATGTAAGCCTAAGTTAAAAAATGATGTGTCTGCAGCTTGCCAAGTGCTATTAGAATCTACAGTGTTAGTTTAGATTCAAGTCGAATAGAGCAGTATCCATTGGGAAATTATGCTTTCCTGAGAAGCATGTATGGATTTTTTTTCTTTCTGTATACCTTTCCAATAAATATTATGATAGCAAGATTCTGTTTCCCATGAATTCTTTATTTAGGTTAAGTATTATGTGTGAACTCTGATTTCATGGTTTAGTTCTGATCAAAGTAGCCAATTTTTTTTATTATTATTTATTTATCTGGTAGAGAATTGTATTAAAACACTCAGCAAACTCACATGACAGCCCAAATAAAGGTGATTTGTAGTAACACAAGTCCAGTTATATAGTAAGGAATAGACATGAAAATACTTGAAACTGCAAGGGAGGAGGAATTTTGGTTTTACCATTCAGATCCACAGCTGAGACCTGGAGATACGAAAGTGAAGTTCATAGCTTGAGATAAGAAAAGCTTACTGGAGACAGCAGTGAGAAAGAAAATAAACAGTAATGGCAACTATATTAATAAAAAAGGGAGTGAATATATTCAAAATGCTCCTGCAGGCCCGGGGTGACAATGAACAAAGGTGAATGGCTTCCCCCTCTTGCCACATTTCCTCTACTGAAACCCCTGCTCCTTTTCAGGGAAGCCAGGGAGTCCCTTACTCCCACCCTGGCCCTGTCCCCTCAGCCATACCCCTCTCTCTTTTTTTGCAAGATTAAACTTCATGTTCCTTGCTCTGTTTCTGAAGTCTGGTGCACATGTATTCATTCCTAAGAAACTTTGATCAGCATAGCTCTGTCTACTTCTGTGGGATGCATAACTTCTCATAGGCTGTGGTTCATCCTGGTCTTTGCAAGCTGATTTCCCATTCTTCAGTCTGACAGTTTCTGGAGTAGAAGCTAATACAGGACTGAAAATCACATCCATATAAAGGTAGCTGACATCAACCGTGAGTTTGGGAGGTTTGGAGTTTTAGTCCAGACAGACTTTGAGTGCAGTGTCAGTTGTAAAAGGGCTTCTTATGCCCAGTGATATCCATATGAACATGCTGGCATTCAGAGCATGAATGAAATTCTTCTTGTGTATTTTTTCACTCAAAACAAAATATAAACATGGAAGTGTTAAAACTAGTAGACAGAATGGAATGTAGAATGCTGTTGCTAAGCATCACTTAAAAGGCCATTCTTCTCTGAAAATTGTTGATAAATACATCGCTATTTGACTCAGGAGATCTAATCCCAGAGTGTATTCAGAATGCAATCTTCAAATGCTAACAATAAAAATAAAGGTTTTCCCCCCCACCCCTTATATTTTACTCGTGTTAGCACAGCAGAGTCAACATCTCTGACCATGAGCTCTCTATTCCGTTTCACCTGTCAATAGAGTGGTTCTGAATGTTCTGCTTACAGACCCCAAACCATCATCACCTGTGTTGTGTGCCAATGCAGCGGCCATTGCAGAACCAAGGCAAGATGAAGGACAAGGCTGGAAAGAAATGGACTCACACAGTTCACTGTTAGAAGCTCCAGAAATTTTTCAGTCAATGTAGAAAATGCCAATTTTATGAACTGGAAATACTTCACCTGTAAGACATGGAGTTTGAGCATCATTAGGAGTGGTGCTCCTCAGTCCAGCTGGGAACATCAGTTCTGTCAAGAGCTGGAGCTGTAGTGCCATAATCTGCAGCAGGATTTCCACATTTCCTGGACAAGAAGTGGAGAATCAAGGAACTCAGATATGTGTCATGGTTTTTGACTCCGTTACAGAGACCTGGAGGTCAAGAAGAACTCACCCTGTTCCAAAGCTCTCCTGATATCACATATATCCCAGGCAACTGAAGATTTCTAGGTGCAGGCAAGAGTAGATGATTCCATTTTCAAGATGCAGCTGCACAAATTCCTGAATTGCCCAGGGATGTTGTCCTAATCAAAACATGGTACATGCTACCACTAATACCAAAAGCATGGAAAGTTTTTAACCCATCTTGCATTAATGGGAATGAATAAAGGCTTCTTCAACAGGAAGAACGATCAATAGAAAAAGTAGAGAATTCTGAACTGAAGCCAGTTGTCAGGAAAAAACCAATTGCATTGTAATCTTCAAATAAAGATATTGAACCACACTTAATGATGAAATATGATTTTATTAATTGGGACTCCCTGTCAAAATCCATTGCAAATTTGGCTGAGTACTGAGAGAAAAGTTCATCTCCCTTGCTGCTAAGGTCACTTTGTAGCTGGAACATCCCTGTGGGCATCCTGGAACACAGTAGCACAGCCCCAGGCTTGAGCAACATCCACTGCAATGCACGGATCCTCTCAGCTTTACTTCTCTGAAACCCCTGAAGAATTGCACAACTGTCAATTTTTGGTCTTCCAGATTGTTCAGTGATATGCAAATGAGTGGCTGAAACACATCTCACTCATCTCAGGGCAGCCTTCAGGTTTTTGGGGATGTATATATACTTGCTCTCTTGCAGAAATATTATACCCCAGAACTATAAAAAAATCTCACTATCGTTTTTACAGGGCAGCAGACCTAATGTCATCCATCCCCTATGGCTTCCAAGCATCAGATTTGACTGCTCATCTAAATACAAAGATGAGCTCTGCCATCTTATATTTATCTCTTCCCCAACCTGTGTTGCCCTTTCACTCTGAATGTCAAATCTTTCTTGAAAATACATCTGTCTTTATGTGGTGCTTCTTGTTCATAAGCTTTCTTGGCACCTTGAAATTTTCAGCATGCCCCCAACCTCTCTTAACAAATGGGTAAATTTGGCAACCGAAGAACATAACACAAAGTGGCTTTTTTTTCATTGTTCAAAATATGCTGTTAGCTGGCTGTACAACCCCAGAATCAAGGAGGAAGTTTGATATGGTTTAAGCCTGCTGAGTAGTTTCTCTCAGAAATGAACCTGGTGGTAACAAATCCATTGAAGTAGTAAAGTTATTCTCTTTACCTGTTAGTAGGTTACTGCATCAGAGAGAGAAGTGAAGTGGGGCCCAACTGCATCACTGACATAATTTAAATAGCATTTCTAGCAGGGGTTTACTAGCTGTGGTGTGAGTATATGTACGTGTATGTGCATGGCTGTACATGCACTGACATGCAGAAGTCTGCCTTGTTTGCAGAGCAGGCACAGTTCTTTCACTAGTGCTGGACATATGCATCCTCTGTGACCTCTTGGTTCAATTCTGCACTGAGCTGGAGGATGCACAGATTTTGTGTGGATGGTGTGGTTAATCTGGCTTTGTGCACTGCCAGTTAAGAGCCAGAAAAGCATGAAGGACTTCATTGCAGTGGGCAGTGCTCATCCCAAGACTCTGGCACAGTAACTGAGGAGTTAGTCACACAGCAGTTCTTTAGGAACTGCAGCCACTGAACAAGTAGCTGTTTTACTGTCAATTGTGTTAAGGAAATCAGTTTTCTTGCATTTTAAATTTTGCTTCCATGGTTTTCCTTAATGCTTTGGAAGAACTATGGTCCTCCTCACTTGTTGTAGCCTGACAAGGTGTGTATTAGCAAAAGGGCAAATATGAAACACAGTGCTGTGATGAATTTTATGTTTCAGCTGCTTTTCAGAAGGAACTTGTAAACCAGATAAATTTTGTCTGCAAACAAAGAAACTGTAAAGCAGTCACAGATGCTGTTTCTTTTTAATTAAGAGTACTCATAAAACTTTTATGGACTGTATCTGTACCTTTTTTCTGCAATGTTATAGAAAAAAATTAATAACTCTCTTCTATCATCAAAGAAAAAATAGAATTTTGCCCTACTTTCATGGTGAAAAAAAAAATTCTAAGTGTATTTCTATTCATGCATCACTATACAACTCCTGGTGGCCTGTAAAAGTTAATGTTGACTCTTCCATCACCATGTGATTAGTTAGACTAGTTTCAGAGGAAATATGAAAATCTTGACCATACATCTGACATACAGTAACTATTGTTCAGTGACACATATATTCAGTGGCACAGAAGATCCTTTTGTCCTGTGACTACCTTTTATGTAGGTGCATCATGTCTGCATAGCCTTTAATTAGCGCAATGAAGCCTTATGGTACTTACTTTTCACTGCAGGGACTACATTTTTAAAAATTTTGAATGTATTTCAGCTTTCATCCCAAAGATTTTACAGAATCTCACTGAATCTTTTGAAGTTAAGAATTAGACAGTGGTTAAATTAGAACTTGTCTTCTGTCAATTTTTAACAATAATTTATAAATATGTGACAGAGTATCAGATACCTGCAACTGCTGCTTCCCTTATGAATGGAATTAAGAGCAGTTTCTAAGCAAATACAAGTTGGATACCTGTATCAGAATTAAAAAGATAATATTACACTGGAAAAAACCATTTTCTACAATCAGATGGAAGTATCTTTAGAAAATAAAGACCCTTGGTGTTCATAAGCAGTAGCTGTGTATGTAGTTGTGTTTAGTACCTGATTCATTTTCAGCTAAGCAGATTTGCTGTGAACTAAAACTGAAGCTATCAGAAAATGTGAAGTATTTCCAGTTTGCTAGAGTTCTTCCACTTCTTGTCTGAGCAAAGACTTCCTCCATAGAGCTTAAAAACATACCATGAACATGTGAAATAAAATTTTCATCTCTCAGACCGGCACTCTCTAAACATACTTGTATGTAAACCATACACTGTTTCCAGGCATTCCTTTATGGCAGCTCTTTGCAGAGATCTTGCATCAAGAGAAACCACGAGGGTGCTGTTCAGCAGAAACAAAGGAATCTCTTTTTTCAGTTTTACTTTGTACAGAGTTCTCTGCTTGAAATGGTCTAAATAAAAAGTGCAATGCAAAAGTAAATATTGGGTGGAATGCTCCTTCATAAGTCTGTCCATAAGTGTCCCACCTGTAGCTCTCTCAGCAGATAACAGTGGCTGAAAAAAGAAGAGACCTTCATTCACAAGGTGAAATGAAAGACTGAGAACCTTCAGTGTTTACATGTCCTTGGAAGTTTAGTATAATTGAGGAACTGCCAAATCAAAACAGCATCCTGGGGATACTCCTATGCTTCTTTTACAATTTTTGGTGTTGAGGTAATTCTGAGGTTTTATACTTGTATCACCTTTCTTTCTTCCTTGTTTCTTTCTTTTCCACTCCAGACCCCCTTAAGAAGCAGAAAAAACTATAAATGCTTTAATGATGCCTTTGCAGTACTAAACCACTTTCAAAGCACCTATAAAGCTGTTCCTAAATACCTCAACCTTGCTAAATCACTTTAACAGTACATTCTTATCTGTGTATCTGTCAAAGTAGGTAGTCATGGAGGCTTATCTGTGCATGTTCAATATCCTAAGATAAGGGCAAGATAAGGGAAATGGAATAGAAAACTGTAAGATATATGAAAGTGTTAAAAATGTTGAGAGAAATTTACTTTTATGCAAACCCATTTAATTTTAGTGATTTTGACCTCTCTGTTTTAAAGGTTAAGTGGCAGGTGGATTTTGTTTTGCTGACATCTGAACGTCTCCAGTGCAGATGTGTACAGCAGTGGTACTTGCCTGAAGGTGGTATAGCTAGACAAGAAAAATAGGCATGTCTAAAATAGGTCAGATGAACCAGCTGCCAAAACTCACCCATTTCTCTTTTATGCCTGTAAAAACAGCCTCAAATGTTAAATATCTGCTTTGCAAATATCCAGTGTTCAGCAAGATGAACCACGCTCATACTGTCTCAGAGATAATGATTAGCTAAATTTATTAAGCAATAGGAGAGATGTTAACTGCTGTTGAGATATAAAGGTTCTGCTTTAAAAAAAATCATTGTCAGATCGGACATGGAAGAAAAAGAATGGAACAAAAGCAAAATTTTATATGTTTTTTGGGAAATAGAGGCATGGTTAACAGGTTAAACCAGTTTCAATCATCTGGAAATTAACCATCCCTGAGGTTAATGGAAAAGCTGAATTTCCCAGGAGATATTTGTCCCAGTTGAGTTTTATCAAATACATTGACCTATTTTTAAGTGTCCAGCTGAAATATTGATTTTTCAAGGTATTTCATAGCATTTTATATGTTCCAGACACAATGGATAATGATTTCAATCTATAGCTGTCTCCTGCCATGTCACCTCCAACCCAAAATGAAGTTGTCTGATTAGCATAGCTCATCCAGCACCCCCAAAGTAATTTATAAGTGTCAAATGAAGAAACTGGCTCTCACCACTGAAATCCCACTGCCTCTACATATGGCCTTTTTTTTCTGTAATTGCACCTTCTATTCCCAAAATATCTTCAGCCTTCTACAACTAAGTAGTTGCAGACTGTGAGTCCTGCAAGGAAATAAAGTCATCTTCACTTTTCACCCTAAATCTAGTCAACAAAAATAACCAATACTGAACTGCTGAATGAAACAAGCATTAGTGTAGAGTCCCATGCCTAATCTGTGTCCTGTTTAAACAGGCTATAATAAAAAATGCCTAGATTGGGATATTGCTTTCCTTCTGAGAGTTTGACCTAAGAGTCTGTAAGGGTCTCTCCTTTTGAAACTGAGACACTAGAAATGGTGTCTTGCATGCTACCACTCACAGGCTAACTGCAGGTTAGGATGTCTGGATTCCTAGTTCATACCTCTCCCATTTGGGTTAGTTGAACAACTGATGATAATAATAAGTTGTCTGCCCTTTTTAGACACTAGAAATTAAGGGAGGACTAAGACAGTAATTTTCCTTGTGAATTTCAGAGGTATTTTGTTAAAACAGAGGAATGTGAGAAATGAAGCTTTCCAGGATCGATTCCACCTTCTGAAGAGAGACATGTAACCATTACTTACAGACTAGTTTGACTCTTACGCCTTCCAAGCTGATGGTTATTCTGCCACTCATGTTTTATCCCCACACTCTGTCCCATTTTTTTTTTTTTTTGCTCTTTTTTCCTTCTGTCTCTTCCTACATCTTTTATTACCTTGGTATGTCTTCTGTCCACTATTTACTTCTTTGCACAAAATCAGAACGAGTAAGTTTAGTCTATCCTTTTTGAGTCATCTGAAACATAGACATTGACATTTGAACCAACCTCTCAGAGCCTCTCTCTGTATCCTTTGCAGAGAAATAAACCTTTCCAGGGACAGCTCATACCATCATAAAATACACAGGTAACATCTGATATAGCTAAAATAATAGTGTCTAAGATAAGTTACCCCTCCTGAAAACACTCTTTTTTTCATTGACTCGAAACAGTCTATTCTAGATTTGTGATGTCATCTTTTCTAGGAGGCAAAGGGTAGAGCATATGAATCCTCTCTGGAGCTTTCTCTTCTCCTATGTCAACAGGACAGCAGTTCAGGGGGAAAAGTGGGCACAAAGAATCTTTTTGTTTGTGCCCAGGGTCAACAGGAGTGGTTGTGGAATAAGGTCAGTTCAATTTGTGAAGGTACAGTTTGGGGACTGGAGCTTCATGGGCTGGGCTACACTCAAGTGCAGACCTCAGCTACGGAGAATTTGGTGCCACCAGAAGTCAGATGTATGAGGATGTGTGAATTCTCTGCTGAGGACAGGCAGTAGCCATTTCACAGATCACAGGTCAAAGAAATAAATTTGAATAGGGGTTCTCAAACAAAACCTTGTTTGACCCTGCTCAGTGTGTGTATTTTCCTGGGGACATTAGAACATTAAAAAAAAATACACAGAAACAATATCCATGTCAACCACTTTCTCATAAACAACCCAGTTCTTTAGATGAACTAGCACAAGTTGATTTTAATTTTTGATCTTCTAGGAGCAGGATGACAGGAGAGGATAAGTGAGGGAGGAGAGCCTCAGGCAGACATCTCAAATAGAAAACTTCAGACTTCATGACTGGTGAAGCTCTAAACTACAATTACAGTTCTACAGGAATATTCAATCAAAAATATGCATGCTGTTCAAGTTTAAGGTGAATATTTTATGTATAGTTTTCTTTCATTGCCACTCAAGGGGAAAGAATACAATCCATATTTTCAGTTGGAATTTTTTTTGTCAATTTAAACCACTCCAGTGCCATAACTTACTTTCCTGTATTCTTCATATCTCGATGTACTGGAAGTTGTTTCTGAGGGGAGACTAGCAGAAATGTCAGGCTTTTCAACCTGCTTCCATTTTCAATCCAGCTTGCTTTGCACTTAAAATACCAAACCTTCTGGGAGCCTCTCTACATGACATGGACTATAAAAAGGTATCAATAACAACAGCAGTTCCTGCTGTGGAAGGGACTGTAATTGCAAATGCCTAGGATCTGAAGCTTCATTATAGAGAAGGTAAATATTCTGCAGTCTGGTTCTCTTGGGTATATTCTGTCTTTCCCTAACAAATCACCATTTCAAGAGTAAGTTTTCTTTTTATTTATTTACTTAAAAAACTAATTGAGCACAAACCAACGCACCTCTACAAGTAGCAGAATATTAAAAGTGAAAAAAAAATACTACTGAAAAATAATTTAAGAAATAATAATAGTAATAATAGAAGAGTAAATGTTTTACATACATCTTCATGTTAGTCTGATTTAAAGCTTGATGACCACACACTTGGACTGAATTCCCAACAAGACATATTTCTCCTTGTGTACATAAATAAGATGTGTTTGTATAGCTGTAAGTCCTGAGTTTGCAGTGTAGCTTGGTGCTTATAATAGAGGAATAAATATTAGTTTTATGCTTGATAATTTTAACAGCATTTGAAAAATAGGACATAATAAAATATAAACATAATATTTTAAAATATAGGCATGTATTTTCTTTACTCACAGGTTTATATTTCACCTCTGTACACAGTGACAGCTTGCTAAGGAAAAGCACATTTGCAACGTAACTTGCCTGCAGTCATTAGCTTCTTTATACTTTTTAAACTATTCCTTTTAAATTACTGCAGAGTAATCTCACCAGAAAAATGTTTCTGTCCATTGTTTTTGGCACTGTGCCTTATTAAGATATTTTTAGTTGTCTGTTCTCATTTTACAGTTCATGTGAATATATGAATACCAAAACTAACTGCCCAAAGCACTATTTCCTGCCTTCTGCAGGTGTTTAACTTCCACATATCAGCACTGAAGTTTATGAGATTTGCAGGTTATGGGCGCCTCTTTGAAGATTGTGCTACTAATTTATTATTCTACAAATTTAGATCAATTATTCCCACTAATTAATGCAACTGTAAATATCCGGCACCAAATCACACACTAATGATAGAAGCACTATGTTAGTGTGAATTACTTTTTTTTTAAAAAAACAGAATAACTATGGAAAAAAATTGTAGTTTCTGAAGGCTGTGAAGAGCTCTTGTTTGACTGTTCAGATGTAGATCTCTGTAATTCCATGCATTGCATGTGATTTCTCCAATGTTTTACCATTTCTCATAACAAAAGAACACATTCCCAGATGAGTCCCTTCTGTTACAGGTATTAAAAAAACCTCAATACAGCCTAGCTATAAAATGTAACATTTTAATTTTAATTTTATATAGAATATTATGAAAGATCTGTTCTTAAAGCTGTTTCTCCTAAAGTTTGGAAAAATTGTTACTGAAGTAACAAACCTCAGGATGCTGTTGGAGTTCCTGAATATCTGGGCATTTTAATTCATTTCAGTATAGCTGTTTTCCAGTTTATTCTAGCCTTGGCACTGGTTGCAAAAACACTCTTGCCAACCCTGAACAAACCACCTAATCCAGCCCAACCTCCTCAGAGAGATTAATCCTTCATGTGACACTGAAAAGCAGTCAGCCGCAGACATCCTTTCAGAAGCTTGACTCTTTCAAAGTGCATGACTGCCAGCTTTTCCAAAATACTCTTCAGATATCCCGCTTCTGTACTGAGAGACAATTCTTACCCTTGAAAGCATCTACTACATATTCCACTACAGCCACCACAGAATCCACCAGGACATGGAGACACCTTCTGTTACCTTTATCCAAGTGCATCTGTCCTTCTAGCCATCAAGGCTGTCCCAGAACCCAAGACTGTTCCAGAAACTCACAAAACTCTCATCCATCCATCCATCCATCCATCCATCCATCCATCCATCCATCCATCCATCCATCCATCCATCCATCCTTTCCAACACCTGTACTGTAGAGTCAGATTGATCTAAAGGACTGCAGGTATGTGGTGGTGGCTGTAGGTTCTCCAAACTCCTAGGGCCCTCTGTGGTGACACATTTTCCTCCTGATGGCAACCAGCCTTGTACATGCCCATTCACCAACCTAAAAGCAAACACCGGTACACCTGGATACTCTTTCTATAGCTGCAGGTTCGCTCTTTTGTATCAGAATTATTGCACTTTGTTACAAGTCAGCCTTACAAAGGGGTTCAGAGTTCCAGATTTGCAGACAGGTCGTGCTCTGGTATTTGCAAAAATATTGAGTTATTGCTTGCTAATTCAAGAATAATTCTCTGAGGTCACTGCCTGAGACATGAAGAGTAGCAGAAGAAGGATCATCTGCTTGCACCTGCTAAACCCCAACACAGACGTTGGCATTATAGCTTGAACATTTTAGCTGTTATGTGATATTATGGGGAGGATGGATATAGAGTAGATGGAATATAGGCATATCCCCTTATGCTACCTCTGTGCTGCAGAGCCAGGGAGGAATAAGGGGCAGTTAAGAGCACTAATATATATGGAACTCACCAACCTTTTGTATGCAAGAGTTAGAGGTATGGATATCTATTTGCTTTTACATGCCAAGCAGTGAAGTGGCATATCTTTCTAGAGGTCCTTTCCCTCTTTCTGTAGAGTCACATCCACTCCACTTCAGTGTCTGTGGTAAATTCAGGCTTTTTGTTACTACTGAGTATATGGGAGAGTGAAACAACAGGAGAGAAAATGGGGTTTTCCTTCCTTTTTACTGCCAGAGCAGCAAAGTTGTTCTTTATATTTAAGTGATTTTCACCTATGCAAATGTGCTGAAGACATTGAGTCTGTGCAGCTGTGGAAGAGACTACAGATTTTGAAATCAGCAGGGAAGCAGAAGTATAAACAGTCGCCTAACATTGTTTGCCAGTCCTTTGATACTAGTAAAGATGCAGTTAGAGGAATGCCCGTCTCCTTTTCAGATCCCAATCTGATTAGTCAGAGCTGGGAATTAATCCTGTCACCATTTTTTCTGCATTTAGCATAAGACAATTCATGTGAAGTCACTGGTGGACAGCAGGGGTGAGCTAAACACAGACATTAAAGTGTCCCTTTCTTGGGATTAAAAATGTGTTGAAACTGGTTTGTCGATGTAGATTAGCAAAGCAATGGGCTGAGATGATGAGGGCTATTTTTCTCGGGTGTCATCTCTCCAATACACCTTTGCAACCTCTGCATTGCTAAAGGACTACATGCTAAAGAGTGTGCGAAAATATTCTTTTAATCTCTTTTGGAGAAGAAGAATAGCTTTGGAAAGCCTCACATATAAAAAGATTGGTAAATATTGTATTCAAAAATTACAAGTCAAACCCTTAGGTTTATTTATTATTATTTATTTAATTTTATTTAATTAGTCAAACCCTTTGTTTATTTTTAACTCAGTTTGCCTTCAGAATACCCCAAGTGATTTGACTGTACGGTTCTATGGATTTATCACTTGCCAAGTTTCAAATTTTTAAAAATCAAAGCCCTTTTTTTTGAAGACCGCTAACAAGCATAAAAAATGTCCTTTGCACTGCTAACTACATAAAAATGACCCAGATTTAATTTGTTTTCAAAATTATTTGTGGCAAAAAAAATACTCCCAGGCTGAAGTGTTCTTTGCCAAATGTAGTCTGCAGTGAGAGTCTGCAGGCCAAATTGTGAAACCACTGAAAAACAGGGCTGTTAGGGGAAATCCTGACATTATCTCTGCCTGTCTACATGTTCACAGACAACAAGTAATGTTCACCATTTCATTGCATTCAAAATCAATGTATTTACTTAGTAGATCCATCATTTTATGAGAATTTTAAAAATCCTTCCTTAAACTCATTTCATGCTTCCCCAAATCCATATTTTTTATTGATAGTGAAAATGAGATAAATTCATTGGAAGCAGAGAATAAAATCTGTATGCATAAGGCAGTTTACTTACTGCTTATGCAAGAGAACGTATGTTTATTATACTTTTGATGAACTGTCCTGACTCTGTTTATAGAGTTGATTTTTTTATTCTGCAGTGGTCATACAGTATTTCACTGAATGCTTCTTATCTGAACCCTGGGGTAGTCTATAATTCTTGAATCTGAAAGTAGAGGCATGTCAGACATAAAACAGGAAATGTGGAGGTTTTGAGGAGTATTTCAGGTGATTTTGAAAAATATGTCATAGCTAATAAGAAGAAATGCTGCTCTAGGCTAAAGAAGAAATTTGAAGAGTGAGAAGTGAAGATATTCTTTAAAAGAGGTTTTAGCTAGTAGACAAGAAACAGGTACAAAATGAAGGTGGTATTGTGCTTGTGAATAATGAGCAAGCTACATTTGTGTAATGGATGTTAAGAAATCTATGTTTCCATGAGAATGGATTCAGAGAGGTGACAGAAATCAAACTGAATAATGGAAATCAGACTATGGGGTTTTCAATAGCTGTGTCGGAGAAGAATCGCTTCCTGTAAGTCTTATCCAGTACTAAGGACAGGAAAAGAGCAGAGTGTAGCAGAGTAATGGAAGAGGAGGATATGAAGTGCATATTCAGAGCTTTATAATCTATTACTTGTTATTCAGCTCTGACTGGGATATTAGAGCTGTAGTGATGATGGGATGCATTTTGTGGAACAAAATTTTCCTTTTCTGTCATTAGATTTTTATTCGTATTTTACTTAATGGAAACCACTTAACATTGATGGCTGAGAGGTTGTGACTGTGTACTTGTGAAAATGCCCTTTTTTACAGAGCTTTGAAAAGGATCAACCTGTAGTTTAAAATTTGTACATTATAATTTTGAGAATCTGGTACATTTGGCAGACCTTATGAAATTGCACCTCAGAATAGCTCTTTGGTATGTGAATGCTCCAGAAAAGAGTGTGATAAAAGCTGTCCAGTCTTTCCTTATTTTATATTTTTCTTTAAGTGACAGAGATGTCAGGTTCCATGATTTACCTCTGAGTATACTCATGTTTTTCCTTTCACACCTACCGTCACTACATCCTCAGTTGTGTGTTTTACCCTTCTTCCATCGCATAGTTTTCTCCTTTCTCTAAATGACCAATCTTTTTCTGCTTTTATGTATATATATATATATATATATATATATACGCATAATGTTGTGTAAATATATGCACAAAATATGTGAGGGAAATGCCTTCTAAGTGTTCTCCCTCTGTACTGGGCAGAGAAACCTTGTGGCTTCTCATTTATAATCCCAGTACAAAGAGATTCAGGACATAAAGCAGTAATGCAGGAAAAATCATGAGTTTCCTTATTCCCATGCCATCAGGGCAAAGGAAGAATCTAGATGTTTTTAGTGTCATGTAAAGTAAAAGATGTGCTGTGGTCCCTCTTCAACTATCCCAAGATTTCAGGAAAAACAAGAGGGGATGGGGTTTCTTTCACATCTCTTGCAGACTAGAGGATCAGTATAAAAAAAGATGAGACTCCCTCTGCTGTGTTTAGTTTTCTGCAAAGAAATGCTGTAGGCCAAGGTATAGACAGCAACCAAGGGTGCTATATGTACAAATTCATCTCTTGTGGCCTCTTGGTGGTGTTTCTGTAAATACATCAACAACTAAAAGAAGGCTAAGGAGAATCGCCATCCTTTCTTGGATGCAGTGGGAAACAGTGACAAAGGATGAGGATGAGGCTGAGGTACTTAATGCCTTCTTTGCTTTTCACAGTAAGATCAGCTGCTGTCGGGGTGCCCAGCCCTGAGATGGAAGACAGGAGCAGGGAGCAGAGTGAAGCCCCCATCATCATCCCAGGGTGGATGGGCAGTGACCTGCCTCACCACTTAGACACACACAGGAGTATGAGGCTGACTGGCCTCCACCCAAGGATACTGAGGATCTGCTGGAAGTGCTCACCAAGGCACTCCCCACCATTTACCAGCAGTCCTGGCTAACTGTTGAGGTCCCTATTTATTGGGGATTGGCAAATGTGATGCTCATCTACAAGAAGGCTGGAAGGAGAATCCAAGGAGCTACAGGCCTGACCTTATTGGTGGGAAAGGTCATGGAGCAGATCACCTTGAATGCCATCAAAGAGCAGGTTCAGGGTAACTCAGGAATCAGGCCCAGCCAGGACAGTTTTAAGAAAGGCACGTCCTGCTTGACCAACCTGATCTTTTGTGACAAAAGGACCCACTTGAATGAGGGAGTGATGCTGACGAAGGATCTGGAGCACAGATGCAATGAGGGAGCTGGGGTTGTTCAGCCTGGAGAAGAGGAGGCTCAGGGGGACCTAATGGTTCTCTACACCTGCCCTAAAGGAGGTAACCAGGTGGGAGTCAGTCTGTTCTCCCAAGCAACAGGCAGTAGGGGACATTTATATTGGGCATTAGGAAAAATTTCTTCCCAGAAGGGATTGTCCAGTTTTGGAACAGGCTGCCCAGGGAAGTGCTTGGGCCACCTGCCCTGGAGGCAGTCAAAAGACACATAGATGTAGTGCTTAGTGACATGGTTTAGTTGTGACCTTAGTGCTGGGTTAACAGTTGGACTCGATCTCAAAGGTCTGGTGCTTTTGCTTTCAGTACTTGACCTTCCATAAATGTTTTCTGTCTGCAGATCCTTCCAGAATCACAGAAAGGGTAAGGCTGGCAGGCATCTCTAGAAATGATCTAGTCCAACCCTTTGCTCAGATTAGGGTCAGCTACAGCATGATGTGCAGGACCATGGCCTCTTGAATGTCAAAGATATGCAAGAGATGCCACAACCTCTCTGGGTCTGCCCCAGTCTTGACTATGCTTAAAAAAAAAAAAAAACTTAACAACTTTTTTCTTTTGTTCTTTTGTCTTGTCCTGTCACTGGGTGCCACTGGGAAGAATCTGGTTCAATCTTGTTTCCCACCTCATCAGATATTTACACACGTAGGTAAAATTATCTAGGCCTCCCTTTCTCCAGGCTGAATAGTCCCAAATCTCTCAACCCTTTCTTATCTCAAAGACAATCCAGACCTTTCAGCACCTTTATGGCCTTTTGCTGGACTCATTCCATTGTGTCCATGTCTTGTCCATGTACTGGAGATCCCAACGCCAGGCCCAACTCTTCATTTGTGCCTCACCAATGTTAACAGAGGGAAAGAATTATTTCCTTTGACTTGTTGGTCACCCTCTGCATTGTGCAGTCCAGGAGGCTGTGGCCTTTGCTGCAAGGGGGCATTACCTGCCCTACAGGTGCCCCATGTCCTTTTCTGTAAAACTACTTTCCAGGTATTATGGCTCGGCATGCACTGGTGCTTGGGGTTATTCCTCCCCAGGAGCAGAACTTGACATCTTCCCTAATTGAACTGTATAAGGTTCCTGTCAAACCATTTCTGCAGCCTGTCCAAGGCCCCCTGGATGGCAGACCTACCCTATGATGTACCAGTCACTCCTCTCACTTTTGTATCTTCTGCAAACGTGCTGAGGATGCACCCTGCCCCATCATCCAGGTCATTAATGAGGATTCTGAACAGTGCTCACCCTAGTATCTAACATCACAAGGAACCAGTCCCCAGCTGGGCTTTGTACCATTAATCACAGCCCTCCAGGTCCAGCCATTTGGCCAATATTCAGCCCACCACATGCTCATAAATTCTGTTCTCGGCATGCTTGGAAATCCTGCGCAAAATTTCTCACAGTGGCTGAAGGTTTCTCCTCATATCTAATGGTATCTAAAATCACAAAGAGGTTTGTCTGTTTTATGTCAGAGATTGTCCAAGGTCCTGCAGTAAATTCTTGAAAGAGCTATGGAATAAAACCAAATTTCCTATATTTTAACTGTTAAAAACTTCCTGTCTCTTCTGCCTTTACTGATTAGATTTAGAATATAGACCTGTATCTGCACAAAGACTTTTCTTTGTCACAGTCTCTTTTTCCCAACTGTACTTTAAATATATCTATAAATTTTTAATAATACTTAGTATTTTTCCTTTATGGGTAACTGAAAAGGACAGAAAACGTAATGCGTGAGAACATCCTGCCTTTGGACAGCTGCATCATCATAAGTGTATTTTCATCCAAAACACCATTCTAATGGAAATAAACAGACATGTGGAAATTCTGCTTCTCTGCTGCAGACCATTCTTATGCTTTTCTTAAAAGCCTGGCCTGAAGAAGACTTGTCTGAAACAGATTGAGCACTGTCTTGCTAAGAAATGGTGGGGGAAAGTGTGTCGGGGAAGAAAGCAGAAATGGATACAGCTCCATGGGTAGCACAACTACAACTACACGTGTTTATGCCCGATAAAGACATAAGAGTTGGTTGCATTTCTGAGCTTCTGAATATATGTATAATTGAATAGTCATAACATACTCTGAATGCAGAGCTGGTCATTTGTATTTTAGATAGACTTCAAAGTGATGAAGCTTTTCTTCTTCAAAACGTAACTGATACTCATTGCCTGTAGTGCTAACTTTTCATTCCAGTGTGACTTCCAATCACATGACATGCTTTGACTTAGGAAGTTCTATCAAAATCCTGGGAGTCAGGATTCTCTTAATAAGATTTAGTAAGTTCCACTTAAAAATAGATACTGTTTAATTTTTTCTGCTTGCGACTCAATTCCAGTGTCTCAGACGACTGATGAAATTTTTCTTTTTACCATCAGGACTTTAAGGGGGAGGAGGAAACTGAAAAAATTCACATTAATTTTTATATATATGTGTATATGTGTGTGCATGTATACACCATTTACTTTTCAAGAAGAATTTGTTTAGTCTCACTCCCTCTTTCCCACCTAAGAAAAGGAGCCCCTGCTTTGTGCAGGTCAGAGCCACGGCATCCATGATGGTGCACGTTAGGACATCCTGTTTGTCCAGTGGACTGGCCATGCCACTGATAGATGTGATGGGAGCAATAAAAAAGAAAGGTACATTTTGAAACTACACTGACATGAATTATTTTCTTAAGAGGTCGGCTGAGCGCTGCCATCACGTATTAGTTGAGGCACTTTACTTTTACAGGTCATGTTAACATTTTCAGGTGAAGGGTGTGATGTTGAATGCCTCTGTTGTCGTGGCTGATGTCCTTTGTACCAGAATTGTCACAGACAATAGTTATGGGAGGGGCAGCAAAGAACCTGTGTTTTCCACATCTGAGTTAGAGGAGTTTCCAGTTAAAACACTTTTTAACCAGTGAGTATCTACATGTTTCCTAGCAAGTGATTTTTGGAAGTGGCAAGATTTAGAGAAAATAAATGAGGACTACAGTGTTATTTTTTTAGTCTGCAATTGTCTGAAGTTGTTGTCAATAGAAATAGTTGCATACATTTGTCTTCATTAATCATTTCAAGGTGTTGCTTTTTGATGCAGCCAGCCCTAGCAGTTCACAGGCACTTTAATTTTCCAATTATTGTACCTGTGGCTCAGAACAGATACTGATTAGTTTCACATTTTGGTCTGTGGGCAGCTTAATGTTCTTGTCACCTTACATTGAGTTTTAAATGTGCAGTGTAAGAGAATGTCAGATGTGCTCCCAAGTCTTCGGGTCAGGCTCAGCAAGTTATGATATTTCCAAGTACTGTACTGATGGTTTTCTGAAAGATGGATGAGAGAACAAGATACGGGTTTAGGATCCTATCACAAAAGTAATGATTCTTCGTGTAAAGCACATGTGAGTGATTTTGTGTTGTGTTCTTTTTCACACAAATTTTCAGCTGGAGATGAAGGTGATGCTGCTGGCTGCTATAACAGTGGTAGAAAAGGAAGTTACAATAGCAGCAAGGCAATAGCAGTGCTTTTCAATATTTTCACACAATTACATAACCTTTTCAAACTGTAGTTGTGAAACTAAAGGAGAAAATAAATTTTGAAAAGCCCTAAACACAAAGATTAATTTTATAACAAATAGAAATGTTGCCTGTCTCCTCTTTATCAATTGTGTACCAGCTATGACTCATCCATGCATGCTTTTTTCTTTCCAAAAACTGACATGGAAGAAATCCCCTCCAAAACACAAAACCACGCTGAACATCTGCTGTCTAGGTATTCATTAGTTCTGTCTGCTCTGCTTTTGGCTAATTGCTGGGGAGTGAAGTTGAATAGTTTATGGGAACTTAACCTGGTGGCAGTTACAGTGGTAAAGATCATGTAACATTTGACAAAACCTAGAAAATGTCAAACATCTAGCCTCCCAAACATAAAGTTTATTTACTGGTTTCCCATGCACTTTGTTTGCTACAATACTGCCTGCACAACTGATAACAGAAATGTGTTTAATAACTACTCAGTGCTAATATGCTGTAGTATGCATGACTGACTAATTTAATTTATCTCTGATTAAGCCTATTATGTTTGAGATCACTTTACAGAAGAGACTTTTTTTGCCAGCTGTAAGCTTATTTGAATTGTAATATAAGTTAATAATGTGTGAAATAACTACTGGTGCCTGCTTCTAAATGTTAATTTTACCAAATCACTTCCTGAGTTAGTGCGTACACAGCTCATCCATTGCAGTGTCGTTTGGTGGCATGTTTGGATGTAAGATTGGGCAGGTAAAAAGGCAGGTGCATGGCAAGGGATCAGTGGCTGTTGCTTCTGCTGAGAAAAAGCAAAATAAATAAAATCACAGGCCATCCAGGGATGGCACACCATCCATATTATGACAGCGTCAGCTGAGAAGGAACACTCAGGAAGTTTTGCATCTTGAAGCGTTTGTTTCCTACCAGGTGCAAAGAGGAATAGGGGCTCCTCAGAAAAATAGAGAGAAGGACACATGAAACAAAAACTTGTGCAAAAGGCAGTCATTAGTATGTTTAAATAGGAAAGTAGCCATTTGGGTGTAATTCTAGATTTTTCTCAGACTGAGGGTAGAGCTGGAAAAGAATTGGGGAAAGAAACCAAACAAAACCAAAACAAATCCCAAACAATTAAAACCTGGGAAATGTAAGGGGGAAAAAAGTTCTGCCAAGGAAAGCTAAATATTTTTTTTCTCTAGGAACAAGGCGGATTGTTTCTTGTTTCCCCTCCACTCTTTTCTGTGGTCTAATTTTTAGAGTAGGCAGACCCTTAATGGAGAGGGATGCAAAGCTTTTTCTGTGCTCAAGCTATATCTCAGAGCTATTGATCCCTGGCAGATGAAACTTTGTAATGTCTGTGCTTTAACCACTTGTTTCTCTGAGAGGCTGCAAAATGCTCTCTGTTGCTGATTTAGAAAAAAGCACTGTGTTCATCAATTGTTGCTTTCATGAACAAAAACCATAATTATATATAGTCTTGCTTTAATATATGTTTTGTTTTGAATCTGCTGAGAAAATTCAGGTGGAGAGAATGAAGTCTTCTACCTTGTTTAGAGAAAAAAGTGTGATGGCCTGGGATATAGTCTATGAGTTTATTTACAAGGAGTTGTCTACATTATGTGTGCTTTGCATTTAAATATATGCAATTTCAACTGGAATAAAAGGAAGTCAAATATTTTCTCTGTCAGATTAGTGTATCTCTTCATAATAGAAAATATATAGGATACTGTACTTACTGCATCAGACTGAACTGCCAAAACAATGTCACTTAACTAGCATGGAAAGAAAAGTATGCTGCACATAATTTCTTTTCATGTCATTCTGTTCCATCCTCCAAACATTTCTGGCATGTGATAGCATGTGGGATGTCAAGCGTCGTTGTTCACATTTTGTCATGCTATCTCATATAGATCAGTTATCAGCAAGTCGAGCTGCACAGCAGCTCTGATTTCAAGGTCTCTTTTCACAGCATGTCAAATCCTAGCTGGCAGGACAGGACTTTGGCAGGCCCACTGTGGTGGTGGGGATGCAGGAACACATGCAGCTAGAATGTTTGATGGCTGTACTGTGCAGAGTAAAATTCTGGTGTTATATAATCATGAAAAGAATGGTATTTCTATAAAAATTTCTGATATGGTGGTGTCAGGGTTTGAAGTGGCATTGCCAAGGCTCTTCCTCTTGTTTGCTGGGAGCAGTGAGTGTTGGAGGGACACATATGTCTGTTTCAGCATCAGACAGAATGGGACTGATACTGTTATAGACTGCTGGAAGGTGGAATGTTCGCATACAATCACATGGAGGGGACGTGGTACCTTGGCTTCCCATGCTTTGTATAATCTTCCAGGTGTAATCCAGAGCTGAATGTGACACACAGAAATCTGAAAGTGTGTTGCTGTATGTAATTTAGAGCTTGCTCTGCATGCTAGCACAGGCTTCAGAAGTGCCAGTTGCACTCTTGCTGGTCCTAATTCTCAGACCAGGAGACAGGGCATTACTGGGGAGGATTTTCAGCTTTGAGAGTTGATCTTCACTGTCCTGGGAGCACTCAGGTTTGCCCCAGGTTGAAGGCTTCTTCTATATCCTCTACTTTTTGCCTGGGCAGCTATGGGGTTGAGAGATTAGTTTAGTGACTTTTCTTTTATAAGGAGCAGGATTTTTTAAAAACTATAAATTAATACCCTTTTCCTTTTTAAAAAAATTTCTTGCTAAGAGTAGCAGACTGAGCTTCTTCACCTGACAAAGAGGATCACAGTAATTCAATTTGTAGATCAGTCAATGCTGACATTTCTAAAATTATACATGCTTAGGGATAGGAAAGTAGAATTTGATGCTTCATATTCTCTATCTGTAAGAGAGAAGTTCTAAAGAATAATTAAAGATAGAAGGTAAAATATTTGGTTATAAATAATCTAAATTTTTAGTGACTTTCACAGTCATGAGGCAGTCTCTTAGATGCTTTGAATGTATTAATTGTGCATGTATTGCATTATTACCTGCAAGTGTCTGTGATGTACATGTTTAATCACTCCCTGTTTAAACACTCCTCATGCAAGGCTTTTGGAATTCTCCATGGTCCAGTTCAACACAGAAACCATCACTGGATCAGGAATTGCAGTGCTTTACAGAGGGCCAAGTGAAGACTAGGACTGCCTTCTCTCCATCTTCTTTCATCTTTCTTTTCCCCCAATGCCTGAATTGAGATTGATCATTTAGCAGGAAAAAAAGACACTATGAGCAGCGAAGCGTAACTCAATACAATACTGAAAGCTGCTTAGCTGTCGTATCAGACTCAACTTACTCTTAAGCAAAGATTAGCCAGGATAACTTCTGTACAAGCCTGTAAATCTGCTTAGTGATCTCTGACTCTTATGGGCAAATAATGCTTCCTAAACAAAGCCTTCAGACGTGGCAAGAGTCGCCTTTTTGAATGACTGATAAATAGAAGCCAGATTATTTCTTCAGGGAAAGAAAATACTGTTCAGGGTACGACAACATAGGAACCCCAAAGTTAATTCATATCTTAGCTAATTGTGTTATGGTTTATCTTAACCTACATATATGTTGCAAAAGCTTATTTTAACTATGAGTGACACCCCATAAATATTTGTTCTTAGGAAGTTTCCTTTCTTGCAACAGTGATTGTCTTGCCTTTTCTTAAAAAAATCACCAAAGAAATATGACATTATAGACCTCAAAGCATTTGAAACCTCAAAACTTTTTGAAAGTTTACCATATCTGTTTGCCTTCATTGCACTGATATTTCTTTAGCTCCTTAGATGAATATGAACTATACACAAAATACATATAAAAGCAATCCAATAGGGAACATCAATGTCATTTTCTGCACCTACACTTAAAGTCTCTGGACTTCACGAAGACTTAATGTTGAATAAAGAGCATTTTTTTCCATGTGTTTTTAAAATTTTACTTCTTGATCTGAAAAAGAAAAAGGCAATCCAAAGATGTATAAAGGATCCAGAAATGTATTAAAAATAAAAACATAGTATAAGATACCCTAATACATCAAACGGTACTTTTCTTTTTACTATGTCATTATTTGGCTTAACTTTCATACTGTTTTTGTCTATTTAAGTCTAAATGAAAACAGCTCTGTAAAGTTGGGGAGACATACAAGGACTCTGGTAAGGATTAATACTATGTGGGTTTTTAATTTTATTTTTTTTTTTAATTTGATGACTGTTTCTCTCGGGTTTTTTTTTTTTTCAAATCGGTCCAAGTTCCAGGATGCTTTTTGCTTCAACCCAGTCCATTAAGGTTTTTTTTGTGGTCTTGTTCAGGAAACCACTGTCATCAGTGAAGCTTGTTTGGGCAAGATTAACAATAGCTTTATGGCATGAAATCTGATAGCAAGCACTCTGGGTTTTTTGTTTGGGATTGATAAAGGGTTTATATGTCTGTTTAGACCTTGGTCATCCCATTTACCTTTTACAAAACTGACAAACTGACATAGTTTTAGCATTCTTCCACTGCTCTGGAATTTCTCTGTTTGTCTAAGATTAATTAAAAATCAATACTGGTGGTTCAAAACCTCCTAATTTAGCTTTTTATACAAAAGTGCTGATACAGCTGCTGTTTAATATGCTTCCAAGCTGCTTTACAAGCAAAGAAAGTATTTATCATAGCTAAGTGTGAATTGAAACATCAAAGTAGCTCCATAAGCTGCACCTATGCATCATGGCAGGGGTGGGTCAAGGACAGTGATGGAAGGATTGCAGGCATCTCCTGAGAATGTCACAGACTTTCCTTCTTTGTAGAGTCATTTCAGGTTCACTTACCAAATGTGACACAGAAGAAAAGCTCAGTCTAAGGAAGCGTTGAAGAAGACAATAAAAAAAGGAAACACTGACCATCGAAACACTTAAAAATCCAAATGAACCAGCAGGAAACTAGAATAAGGAAGTGCATTTGGCAGACAGGCACACTTAATGTGGAAGAGTAAACTTCAGAGAAGCTTCTTCTTACCAACAAAAGCAGAAGTGATCTATTTACTGAGCACATTTGACTTCCCTGCATCTTTATTGGCATTACTATGATTTCTGTCCAGAAAAGCACCAATGTCATTGCTGAGATTCCTCTTTTGCTTGTCATACTTAGAAAATTGATGATGTCCTTTAGTCTACATAACATTGATTCTTTCTCCTTCTTTCATTTTTCTCTTAATCACCTAATGTATATTAATTGCAATCCATTTCCCTATGTTCCCTGATGTGGATTTTTTTAATATCTATTTTTACTTCACTAGATCAGTGTGATGATTCAGGCAAGTATTCATTCTTTTTCTTTGTTAATGGCTTTTTTTAGTGTCTGATAAAATGTTCTTAAACAGGTCCCAGCTTTCATCTTTTTCCCACATAAACTGTTTTCCCAGCTGAATTTGCTCATAATTGTTCTCAGGATTGCAAAATGAATCCTTTTAGCACATCAGGTATATTTGTTTTCATGTTATCCTGTTTGTGATTAAGAAACATAATGAGCAAAAGGTGACATTCATAAAGAAGCAACTGCTAATTTTTAGTTCTGTGGTAAATTTTATGTTATCATTCAAGATTAGCTATAATATAAAATTCCCGCAAGCTAAATGCAGTTCTTACTGAGTTCAGAAAACATCCTTATGTAGAATTTTAAAAATCTTTTTATTTATTTCAAGGCAGCACAAAGCCTCCAGCACGTGCTACTAAGTCCTCTGTGGTAACTCAGATTTCTCTCCTACACAGTATAAACAGATGCTTGAGGAATCCCTCATCAGCATTTTCCTCAGTGTATTTGTGGTCTGGAACAGTTATCACCCTGCTTTTCTTGCACAGCCTTACTTTCAAAAGCATTCCAGGCTCTGAATGCCTCCCTCCACCGCACCAGGATGGGTTGTGGGAAGATTCAGTTGTTGCTGTCCAGCAAACACTTCTCCATCCTACAGCCACAGCTGCACCCTGTCTTTATTGCTCAGCCAGCCAGGGGAAATGAAAGATTTCACTTGTGGTCAGTGTGTAAAATGACTCAATTCAAGAAATTTTGTATTTTTCATAGAACCATAGAATCTTCTGAGTTGGGTGGGACCGCCAAGGATCATTGAGTCCAACTCCTAGCCCTGTGCAGCACACCCCAAGAGTCACACCCTGTGCCTGAGAGCATTGTCCAAATACTCCTTGAACTCTGCCAGGCTGGTGCTGTGACCACTTCCCCGGGGAGCTGTTCCAGTGCCCAGACATCCTCTGGCTGAAGAAACTCTTCCTGATATCCAACCTAAACCTCTCCTGACACAACTTCAGGCCATTCCCTGGGGTCCTGTCCCTGGTCACAGAAGCAAAGAGATCAGTGCCTACTCCTCCTCTCCCCTCACAAAGAAGTTGAAGACCTCAATGAGGGCTCCCCGCCGCCTCCTCCAGGCCAAACAATTCAGACTAACAAGAAGTACCAGTCTTACAGGAAATGTCAGGCTGATAAAGCTCTGGCCTTTATCAAGGTGGCACTGCTGGGTTGGTGTTTAATTGTGGAAGTCAATGATCTTGAAGGTCTTTTCCAACCCAAATGATTCTATGGTTCTATTAAAAAACAGTAGAGCACCTTTCTAAGAAATTAAGGGTATATGGGATAATATGGGAAATATGAGATGTCTCCACACATCCCTGTGTCAGGGCTGCTTCTAAGGGCCAGGGAAGGCATGAGGGTGGCAGTGCAGGAGCAGGAGCCTTCCTGGCCAGGGCTGGGACCAGGAGGAGTTGGGGCCAGACACAGCACAGCTACAGAACAGTGTAGGCAGGGAGTGAAGAACAGACCTGAGCACCAACAGCTGCTGAGCTGGGGGGGAACAGGGTCCCAGCAAGGCATCTCACAGCTCCATCCCACACTGCAGCTGATCTGCTCCACATTCAGCTGGCATTGACCAAAAAGAACTAAAGTGACTGCTGATCATTCCCAAAGGGTTATTGCTTCTCATTACACCACTGAAATAAGCAATGCTTCAGGTTACACAGGTGGTACTTTCTGATATTAAGCATGGCACCAACTTTCCCTGCCCTTGGTGAGTTTAAAAAGACTATAATCTGAATTTAGCATGCTTTTCACTTGACTTTCATGCCAGACCTAAATACAAATTGTACAAGGATGTCTTTAAATTTTATTTCTGAAGTGGTAAAGACCCTCAGTACAGCCCTCCAGATCCAAAAATACAGAAAACTATTAGTTATGTTATTGTTTTAAATTTTAATCTGTTCTGATATTCCTGAAATGCTCTGTCTGTAATGTCTTTTGTATTAATCATCATAAATATTTTATCCTTTCTGGAGAGGGTATGGTGATGTAACGTCTAAGTGAGCGAGGCAAGTTATCTCAGCTACTTTATCATATTTGCTAGACTTAAAATGAATATCAAGAAGTTCCAACAAAGATGTTGTTCAGATAATAAAGGCAAAAAATGGATAAAGATGCAAAATGGTAACTACATGTAGCTGTTTTCTTGCTTGCTGCTCTCAAATTCACAGAAACCATAGATCCTTTGTAGTGCAACCATACAACTTCAGTAGGTGCAGCAGTCCCTGTTATAAAAGTAGTGGGCTTGGGGGATGAGGAAATTCCCCAAAAGGTGTGATAAGGGTTTCAAAAGCAGCTACTTGTTGGCTTCTTGTATTATTTTCTTTTTTATGCTGCTCTGTAAAGAATGATCAACTTTGATAAGACTAGGTCAGTAGCTTCATGCCTGTGCTTGGTCTCTGAAAAAACATCCACATCTGTGATGCCACAGAAGATAAAGCGGTGACCTGAGGGTTGTGAACATCTCCTGTCTCATGGTTCCTCTCATCTCACAGCTCATCTGGTGGTGGGCAGGTATGAGCTTGAGTTTATAGTTTATTCCTGTTTCCACATGCAAACAAGTGGGATTTCAGACTTTGCCTTGGGTTTTGTCACTTTGCAATGAGGAGAACTGTCTTGGATAAAACTGTTCTATAATTTTCAGGGTTGGTGTCTTGTATGGTAATGCACAGCATTTATCTATTGCCCTCCAAAATACCTGGATCAAACTTTCTCGTTAAGGAACAGATGTGTGTTCAAAGCTTGACAAAGATTTTGGTGTAGCGTTCCATATTGACATTTAAGACACTTGCACTCATCACCCTTCTGTAAAAATACTCAGTGCTTCCCATCTCAAACATTCCTAGAATATGTGCCCAGGCTCTGTTTCAGAATCAGGTGAACTGGTACTGGCATGCACACCTAAATAATTAATGGCTGTTTATCCAGGTACTATAATGCTTTCATGCTTGTTGTTTTGGTTTTTTTTGGTTTTTTTTTGAATTGCAACCTATGAAGAGTATTAGCTGGCTTACTTCTTGGCCAAGAGTAAAGTGGGATGAGAACAAGACAGCCAGAGAAATGCCTATTTTAGAACATTAAATAGATTTTGAAAAAGATGCTCTTCCTTCTGAAAACCACTCCAAATTGTGGGCATATTTACTTCTCATTATTAGGAGTCATTTGAAGGAGAAAATGAACAAGGGAGCTAAACATTTGGGGAGAGACTGCCAAACGCACAGCAGAGCCTTGGGGTAGGAAGATGTGAATTTAATGCGTGGTGCTGATTGTGGGAGCATTTTGTACATCTGGTTTGGTTTATGGATTGGATCCATTTGTGGAGGGGAGTCTTGGCTGTTATTGTTTGGTCCCTCTGTCTTATTTTAGCTTCACATTACTCAATGTCTGATTATGTTGGACAATACTCACTGTTGCTGCTGAGAACATTTTGGACAGCAGTGACAAAATGCCAAGGATTATGTCCATATCATTCTATCACAGCTTAGGAAACCTGGGAGAGTGAGCCAAGGCAGGCACTGGATGCTTTGCAGAAGGAGGGGTGCCAGCCTAGGATAAATTAATTTTGTCTCCCATCTTTTATCTCACCCTGACTGTCTGTATAACAAGAAGATGAAGTGTGAGTCCTCAAATCCAATGAGTGATGGCCCCAAGTCTAAAAACTTGTAAGACGGAAAAGGAAACATACTTTGATACAGTGGGGTGGGAATTTTGCAGATCCTGGGAATTCTGTCATTGTGTTAAGAGTTGAGATCATTACTGGGCATGCTGTTCAACAAAGCAGTATTTCTGTCCATATTTTCTTTTCAAGTTTATCCAGCCTGTTTTACAGCTGTGATAACTTGTGGCACAGCACAGTCCAAAGGCTGGCATGTCTATGTATATGTATAGATATAACATCACTTATTCATGCTTGTTATCTGAAATTGTAAGTTGCTGATTTGAAAAGAACGGATACCTGAATTTTGAGTTGTTATGTGAACCAAACAAAACCAGACAGAATATTCTGCACATAAGGAAATTTAATATTTCATTTCATTGTAATGTTTTCAGTGGATCCAAAATTCACTAGCAATCCTAAATTCACAAGTTGTCTTCAATGCTGCATACCATCTTTTTATCTTTGGTTTATCTGGAACAAGTACCTATGTCAACCAAACCAGAGATTTCAGGAGTACTGATTATTTCACCAAGGTTAATATTACCTTACAATAAAACCTATTCTTTATGGATTCACTTACTTTGGGCAATACTGTTCACATGTAGGAGGTGATACTAAAATCTCTAGGAATGTTTTTGTAAGTAACTGAAGTTACTGTGACATTTACAGTATTCCCTTTTCTTAGATTAGGGAATGAAGCAGTTACTTAAATTACTTTCAAAGCAAAATTATGGAAATTTCCATTTAGGATTTACACTGAAAAAATGAAAGCATAAAGTGTCATTTTGGGTGGTACAACTGTATTTTAGTATCCCCTGTGCCCAGTGGCATGTCACTGCAAGGGCTTGAAAACTGGATGTGAGGGCAAGTTGTGTTCTTGTGTCTCTTTGCCCAGCTGAAGAGGTGACGCATGTCACAAGAAGGACACATGTGCCATTCAGATATTCAGCTCTGTGAGGGACCAGTGCAAGGTCTTCTGCCTCTCCAGACAGAGCCTGAGGGTCTGCAGCAGCAGGGTGAGCTTAGGATGCAGAGAATAAGGGAAAGGGGTTTGAGATAATAGCTGAGTTGCTGGAGATGTCCTAGACAGACAAGAGGTCAGCTGTGCGTGGAGAAAGTTACCTTACCCCATCTCTTCTCTAAGAACAGCTGGGGAAAAGGAGTGAGGAGCTCTGCAGAGACAGTGGGGCTAGAGGGAAGGTGCAGGAGGCTGTAGCAGGCATTGGAACAGGTTGCTCAGGTCCCCATCCCAGGAAGTGTTCAAGGCCAGGTTGGATTGAGCCTTGGAGCAACCTGGGAAAGGTTCCCTAGAAAGGTGTCACTGACTGTGGATGCAAGGTTGTAACTAGATGTTCTTTAAGGTATCTTCCAACCCAAGCCATTCTATGATGAGTGAGTACTCTTTTCCCCCTAGAAAATCTGCATCCTACTTTATTTTGGATATGAGTCTCCGAGCTCACATTTGATGGAGCTTGCAGAATTGTTGCTTTCCAGCATCATTTTCTCACTCCAGCTCATAAAAGGCAGTTTACCCTCCCCACTCATCTCTAATGATGCCTCCTCACCTTCTTGGTGCTCTGAAGGAGGAAAAGGAAAAAAAGATTTACAAAAAAAAAATACAGAGGGTCCTCCCAGAGGAGGCACTGCAGTTGTTGCCAGAATTAGGTGTGAAAGTGGCAGCTTCTGAAATGCAAGGAGTTATCTCCCCTTCTCCACCAGATTTGCAGCACCAAGAAATGGGGCGAGACTGCTTATTTCATCCCTACCTTTCCAAGAATTGACAGTGCTTATCAAGAACAAATAAAGTACACAGAGCCCATCTCTGGGCAATGTCTACCTACCTATGTTTGAAGTTTTACCTTAAAAATACTGCCTGGACCTTTCAATTTTTTTATTTTTTTTTTCTTTCTGCTAGCTTCATGAAGCTACTAGGCATTTAAAAAAGTAAAACAAGAAAACTTTGGTACTTAACTCAGAAGTTGAACAAAAGTAGTGCAAAAATACTGCAATAGGTGTTGAGTAAAAATGTCTGTTGTGGTAACTGTTCTGGGTATAGCTGCTCTTTCATGACAACTCCTTTGAATTATTTCCATGTGGAACAGAGCAGCTCTGACAGCAGCTCTTTTTCAGAGGGAGGCAATTTCCCTCATATATGACTTGTCAGCTGCTAACTGTGGGTGTGTAAATATAGCTGAAATTTGGAAATAGTGTCGATCTGGCAGAGGTTTTGGGCAGTTATTTATGACTGAATGGATGAGATTTACCAAGTTCAGATTGATGGTAAATGTTGCAGGGCAGGTGCATTATCCAAACTTGTGTTTGTGTGGAGCACCGCGACAGTTTTATATTGATTTCAATAATACAATTCTTCTTTGAGCAGCTAAGTGGTGGATAAAGTATGTAATTTATATAATAACTGTAAGACTATTCAGAAGCACCTCACTTTAATTTTACTTCAGTCTTATTGACCTTTTCTTCTCCCTTTGCTTTTGCACTTGTGTCCTTCTCTCATTATTCTCACATCTCATTTGGGATTTCTCCTCCTCCCACTCCATCTTTCGACCAAACTCCTACAAGACATGGCAACCTCCCTCCATACCTTCAGCATCAGAAACCTCATTTGTTTGTGAAGCATCTGTTTTATCTCTGCAGTTTTAACCTGCAAATTTATTTCTTCTTGTTAGTTTGTCTTGCATCATCCAATGCCATGTTCCTGGTTTGTGTTCTCTGTCCAGTAAGTGTAACCTGAGTGTAATCCCTTCTCTGACTTGCCTTGGTATGCTCTTGACATGTCAGCTTTTAATTTCTCTCTACGCAAAGAACAGAGAGTCTGTTACAGGCAAGATCCCAGGTCAGCTTTGCCATAAAGGCACTTGTTTCAAAATTATCTCAAACTCATGGGGCCTGAACTAAGAAAGGTCTTATGAGATTTTAGAGGGCTAAGAATATGTCTGTCATTTCAAGCCAACTAAAGATGCCAGTACTATAATTACATCTCTCAGCCTTCTGCAAACTTCCTCTCTGACTGGAAGCTCTCCTCCTGAGAAATCAAATGAAGACTTTTCTATCTTACTTTCAAGGTGTTACCTCTCTTTTGATCTGGCTATTTATGAGATCTTCTCATCCACATAGTCCAGAGAGAGCACTATAGAGCACAAAGCACCTTTTCTGTCATCATTTCAATGTCTGAAGTGCCAGACCCTCTGTTCCCTAAAATTCAAATAAATCCACTTTTTATCCCTCATTGTATTTAAATGTATCAAAAGAACCTTCTCCTTTTTTCAGGAGATTTTCAAATGCTAGTCAAAATTTTACTCCATCACAGTATTGCAGAAGGTGCAACAAACTCAAGGAATAATTAGTAAAAGAAATAGAGAAATCAGCAGATGAATATCCTCATTCAAGATCAGCAGCTTGCTTTAGTTGTGTCTAACATGATCTCTAGGACAGAGGATTGCCTTTATTTGTGCTGAGTCTTTGCTGCGCACAGCAGCAAGCTTATATTGAAACTTAAAGTTAGTAATTTAGCTTGAGTTGCCTGAAAGCTGGGATTTTGTATGGATTCGCATTTCTTGCAGATGTCTGTCACATACAGCAAATGTTGCTGGCAGGCTGCCCTCAAAAATGCAGGGGGGAAAATAAGATCCTTGAAAAAGTGAAATACTAATAACTTACAGCCATTTCATATCTAATAGCTAGTGAATGCACTTCTTTCTTGAGAGGAATGGGAACAAGGAAGCTTGGAGTTGGCTTAGTGGAGGGAGGCTGTGTTGTTTTTGAAGGAACACTTGCAAATTCTCTGTTTGGTAGCTGACTTTTTAAAATGCAGTCAAATCAGTATGTGATGATGACAGAAATAATCGTATTATTCTAAGTTTGACTCAAAATATGTATTCAATTTGACAAAAAAACCCCAAAATTATTCAGAAAATATACTCTAATATGCTCTGCTGGGTTTCAGTGTCTCCAGGGAACTTAATTTTATGACTTTTAGCTTGCCTTAAAGCCCCAGAATATGTGATTCACAGTCTCACCATCCTATTAGTTCATGTTTTTGTTTGGAAAGTGAATCAATTTCTGGATCTGATGTGTGTATAAACAGCTTCTTTTTCCTTATAGTCTCAAGGGAAATCATGAAATGTCAGACAATAATGGTACACAAAGATATAGATGAATTCCAGTGCTGAAAGATGGAAGTTAAGATATATCTAAACATTAGAACTTTAATAAGAATTCAATGATCAGTGCTTTGCCAGCGATGTGACAATGTGCTCTCTCCACTTACCAGACATTTGTACACACTGTACTTTGGTCACTGGGTGCAGTAACCAGGAAAGAACAAAATACTTGGCAAATTAAATCTAAAGATTTCCACTCCTGCTGTAGAACAGATAGATATAATGTACCATTTCATCTTAAACCAAATTATGTACCGGGACATTTAGATACTTATTTCTGAAGACATCAGTGTATAATGTCTGATATCATAAGGACTGAGATGCTTAAATTCCAATTATGAAAAAATCTTTAAACTGAAAGCAGAGGTACCTGAGCTAAAAAGCTCTGTGATATACCTAATCTTTGTACTCCTGCTGACTTTCTTGCTTTTCATTCAAGTACACATATAAAACAAGGACTTGATCAAAAGCCCTTTGACGTAGATGATAATCTGTCAGCTGGCTTGGCCACTGCTTGGACATCACCTGTGTGTTTTGTCTTTGTAACAAATGCTTTAGAGATTTCTTGAGTGTTGATGGAGTGTATGATACGCACAATGGAGCTGAGACTGCTGAGTCTGGTTGGTTCTTTATCTTCAGCTGTTGTCTTCTGCACATTAGTGGAGCTGTGTCCTTTGCACAGCACACCTTTGCAATAGCTTTGCCACAAAAGATGTTTAAGCAAAAGAATTTTGAGGAAAGACATAAATGTTATCTTCAGGATCTAAATGTCCTCTTCAGCTGTCTAATGGGGATATAAGGAAACCCTCTCCTCGATGTTCCTTGTGAGGGGAAAGTGACAGGAGAGGGAATGGACACAAATTGCAATGGAAATCCCACTTGATATTAGGGGGAAAGAAACTCAGCCAAAAAACTAAATCACAGTATTGTAGTCAAGCATTAGAGCAGACTGTACTTGGAGATATTCAAACCTGAGAGTCTTGAGCAACGAGATCTGACTTTGTCACGCCTAGAGCAGGGCATTGCACCAAGTGGCTGCCAAAGATGCCCCCCAGCCTATGTTGTTCTGTGCTTCTGTGAATTCTGTTCTTTTTATGTAGTTTGCTGTTTCCATCTAACTATTAAATAAAGGAGAAATGTTCTCAGAACCTGCTGGGTTTGCTCGTTTACTTACAAAGATGAGAAATGGAAAGGTTGCTAAAGAAAGGATTCAGTGAACTGCAAAACCATATACTTCTCTCTGGAACCATGCATTTTATACATTTGGTTTATAATACCCAGTAGAAAACATGTGTTGAGAGTAATGATTTTATGAGCTGAGGTATTTGTATCCATTAATAAGATTTATTTGCAGTGTTTTCCTCTCTTTTTAATGAACAAAACAAATACAGGTGGTTGTTTGGAATATTAAAACATGCCTGCTTTCAAACTGAAAATAAGATCAAGTCTAATAAATGTAATTATTGCTACTGATAGGTCTGCTTTTCCATATAAATATAAGCAACTCTTCTTGCTGTTTCTAATAATCTACATCTTAGTGGATGTATGTCTTTTTCACAATGTGGTTTTGCAATACTTTTACCCCAGAAGATTTTCCTTCTGAAATGATTAAAGTTGAGACTTCTAAAAACTCTTGTCAAAAACTGAAAATTAAAACTGGTTCTGTTTGAAATAAAATTGTTTTAAGCAATTTTTAATGAAATAACTCAAGTGTGCTTTTGCAAATTAGGAAGTTACACATTTCTACTTGATTTTTTTTTCCATTTTTAAGTAGAGAATTTATAAACTTTTTTAAAAGTTGTAACATAAAATGCGTTATGAGCCGAAGTTCTAGTCAGTAAGTTTGACTTGGTTTGGGTTGGTTAAACAGACTTTGTATGTCAGAATTTCTTATAGCACGGAAGAATGATCTCTTATTTAACACACAATATATTTTATAGTATATTGCAGCAAAGGATGGGATATGTTTATGGAATCTGTACATATAGAATATGAATGCTAGGTCTTATAGGGATGCTGTGTTTTAATTCATCTGGCAGCTAAGCCCCACACTTCACCTCACTCCTTTCCTGATGGTATGGGGGAGAGAATAAGAAGGGTTAAAGTGAAAAAAATTCTGGGCTGAGATAATGGCAGTTTAATAGGTAAAGCAGAAGCTGTGCACACGAGCAAACCTGAACAGGAATCCATTCATCCCTTCCCATGGGCAGGCAGGTGTTCAGCCATCCCCAGGAAAGCAGGGCTCCATCACGTGCAATGGTGACTTGGGAAGATGAACTCCATAACTCCAAACATCCCTTCCTTCTCCTTCCCCCAGCTCTACATGCTGAGTATGATGCCATATGATCAGGGATATCCCTTTGGGGTCAGCTGTCCAGGCTGTGTCCCCTCCCAGTTCCTTGCACACCCACAGCCCTTTCACTGGTGTGTTGAGAGGCAGAAAGGGCCCTGACTCAGTGTCAGCCCTGCTCAGCTGCAACAAACACATCCCTGTGTTGTCAACACTGTTCTCAGCACAAATTCACAACACAGCCCCCTACCAGCTACTGTGAAGAGAATTAACCCTATTCCAGCTAAAACCAGCTCAATGGACTTGAATATATCTGTTCCGTAACAAAAATCTGGAAATAGGACAAACTCATTAAGGAAAATAAGAAAAAGATGAAGCATCCTTGATTTGGTAGATTAGACTGGGTTGCAATCATGGCAGACACTACAGTAGCACTGCTTCTAGATGTGAAACAACCTGGGAAGTGAATGAGGGTGCAAATCTTTAAACTGCAAAGGAGGGTTGCATTTTTTTTCTAAAGCTGGTTATATCTCAATGAATGATTCTGTTCTTCTCTGAAAAGCAGAGTAGAAACTAGCACAGAACCAGGATAGTTTAACATAAATACCAGTTTTTTCTTCCTACCACATCATATGGCTATTGTTGAAACATCTGGCTTTATAACTAGTGTTTTTTTCCTTTTCATTTGGGATACATCTTGCACAGTTCTGCCTCCTTAGGGAAAAAGGAAAGATACTCTGTGAAAACTGATGTTTCTTGCAAGAATATGTACAGTAAAGACCAGATGGATTTCATCAGAATTATTTGCTTAGCCAGCAAGGGCTGTTTATCAGTACAATATACAGATCATTGTAAGCTTATGAAAGTGAAAAGAAAAATGAAATAGTTCTGACCAAATCAGTTAAGTTTCACTCTTACTTTCTGAACATTTGCTTTCTTGGCTACTGAATAAAGCTTTGCAGAATAAAGCTTTGACTTCACAAACCAAAATGTATTGTATAGTTTAATGGTAAGCAGCCAAGATTGTAATTTTTGAGAGACTAAAACAATTTGTCTTTTTCCATGAAAATTTCCTGAAGCATTTTCAGGACAAAAACATTGATGTTTTACACACACAGGTTACTCTCGGGCATGGACTGCTTTAAACTGTATTTACTTTTCAATAGTTTTCCATTACATACTTGCTGAACAAAAAATAGGCACAATTAATTATTTTGCCTAGAAATATCTAATACCCTGAGTATCTATATGCTTTAATCTCCAAGAAACCATGACACAGAATTATAATATTCTTAAGATATTGCCATTAGGATAGATGATGATTGACACTTGTTCATTAAGTCATAATTGATTTCCAAAAGCAGTGGATTTAGATTCCCTTTGAAAGGCTTTTTTTGCCCCATATTAATGAACTGCAAACTTCAGAAGAGATGCACTCATGCAAGCTTTTGGTTACACACGGGCATATGTTCTGTGTGAGTAATGCTTATTAGATGAGTATGCCTCCCAAAGACGAAAGCATTTTACAAAAGTCAGCAGAGAGAATCTTTACACATGAAGTGCAGACATAAAACAATACCTAGGAAAACACCATCTAATTTAATGCACAGTGTGGCTGGGAAATTACTGTCGAGTAAACTTACAGTGCAGAGCTAAACCTTGCAAAAATGTGTGAAGAGTGCTCAGATACAAAATCAAGATAAATATCTTCCTTCTATCCCTGGTTTGCTTGTCAGGCTGTCCTCATTTCCCTTTTCTTTTTGCTATTTTACAAGAAGCATCTGCTTTCTAGAGGATGGGGGAAGTTCAACTATAGTGAGTGTGAGGTTTTATCTGCTTTTTTTCTATTTGCTAATTCTGTGGATTTGATAATCGTCTCTCTATTATCTTGTCATTGCTTTTCTATAGAGTTAAATTGGTTCTACTGCTTGCTCTTCAGCTGCAGTGCAGGATGGCAGTGTGTCCTCAGCACACACCTCCTTAGCACACCCATGGTGCAGGAGTACCCTTCCAAAACTATATGCATGTAGGGTATTTATATAACTTCTTTCACATGCCGTGGGATTCCTTCTGGGGTCCAACACTGTGGCTTTAAGGAGGAAGACAGCTAGTGGTTCTTTATTCCAAGGCCACAGTTTCACCATGGTGAGTGGCTGCTGTGGCATTAGGAGCACTCAGCACACCTTGACTTGTTAGAGATGAGTACTTTGTAACAAGAAATTACACTGCCGCAGAGCAAATTAGTGATTGATACAAAACGGGGACTTCTAGATTGTAATTGTGCTAGCAAGATATGAGACAAAGCTTAAAGTATAATTTTAACAGTATTTAATTAAGTGGAACAGTAGATTAACCACCACAATTCTAACTAAAACCATATAACAGAATTGCATAGTATAAATGCTCATTTTTACTAAGTTGCCTCTGCCATCAGTGTCTGACTTGGCAATGGGGTGATTGACTTGAAACTGATTTAAAATAGCTCAATTTACAAACTAAATTTTAAATCTTTTCCAATTGTTCTTCTTTAATGCAGGCAGGGAAAGGTGACTCATCTGTTCAGCGCTGCATGGTTCACTGGGTGGGGAGAAAATGACATATTTTATCTGGTCACTGAGTCCTTACTGTGTCATTTCATTTTGTGTGTAGCAATTAAAGCAAAGTGAATCACTTACCTGACAAATTTAGTCTCTTGTTCTTTCAATGGAAGTATTATTACCTCTAGTTTATATTTGTTTGAGTTGCCTGATGGCAGGTTTCTCTCATCACCTCAGTTGCTGACAAACTGTAATTAGATATCCTCGCGCACGGTGCTAGATGAAGAAGTTGCAGGGAACTGGTGCAGTTCCTTTACAGTTTGCTTAATTAACTTTGTGTGCTGGATCCAAAAGATTTGGGGAGCCTGGTCTCCCTTGCTTTGTCAAGTTGTGTAAATCCCATATCAATTATACCTCCTATTCTGGAAACAAACACTGGAGCATACAAGCTTTGAATTTGCTTTACATGACTCTTTGTAGGAATCAAACATAAAAGGAGCTTGTGTTCAGCCACAATATATTCATTGTTAATTTGAAGTGAATATTTATAACTTTCTTTTTACTATTAGCCTGACACTATGAACAATTATAGCAGTATTCAGCTAAATCTGCCCAGCCTGTGCCTGGTCAGAATTTTCTTTCCCCTTGTTCCTAATGCATTTCCTACACACTATTTTGTCCTTAATGCCTTTATAGCTTGTTTATTGGAAACAGGTTTTTAATTATTTTTCAACAGTGCTGGAGACCTGATTTAATGAGCAATTGTTAGATATACTAGGGAGACACATTCACCTGATTAATGTGATAGTTAACTGCGCAACAAAATTGCCTCATGAAGAAGCAGCTGTACACAGAGTTGAAGCAGTAAAATAGTTTGAGGGAATGTGAAGAAAATACTTGAGGAGAGGTAATTTAAAATTGGATACTGAGCAAGTTGAAGGCTAAGTATAAATACACAGTGTTGGATTGCTGGTTGGCTGGTTGGTTGGTCTGTTAGTACATGCATGTATGCACATACATGCCCTTATTTGTTAGGAGACTGTTTATATAGGCTTGACTGAAAGGTACTGCACTGGGATGCTGGGATGTTCAAGGACTGTAGAAGAAAATGTGGAGGCTGGGTCCTTTAGGTGTGTGTTGGAGATGAAACTGTGCTGCAGCCACTGCTTTGATGGCATGCAGTGGTGGTGTTCAGATTCAGTGCTAATATGTGCTTTTGGAAACAAGTCTGTCCTTTGAGAGAAATAATCTTTTCTCAGAGAGGGGAATGTAAGAGAGAGGAAATCCGATATTCTTTAGTTGTCAGAGCTCACACTGGGGTATTTCTTGTGTCACTGACTTGCTCCTATCAGTGGCACTTACAGTCTCTTTGGAAGCTTGTGGTCAGCTTAAAGGATCAGACTGACGTGATCGCCATGGAATTTTAGTACAAGATAGTTCCACTCATGCATTTCAATGTCATCTTCCATCCTCTTTGCAAACAGTACTTGCAAAAGAAGATGATGCAGTGGTAGCCCAGTAGAAACTCATGACTAGATAATCAGGTTTCATTGCTGCAGAGGGCTGTGTCATCCCTGGAGAGAAGGGTCCACAAGGATCCACAGGGTGAACACAAGGTGCACTGAGGCCAAAAAGTGGCACCATAGCAGACACAGGTAGAAGAGGAGAATTAAGTATGAATGCAGGAGGAAACACAGACCAGCTAGTTTCCCTCATGTAGCTCCCAGCTTGGCTTACATGATATGTATCACTTTACAAGCCTGAAAATACAGAATGTTTCAAAGTCATGGTATATTATAAACCATCCCACACACAAACTTACTGGACCTCTTATGGCCTAACATAACCCCTCCGGTTTCAAGTTAGGGCTGGTGGCTTTGCGCTCCTGTTTACTCATATACTAGTGAGGGCAGGAACTTTTTTTCCAAAAGGAAAAGTGAGCTTTTTGTATGGGATGTTATATTCTTGTTCACATAGTTTAAACAGATGAGAGCTGTATAGATTATAAAGAACTCAGTCTGGGAAAATGAACTGACTTTCTGTGCAATTACTCTGGGAGCATGGATTAGGAGAAGATACTTTGCCAAGATCAAATCTAAGTGAAAGCAGGCCGGACACTTTACTGGGATTATAAGAGATTTGAAGGAAATAGTGAAAAATGAAAAGGCAATTAACATATACCTGTTTGGAAGAGGGAAATGCTCTTTTGAGTGTCAAACTCTCTGCCCCACTTTTAACTGGTTCAGCTTGTCTCTGTTGTAACAAATAACTTGGACAATTCTTTGAAAAACATTTTTATTTCCTTGCCTTGCTAACATGATGGAAATATAAATTATTTTACTTATGATGGAATGCTTCTTTCAAAGGCAGTTGCTGGCCTGATGGTTGGAGAATCAGTGTAGAATTCAGCAGATCTGGATTAATTTCAAATTTCTATCATAGCTTTGCTTTAACTTTTGGGTTTTTTTTCTGCACCTCATTTTATTCATGTTGTCTGCAAAAAGGAGAGAATGATCCTTATGTTTGACCCATGCTATAGCACCTTACCAATTTATCTGGTGGGATTTTTGGGGCTATGGATGTCTGTGCCCTGGGTCAGCACTGCTCCAGCCCTCCTGGACCACACCAGCCTTCTGCTTAAGAAGTTTTTGTCTTTCCTGGCTTAAAAGGAAAGTTCCTGGTGATGCTTTGATTTGGGCTGTACTTGCTTTTTATTATTTTCACATGATGTGGTCTTTAGAGCTCTTGTGTGGAGGAGCCATGGTGCTGGCGCCATCGGGGTGGCTGTGCAGGGCAGCTCTGAGCATGGCAGAGCATCCCATGGGAGCCTCAAACAGGTGACACCTCAACAGACTGACTGGGAACCTGCCTCAGCTCTGCCTCTTCAGCAAGTGCTTTAAACAGAAATGTGTTCCAGAGTGTTTTGCTTTAGATGGGTGATCTCCAAAATGTGTTGATGTGCTCTGCTAGGATCAGGATTTCTTTCTGGAAGAACTCATTACAGGGCAGATACGTCTTTAGGTAAGAGGCTTGACACTTTGCCATTTATGTGGCAGCCAAGTAGACTAAAGCAGAACATACTTTTAAAATTGTTTCCTGGCATATAAATAGAGATTATGTAGTGCTATAATTTGCACACATATTATATTTTCATGCTGTCAAACTGAACTATATGATGGCAACCGCTCCTGCTAATCATGCATTCTTTATTCTTCAAACACAACAAAAGTCATCTGTTGAACTCAACACTGAGTTTGTTGAATCCAATTTGGTTGTTTTATTGTGTTTTGTTTGGCTGATTGCTTTGGATTCTGGGATTTTTTTTTTGTTTGGTTTAGTTTTCCTTATTTGGAAAGCAATCAAGGTAAGAGATTTGAAGTGGTGTGATCATGCGTTCCAGTTCAGAGTGTTCTCCTATTTTTATGAAGACCATCCCAAAGACTACCTGCTGATTTAAAAACAAAAAACCCAAACAAATAATATATTACACTGTCACCTTTGAAAAATTTGGGAGTTTAATTTAATTTAACAGCTGGCCATTTATATGTCTTTGAGACTTGTCATAAATCTAACACTGTGCAGCTAATAAACAGCAACAGGAAAAGTGCTCAATCCGAAGTACACGCAGTCAGAGCATCCTGGCCTGCATGTATCAACTTCTGTATAACCACATATGGTAAACTATCAAGCCTGGACTTCTAAAATGCCTGAGATAGGACAGCTTTTGAAGCAAAAGCAGCAGTCAAAGTTTGTATAAGCAACTGTCTAATTCACGTGTGTTTATACATACGTGCATATATATATTTACAAATGGTATGATATGTATTCACACCTGATACAGAAGTATGAATGGCAAAAGTGGTGTACAGTTCCCTTCTGAAAAACTGTCTGCCTTAACTGTTTACTCCTCTTCCCTCACCCTTGTCCTCAGACCAAGCAGGCACGTTTACAAAGCTGAACCATTCACTAACTCTCACTAAGAGGAAAACTTGGCATGAATTCCTTCTTTGTAACTGGGGCCCTTTCACTAATTTGCTTGATACAGTCCTGATGAGTTCCTTAAATGGACTTAGATCCCTCCCTACCGTTGTCATCCCTTGTGTTTTGTCCAGGTGCACACTCTGCAATGAAGTGGGTTCCTTTGTTTGGTTTTTTTTTTCCTTCCCAGGACTCAAGTATTAACACTTCTGGTAGGGGGCATGTAACAGAAATGTATTTGCCAAATGGCGCTGCCTCTTTCCTTGGATATGGGAAAGCATTTTGTGGCAATGGGAAAACCAAATGAATAGAGCCTGCCAGTTCCACACGCCTCCTGTCTGCAAACATCCCCACCCTGGTACGTGGGTTGTGTTACTGACCCGGGGGAATGGGTTTAGAGGAGCCCTTTGTTGAAATATTGGCAACACATCACTGGACTTGCCGTTGTTGCAGATGGAGCAACTTGCTGAACAGATGGATTCTCAGTTTTCTCAAAGAAAGGGAAGGTACTTGATGTACCACGGTGGGAAAGAAGGGAGGGTATTCCAGGCAGATGGAAAGGCAAGAAAGAATGCACATTCTGTGCTTTTTTGGTGCTCTTTCTGGCAAACTTGGGAAAGCATAAGCACAGCACTCTGTGAGAGGGCAAAGGGACTGTAACAGATGTAGAGGAAGTTATTTGCACAGAAGCAATGAAAATTAAGGCCGGGACTAGGAAAACCAGAGTGTATAACTGAGTGTTATGTGCTAGGTAAAGGAAAGGACTCCTGCCCTGCACCATCAGAGGTGCACTCTTTAAGGCGCAGGATTAGTACCAGAAGAGTGTAACTGGAAGAGAGGACTGAATAATATTTTAAGGTTTGTTGTGTTGTGGAAGAGGCTAGAGATAAGTGTCATCTCAGACTGTGAAACCAGGAATCTCCATGTTTCTGCAGTGTGTTGCCTCTTTTCTTCTGCTGTTTTGTATCCCCTCCCCATCTTGTTCTTATCTCACTTCCATCTTAATTGTTAGGGCAGGATCAGTCCTGTGCAGCACAAAAGAGCCTGTAAATCTGACTTGAAATCATGTTACCTGGTCCAGTATTACTGCTAAAATTTTCATGAACAGTAATTTCACTATTATAAGCCGTACTTCCGGATGTCGGCAACTTTTCATTCTTTGTCCATACATAAGCCGCACCTAATTATAAGCCGCACGTTACAATACAGAGTGTGATAAAAGGTATCTGTTCTATCACCATCTGTTGAGGGTGGGGGCAGTGATCCTTATCTCAATGGCAGATATTCTGCTAATGGACCATCCATTGAAACCAGGCAGGGCATTGTTCTTTATCTTTTCACAACCCATCCTTCCTCCAGAGAGTCGTTTTCTGCTAATGGCCCTTTGAGTCCCACTGTGTGACTGATAAAATTACTTCATCCCATTGGAAGTTGCTCCAAGCTGGGGGGAAGAGCCCAACATTTCTTACCAAGATAAAAACAGAGGTTTTGGGACACTAAGGGAGCCCCTTTCTCCACTGGACTCCAGAGGAAAACCGGATTTCTCCACATCACCACTGGACCTCCAGAGGGAAACTGCACCTTCTGCAGGAGCACTGCTCCAACTGAATCACATCTGTCATTGCAGGAGGATGCAGCCACCATTTAATGGGACTGCTACCAACACCTTACCTGACAGGGTGTCAGGTTGTACTCTGACTTTGTCAGGGTTTGGAGTTTGTTTCTTTGTAGTACTGTATTTCTATTTTAATTTCCCTAGAAAAGAACTGTTATTCCTAATTCTATCTTTGCCTGAAAGCCCCTTGATTTCAAAATTACAATAATTTGGAGAGAGGGGGTTTACATTCTCCATTTCAAAGAGAAGTTCCTGCCTTTCTCAGCAGACACCTGTCCTCCAAACTATACGTTCTTTGTCCGTATATAAGCCGCACCTGATTATAAGCCACACTTTGGGTTCGGACCAAAATTTTAGTCAAAATGGTGCGGCTTATAATCGTGAAATTACTGTAACTGCCAAATGCAGCAGGCATGAACTGAAAGAAGTGATCATGTTTTGGTGTTGTGTGTTAACTCCCTGCAACTTTTCAGTCACTTCACACACACACCAGAATTAGCAGAAATATACTTCATAATAGTATCATTTATGATTTAATAACAATTGACTTTTATTTTTATTTTCACCCCTTAGCTTAATTAAAAAATTTCAGCATCTTGGAATGCAGGCATTAAAGCTGTTTAGCTATAGTAAGGACACCAAAGGCCTTGGAAATCCAGATTTTCTGGGAAATGAATGTGATAAAGGGCAAAAATATTCTTTCCAAGTGTGATTCACTGCTGAAAGCAGCTATGCAAAATTATCACTTTCTTAAATAATGGCTTTGGCTTTTGTTCATAGTCGGGGTTGTGTCTACGGCAGAAGGAGTGTCCAAAGCATTTTTTTTTTTTTTTAATAAAATGACCTGGATTACATACCCACTTTTGCATCAATTGTGCTCAGGACTGAATTATCAGGGAGGCTCTGAGATAAAATGAACAAGGAATCCCATCACTGAATTTTAGTATGAACATTTTTCAGGTTGTTGTGTCTGAATCTCTGCCAAGTTTCAGCCCCATAATAAATGAAGTCCAACCCACACAAAGTAAGGAAATAAAAAAGGAGGGGAAACAACCCAACTTGTACAAGGCAAAAACAGTAGGCATTTTTTATGGGGAAACAAGTGGCCAAGAATAATTTATTGGAAAAGTAATTATCTAAAGAGAAAGTGGGCTCTTCTCTCTAATTGGAAATGATAACATTTTCCAACCATACTAAACACAACAGAGGATCATCATTTTGCTTCACTAACCTGGTTAAATTAAAGTTGAGAAGTTGCTTTCCTCAAGTTTTTTTGTCTCCTGACACCCAATACGGCAATTGAGCCCACATCCCTTTCTCTATGGCAAAATCTAATCTGGCTGTCACAGGACCTGTGAAAATCATGGAGATGATGAGCCAGGGTCTGGTTTCTGCATTTTATGTCTCACTTATTTAATCTCTATTCACCCTCAGATAATAAATATTTCATATGTTGGGCAGGTGAAAGGTTTCATTCAGCTGCAGATCTGCTTCCACGGCAACTGATTCTTCTCATGTGAACAGTTAAAATGTGTTGAAAACAAAGCTTGCTTTCTGTTTTTCTCCACTGTGGTTTTATGTGTAATATATTATTTGTTTTCTCCCTCCTGTCCCTCCTACAAGCAGATACAGAAAAGCCAACAGCATTAACAAGTAATTCTAAACAATTTATAATCCAAACATATTCTCTCTTCCAGTCAAAATGGGATGAAAAATGCCATTTCATTTGACAAGCATAGAGGTAATGTCTAGAGATATGAAATTGCCCGGGTTAGCATCTATAAATACTCTGTACACAAAAAATGCATGCAATCACAGTACTACTTTATGCTTTACAGTATGTTTCTCCATTGCTGCTGGGTGTTTCCTCAATACCATTGTCCCCCAATTCACTTAATAGAGTTGGTTTTGGTTTTGTTTTGGTTTTTTTGCGGAGAGGGGGAGGTAGTATCCCAGGTTTTTTTCTAAGAAAGGTTTCCTTCTCTAAGAAAAGCTGCTAGCTAAAAGCTGAAGCCAAAATGTCTGCAACCATATCTGATTTCTGCCAATGTTAGTGCTTGTGATGGATCTTCTGGAACATGTCTGCTGCATCCTTTGCATCTTGCAGAAGGAGCTCTTTGGAAGCATACCTTAGCTCATTCTTTCTCTGCACATTTCCACACAGAGTGGTCTGCTGCTGTCCCTCTTCCTCTCAAGCCATCCCCACATCTGGACTCTCTGACTCATGCTGTGCCTGTGCCCAGCTCCTTACCTCTGTCTGCACACATGGCTGGTGGCTTCACAAAGCACTTCCCCTGCCTGCCTGCTGAGTCAGACTTGGTGGAGTGGTGAAATTTTGGTAAAAGGGCTCCAAGTAAGGGGCTTTTCCCTCTACCATCGCCTATCAGGCTCAGACACATTTTCACTTGCATCTGACCATCTGTGTGGACGCTCCCTTGATGGAGTTATGGCAGAATGGGGACATCATTTCATAAGGCACACAGCTGTCTTAGGAAATAAGTTAGAGAGCACATCTCAGGTGTGATCTAGGAGTTTTAGATATGGTGGAGAAGGTGGCTTCCTGATGAAGATAGGTGGCTTATTTGAGCTCTCTGTCCTCTCGTATTTACTGTACAGCTTTCTAGTGATGCTATATTTGGGGATTAGGGCGTTCTAGATCAGTTTGAAAAAACTGGCATGACATGATGCACAACTGCTGTTTTGGGTTTAGGGGGAGATGGAAAATGGGTACAGCCTCTGATAGGTGTCTTTGTGCCTGGTAGCTCTGTGGCAGATTCCCCCTATTAGAAACAATTGAACTATATCTGACCTTGCAGCCCTCTCCCTTCTGTTTCCAGGCATATAGATTTTAGCCAGCAGGTCTCTGGTTAACCCCTCCTCACTGTTGTTTATTTCCTGCCACTCTGCAGACACACCACTGAGCATTAAGCATGTGAACTCAAAGACGCTTCCTCTCTCCTGTACAGTCTTAATAGCAAACAGTCACGAGCTGGGCTTCTCCAGGCAGAATTTCTACCTAAGAAACATAGGTTTCAGGAGTATGCCCTTTCTCTCACCCTTTTCAGATTGCATTAAAAGCATCCACTTCAAGAAACTACAACTGTGTTTATTCAAGCTTTGAATTTGGAAGTCGTGCCGGGATCCCTGCCACGGCACGCTTGAACCATGAAACCCAGGTCAGTTCCATTTTTTGGTTTTCATGTACTGGCACTGTGCTGCAGTTGTTTGAGCCACCAGGTCTCTGTGGAAGCAATACTTCTTTTAACATGCAGAAAACATCAGATTTGATTTTATAACCTTACCTCTTGTTTTAGGTTTTGGGTTTTTTTGTAGTACTAAACAAAATGTCAGGGTGGCATGTCAGTGAACATAATGCTTTCAAAAAGAATCACGCTGACAGGCTCAAAAACTAAATACTCTCTTTTAAACAGGCAGGAACAGCTCTGATTTTCCTTCCTGCTCACCAGGCTATACTTGGACTTGAGAGGACAGCTGTGCTTCATCTCCCTTTTGCTCTGTCGCTGTGACTGCTGGCAATTGCACTGTATAATGTGATCCTGGGCTGTGGGATATGACCAGTTTCAATCAATGTTCACTGAAGTTGACTTTGTGACTCAAAGGCTACTGACTCAATAGCCCGTTGGCTTTGTCAGTGAATCAATCCCTTTACTCTCTTCAAGCCTTCTATGGTGTTGAGGAGTTTGTGGGGTTTTTGTATTGTTAGAAAGACGCTGGGTTATTGCATTGAATGCATCTGGAAGGGTGTTACTAGGTTTGCGTGAGGTGCTTTTTGAAAAGGCTGGTTTTGTTAATAATTCTACTCTTGATCTCAGACTTCAAATGCACCCAGAGTTTGCATTTCTAAAACTTCGTGTGAGTAGTCTTTTACTGCAAGGTGAATTTGCAGAGAGAAAATCAAAGTTAACAAAATTTGGTATCTGCAATGTTTGTTTCCCCCAAACGTACATTGGTAAACTCTGTTTAAAGGCACAGTATTCTTTGTCTGCTTATTGGGGAAACATCTGGAGGCAGCAGTGCTTTATGCAAGGAAATTCATTGGTGCTTGACTTGTGGTTCTCCCTTCCCTTTAATTCCTGTACCCTGATCCCCAGTGATTGTATACTTTGGTGTTGCTAGAGTGCTCTTAAAGTAAGTGCTTCCTCTCAGTGAAAGTTATGCTGCTGTCATTTTTTAATGTTTCATACAATGGGTGAAGGATAATCTCTAATGCACCCAAACATGGGCATTTTTTCACCATGAAGCCTGCAGTTAGAGCCATTTTCCCATTCAGTCACCAAATAAGAGTCTGGAGAGCAAATACCATATCCAGCTGCATATCTTCTCTGGCTCTTTCGTGGTATGTTCAGTTCCTCTGCTTCTAAGCATGTTTCCCTTCTTTCCAACTTTTTTCCTTTGTGCATTTTTTCCTTGTCTAATTATTTTAGGTCAAGTCTGCAACAGCTGAACAGAATATATTAAAGATAAAGGTCTGTGATTTTCCTGTTGCAGAAAAATTTGTATGGAAAGATAAATATCTTTTTGGGTATTATATTTGTCTAAGACAAAGGGAAGATAAGTTCTGAGTGGCTGGAAGTGTTGTAACTGCACCATTAATGTTTAATTAGTATTGGCAGCCAAGAAGTGCCTTTCTGGATTAACCAGACACTCAGCTTCTGAGATGTGCATAGGTGGCAGAAAGTGATAAAGCTCGTGAAACCGCACCTCTGGGAACATGTAATGGGATCTTTCCTGTGATATGCAAATTACGCTGCCAAGTTGCTGTATAAACAATTCATGGGAGATGTAGTGAGAGGTAGTTAAATAACTGGATCACATATCAAAGATAAAATCCATCACTGGGAAAATGTGCTAAAAGAGTGGTTTTGCTTTTAAAAATAAATAAATAATGAACAGAAAAAGATCTTTGCCCAAAGCATATAGTAGCACTGAAGAGTAAATAGCAAATGATTTATCACAATTGTTGCAGTTCAGAGTAAACAAGCATTTTGGAAACTAATGTTCACAGAACTTGTAAAAACCAAGACTTTTCCTAGTACAAGTAATCTAGCCAATAATGCTGCTTTTTTTAGACTTTTTTTTCCTTTTTTTGGTAACTGAGAAAAAAAATCACAAATGTTAATTTGGTTACTTTTCAGGCAGATACGCACTGCTTACTTTTCAGTGATAAAACCAATCCCATCATTTCTATTCTAAGCATGAGCAAAGATCTCAGGCAGCCCAGCAAAATGTATTTCAGGGTCATATATAGCCATAGATCAATGAGTGTGAGCAAACTGTATTGACACGAGCAGAAGCTGAGCTCATGCCTTCAGCCTGAGTTTCTAATTTTTGTATTTTACACTGTATGAGGAAAGGATTCCAGATAATAGCACTCCTCCAATAAATCAAAGATTACTCCTTCACAAATGGTACTGGAGCCTTCATTGATTCTCTGTCCAACTTCACTGTTCTTCCACAGAGGTCAATTCCTGTAGCACTTGTCTTGCCTCAGCCTTTTCCTGTATCTGCTGTTCATTTAGGATCTGATATAGCTCCGTGAGAGGCTTCTGTATCCCTCCTTAGTGGAAGCTGCATCATGTGCTAGTGTCTTAAGGGGCCAGAAGCAGAAAATTTAGGAAGGCAGCAGGGGATGTTAAAGCATCACGGGTCAAGGGTAATATTTTTGACCTGTGACTTTCTTTTGTTTTGCCATGTAGCAGGAGTTATACTCTAGATAGAGTTGTACAACCACAGTAAACAGGTCCCACAGTCAACAAATATATCGAATTCTGTTCTATGTTTAATCATCAACAGAGACTATTTCAGATGATCTTCCACCAGGAACAATATCTCCTAATTAACTGTAATTAAGGTATATTATGACTAGAGGATATGAAACTAGATGTATCTGCCTCTTGGCATTTCATATTTGGATTTTTTTTCTGCTAAGTCTCTTAATATGCTTCAATTAATGTTAACAGAGGGCAGGCCATTCTCAGTGATGAATCTGCATGTGTGAATCTTAGTATCACTGAGATGAGATGAAGCATGAATCTTTCCATCATTAAATTCCCCTTAGAAACATAACTGAATTACAATTAAACTGAATTTACTAGCACAAATGTTGGTTATGAGGAACCTAAGGGTCAAAGCTTAATTGTCTTATCCTGTAAAGTGCAAAAGCCTGTGCCAGACATGACAGGAAATTTGGGTGACTTGTCTGCAGAGTCTTCAGAAGTTCTGTAGCCTTTCATAGAAGATAGAGCATCCCTTTTCATTCACTGAGAAGTCATACCAAACTGTTTTTTTCAGGCCATATTTGAATAAGAAAATTTTAAATTTTAGTGCCCCACAAAGGTTTTATCATCTAGAAAATTATTGCTTCTCTCTCTGCATTGTGGCAGATACCCAGTCTTCACCAATAGATAAGCATTTGGAGACCTAATCAGTAGTAAACCTGAGGTCTTTGTATAGATAACTTAACAATTAAGACATTTTAACTATTCCTGAATGAAAGAAAATTACCAGCTTTAAAGAGAGAATTTCCTAGCTCAGGCATTTCTGACCATGTAATTAAACTAAATACGCCGCTTCCTTGCCCCTAGCCACAGTTGTCCTAAGAAGATTAACAATATTGAATTTCTACCCAGGCTGAAATCTTGTTTGTACCCTGAAATATGGACCCTGAAATAGCATGACAGTGCACTACAACTCCTCAGTGATGCTTCACTGTGAAGTGATGCCAGTGATCCACTTTGCAGTATCACCAATCCACAGGACACAGGAAAGAGTTCACCATTTCAAAGATGAGTATAGATGAAACCAGGTTGCTGCAGAGTTTACTGTGGTGTGTAGATATTTGTCTGAAGTAATCTATTAGATGTCGTAGAGCATATGCAATCAGAAGATCTTGCAGAAAACACTGCTAAAAAAAAAGATTAAAAACCTGTTTCCCATGCTATTCCACTGAGCAACTCTATTATGATCAGGACTTAATTTAAGTGATCTACTATATTTATGATTGCACAATATAATCATGTTCCTGGGATTGTTATTTCTTTCTGTCATTTATTTTTAGCTACCTCAGTTCTATGTAACTTCTTAAAGAAAATATTTCTTAGATTTATTTAAATTGTGTTCCCAAGCACAATTGTAATTCACCTTATCTGATTGAGAAATGGCATGATTACAAACTTTTAGTTTTCTTTTAAGATACCAGTAAACATGTTTTTTTGAGTCTCATATTTTGCTTGCATCTTATGTGCCCACACTTGCTTGATCACATGCAGGAAATATTTTTGTACGCTGGTGCTATGCATGACTATGAAAGGAGCTGTAGATAGAACAAGATGAGATACAGGCTGTAATTTACACCTGACAGAGTGTGAATTTCATTGGAAGTGCTTTTAAAGGAAACTTGCTATTTTCTCCACATTCAGATAAACAGTGATTCTGTAGGAAATTATGATAATTGATTTTTTTTGTTTGTTTGTTTGCTTGTTTTGTTGATTCCACTCTGCTTTAGTTTTGAATTTTATGGGGGAAGAATAGTCCTCGACTTGATGCAGTCCTGTGTTATCTGCAGGCCCAGGTCATGGTCCTGTGTTGCTGGACACACCCCATAGGCAGAGAACAGCCTGACTAGGCAAGATTAATAAGATCTTGGCTAAAGAAAGTATAATCACACCATTTCATAGGCAGGGGATCAAGGTATAGATGGTTTAAATTGCTTGCCAAAGGTGTGTTGCAGAGCTATAAGAGGAACAGGAATCTCCTGGATCCTCGTCAAGTTTCTTTTTCATTTCTAGCAAACTGAAGACCCATATTTGTTTTGGCTGAATTGCAATTTGGATAGTTTAGAAGACATTTGGAGGCAGAAGGGCTCTATTAAGTCTTTCCCACCAAAAGAAATATTAGTAGGCAATTAAAAGAATAACAAATGGAACCCATTCAAAATGCTCCACTTGCTGTTGCTCTGAGCTTCAGGCACGAAAGTACATGGAGGTCATTTAACCTGACCACTTATATATCAGAGGCCACTAGTGTCACTTGGGCACTCCTAAATTAAACCATATATTTTAGACAGAAATATAGCGGTCTCACAAAGCATTTTCCATTCAGACCATAAATTCAAAGGACAGGGCTTTGTCCTCTACATGTATCTGCATTGCACTTCCTGTAGTATCACCTGAGTAAGCAAGGGCAGTTCATACTCCTGTCAGTTTAATCTCTTGCATCATCACCATTATTTTGATTAATTTGATATCTCGGAGCTTTACAGAACAAAGAAACCATTAACAGCATGAGCAGAGATGGTGCCAAAGAGGCTGGACACTGACCGTGGCACGCTGCTCTCCTGCTGTGTGCCTGAAGAGCACTGTGCTGCTGTAGGGAGGGTAGTGAGCAGTGGCCCAAGATACCCTGGGGAAGCTGATGGAAACTGCTGCACCCCAGAGCCATGTCCTCTGCATGGTCAAGGGGTGAGTCAAGACTGACTCCAAGAGAGCATGGAACATAAATTTTCTGGATGACAATATAAACAAACAAGTCAAAAGCCATGAGATACCATATTCATAGCTACAGGCCAAATTCTTTATTCATAACGTTGCAGTGAAAGTATTAACATTGCATTTGTTTAAAAAGTAACTAGGAGGCCATTTGTGACCCTTATAATACACATGTGGAGCAGTGCTCTGCTGGTTTACACTGGTTATGTTCTGCTTTATATTTTCCAGAGGGTCCATTTGCAAGGATCTTTACTGCTATTTATGAATATAAGTAACTAATTTACCAAAGTTTCACAAAGTGGTTTCATGGCTTCCGCTTCATGGTTAAAGGTTCCGCAAATCTTTTGGTCTTGTTGTTGACTTTGGGTTGTTTCTGATTGTATCTAGAAGGCTAGAAATACTGTATTACAGTAAATACATTATTCTTGTTATTGCCCTTGTTATTAGAAATTATTTATATAGTGCAATAAACTGACATTGTACTTTACCAACACAGATAAAGGCGAATTCTCTGCCCTGAAGAGCCTAGAATTCAAATAAGAAAAGACAAACAAATGTACAACACTTCAGAAAATGGTGGATGAGAGGATTATTAATTACATGAAAGAGGTGAAAGAACTGCATGAGGAGAGAGAAGGATGCTACGATCATCATTATTCCTAGTTTTACAATACAGTGGCACCTTAAAAGCCTCAAATGGGATGAAAACCTGGTTGTACAAGGGGCTATGCAGAAGCCTGGCAAGGGGGTGGCCTTGTGTCTGTGTCTTAGAGCAGTGCTGCCGCGCTGATATCCTTGCCTGGAGGGCTCCTGGCTAAAGCCAGCATCAGTCCAATTACAGCACAAGGAACGCCACGTTTCCAGTAGGTTTTAGCCCTGCCTGAGGCAAAATCCTCATGATTTTCTGCCCTGAAGAATTGTAACTGAAATTGAAGAAAAGAAATGCGCATACAAGAAGACATTTCAGGGAAAGGGGAGTGGAAGGATTGTTGTCTCAGTAAAGGTACGGCAGGACCACCTGGAGGGAAGGAGAGCTTTTAGCATCATTATATTCACCCTGATCTGCAGCTATAGCCTCCTCCATCCTGACCCTCTGGCAGCTAGTTACAAGGCAGAAGCATCAAAATAATTTTTGTTGCCTGATCATAGTTGATGCACACACAGTAGCTGCTGTTTTCCTGATCTGACCTCATGTTAACTGTGGAATTGCTTCTCCCTCAGTGCCCACAGAGTGTGTGATAATCCTAAATTTATGTAACTTGCTAGTGATTCCATAAACAACTGTTTAGAAAGCAGGCAAAATTCCTGGCTCTGCTTAGCGACTTAATTCAACCTCTGAGGAAAGCTAATGGGTATGTGGTAGCACAAAGACCCTGGAAGCTCTGCTTTGTCCTGTGGGAGGTGGAAAATATTCATGTTTCCCTCATTTATCTGTGGAAACTACCTTGTAAATCAGAAAGGACAGAGGGAAACTCCCTGTAGCTGTCCTCACTTCTGACTCAAAAACAGGTGCTGTCCCCAAAAATGGCAGGAATGATGAAGAAAGCCAGGAGCAGCCTTGGCAAGGCTGGTGGGCACAAACAGGGGACTGTGATAGCCAAGAGGTGTGATTTACACTGATCTTTAAAATGGGAATTACAAGGAGCAAGAAAGTTAAGTGTCTGGTAAAGAAATGGGGCTGAGGAGATGGGATTCATCATTTGGAAGTAGGAAGAAAAAGTCCAGGATGAATTTTCTCTCCAGAAAAAAGGCAGATATAGGGCATCAGAGTTGTTGGAAATGTGTTAGAGTGGGCAGCTCCTGCTGTGAAACACTAATAATTATATGTAGGCATATTCACTGGGGATGGGCAGAAAAATAAACAGAAAGACAGCCATCTCTCTCTAATTTGTATGTGTCTAAATCTGGGGACATTCTCATGAGCTATTGCAAACTGAGTTGTGCATTCTGTTCTGCAGCTCACTGTGCCAGAGTTATCAGGCAAAGGACAGGAGTGGGAGCCAAGTCCCTCAGGACTGAGTGTCTTGCTGGGATTCATATGGCATGCAGGTAACAGAGTGACAATTGAGCTCCCAAGGCACAGTTTGCTGAGCCCAGCTCATCTCCTCCCATGGGTGTCTGACAAAACAGATGTTCATATCCAAAACTGCAGTGTAGACTTCCAGCCAGGGGAGTGAGATGTGCACCTCCAAGGTGAGCTTCACTGCCTGGCAAGGTGACTGAAACAGGCTGGCAGAAGTATCTGGTTCTCCCCACTGGCAATGACAGCAGCAAGAAAACTTAAGCATAGATGTTTGTATTGGCAGAATTTAGGTGACGTGAATCCCCCCCTTCCCTAATACAACAGCGCAGTGTAACAAACAGTAACGTCTTGGCTGTGAAGAGATATTTAGGTGAGAGAATGGCCCATGGCAAATTAAGGCAAGAAATGTGCCTACATTGTAGGGGGAGTGTGGACTCAATAGATGGAAACAAAATAATGCAAAGAAAAGCAAGAAAAAGTGTTATGAGGTAAGTGGAGAACAGGAGGTGGACTAAGAGGGATGGAAGGATTGCAAGATAAATGACCCAGGGAGCACGCTGGCAATTTAGAGCTTGTAACTGGAGAAAATATCCTGAGTGTGATGTGCTAAAAGGGGATGGTAGCTCTCAGAGTGAGGACAGATTCAAGCTGATAAAAGAGATAGTGGGCTTTTTCCTTAAGCAAAATTTGACACCAGAAACTTTGAATTAAAACAAACAAAACAAGCCAAAATCTCTTTTCCAGATTTTCCTCGAACAGTCATCACAGAGAGAATAATTGATGGTGCTGCATAAAATTTTGATCAATACAGCTTTAGATTGCTTTAATATTTTGCAAAAAGTGCTCTGCAGATCACCCTTGCACTTAACCAAGGACACTTAGTTGTCACCTCTTGCTATAATTTGACCCAATGATAAAAGTGTATTTTAAAAATATGAAAATAGTTTGACTGACAGGTTTGGGGTTTTTTCCCCCAATGAATGTCTGCCTGAAAAGACAGGCTGCCTTAACTCCAGGAGTTCAATTATACAGACTCTGAAGGAGAAGAAAAATGATAATGAATGCATTTTAGAAACTTCTAAAAAGTTATTTAAAATAGACTTTCCATACATAATGTTACCATGTGAAACTCAACCTTATCCTGGTCTTCTGGGACTAGGAGACAGCAGTCTGTGTTCATTTGGAAATTCAGTAGCAAGGCACCCCTGCTTCTGATGGTCTCTATGGTACAGTCCCCGGGGCTCTGCCACAGACAGGGCTTACCTGTCAAGCTGTTCCTTTTTTTCTGGAGGTGACATGGGAATGATTTCACTTTAGGTTAACCAGGAAGCTAAAATGCTCTTTCTGGAAGTGTGTCCCAGCTTGCTTTGGTCTCTTTTTTTTTTCTATTTTGTCTTAGTTTTTCTTTAAAAACACTCAACCAAACAACCCTTTATATTTCAGCTACTTGATGTAGATTTAGATTTAGCAAACATGAAGCAAGAACATTATGTATGGTACAGTGAGTGAGAGAAGATATTTGATAGGTGTGGGGCATTTATTCTCTCAAGCCCAAAAAGATAAGAAATAGCATGTACACTCCATATGACTGCCCAAGGTACTTTGTGGCATCAAGAAAGCATTCCAGCACCTCTTATTTCAGTATTCAACCTTTCAATGAAGTTGCTGAAGCGTCTGTTCGAAATCTTCGGATGCTGCCCCTTTTGTCAGAAACACAGTGGTGTGGGATGTCATGTTTCTAAAATAACCACTGGCCTTGAGTGTAAAGTAGTGTGATAAAAGGCTTGCTATTAAAATACTGCTGTAAATGATTAAAACATTTCAGAATATTTTGTTGTTGTTAAATATAAATGAAGTTAAAATGCAAACATTTAAAGAAAGGATTGTCCTAATTTAGTCACTAAGTCACTGTTCTTTTAAATGGAAGCGAGTCACAATTGCAAGCCATCTTGGCAGGGTGAAAAACAGAGATGAAATCATCAATTCACAACAGTGTTTTGTGTTCAAGGAATAATCAGACCTGTTTTTATCAAGGCTGTGCTGCATTGCTAGCCAGCAACATGGCTTTTTTTTTTCCTCTTCCAGATGATTTTGGAACTACATATGCCTTTTCAGTAAGTAAGTTGGACTTCTATAATGCTTTGCTTAATGTGCGTCCAGATTCTGTTATTTATAGACTTTAGCATAATCAGACTGCAGCTGCTAAAATGCATGCAAAACAAAAAGCACATTTGTAACCTGTTAAGGGTTTGCTCTGAGATGCCAGTGAAGTCTGGGATTTACCATGAAATATTACCAAGTGACCTTTCAAGGAGTATCACCAGAGAATACCTGTTTATCTTGGAGACCTTTGTTTTATTTTTCTTTCTCTGTTGAAGTCTTGCAGTGTTCTGCTTTCCAAGGGAAGTCTGGCCTTTTTGTGTACCATGTGTTATCTTCAAGAAGTGCTGAGACAGTGGATTTAAGTAATGCAACATCTCAAATGAGCAGTTCTTCCAGAAAATATGTTTTGTAAAAATTCCCTTTGTTGAATATAGAGGGAAACGCTAAATATATTGTGATTTTTCTCTAAGTTGTCTTAGTCCTATCAGTATGGACATGATTTAGTCATTAACTGTTTTTTCAGTGAAAATTGGTGGAAAAGCTCCCTTGCAATCATGGGAAATCCTACATATTCAGTCTACATAGTTAAAAGTGAAAGGTCTTGATGCACGAGACATATTTTATGAGTTTATAAGATGACAGTGTAGGTTTTTAGTGGCATAATACAGAATGAACAAAGGTGTTCTAAATCATTCATAAGACAAAAAATTGGAAAGATTATATGAGTGAACACAAAACCAGAGCTCTTATTTAGGCTCCAGGGGGGCCTTATCTTTCCTAACTTGTGCCTAATGAAGCTGTTTTCTTAAGGAAAGTGCTGGTCCCTGTGAAATTAATCTTTACTTTCAAAGGCCTCCTGTAAGAGGGAGATGTGACAGAAAAAGCCACATAAACAGGATGACTCTGGAGATGCTGGAAACCAGGTGGTCTTTGCAGTAGAGCTGGGGAGGTGAAGCATACAGTAAATGCATAAGTTAGGATCCCCTTCCAGAAAAAAAGACTTTGTTCCAAAAAAGCTTTGGAACCTGATTAATTTTTTACTTGCTGTAGTAAATGCCTTTTTGCAAATTGTTGCAAGAAGCTTGTTTTCCTTCAATTCACTTTGAATTTACGAATTTAGATGATGTTTTCTCTGAGAAAACATGGTATGCTAGTGGTAACATACCATTAACCATGCAAAACAATGCCTCCTCTTGTAGCACTGCATATGCAATACTATAAAGAATATTTTTAAAAGCTATCTTTGGAATCCCATTGGAGAAGCTCTTTTTTTCATGTAGCCCAGGTAGGATGGCTATGGCACAAAAATATCATTTTCATTGTTGCTACTCCCATCTGTCTTCATTGTAAGATGGTCAGAAAGAAATGAGCATTGACTTACCGCATATCCTTGTCTGGACTTTTTTTCTATTTCTTCTTTCTTTTCTGGGAATCCTGTATGCAGCTGGAGAAACAAAAACATTGGGAAGAATCAGTACAAAATGCTTGATATATTTTAGAAGACAGCTGGAGGTAGCCTGATAAATGACCTGTTCTTTGGCAGGTCAGGTGGAGTGTGACCAACCTAATGACCACTGTCCTATGAATCACAGTGAATAGTAACAAACACTTTGAAATTGCTATTCTTTTAAGAACTGGAAAACTTGCCTAGATGTAGCAGTTCACAGGATTCCACATTGTTCCTTCCTGTCTGTGTTTCCTCAAGAATCAGCACCAATAGCATTTAATGGCTTGTACTCCCAGGTTTCAAAAGGCTGATGCCATAAATCTTTTCCTTGAAGGATTTAGTGGCCACAAAAATTAGACAAAGAGCTGAAATCACTGAAGGTCACTCAGCAGGTCATTGTCAGAGCTGGGCAAAGAACCTCCTCCTTGCATCCCAGGTCTGGCTGCTGACCCAGGCACTCCACAGAGCCTCGTTACAGCGGTGCATTTAACCAGCTTCACTGTGTTGTAACTCATTGTGGTGTTATGGATATCTAAAGGGTAGGATTTTAACTCCACAATCTGCTGTTATTGAATTAGTTTTATGTTGTGTTAATTTCTTTGTCTCATGGCATTCATTGCCTGTGATAATTGATGCAAAATGTATAACCGAGTTCTGTATTCATTTGGGTAACTGCATTTAATTGCCTGGTATAAAATATATTCACTAAGTACAATCTGCTATGACTGCTATGACTGAGAAGTGCTCATTGGTATGGACTCGAGGGTGCTTTATCTTCCTGACAACCTGTCTGAGGGAAGTCTAAATGTCTTTTGCAATTCACAGTCCAAGGACTGGTACTTGCATGGTGTCTGCAAACGCAGAGACCACCAAAAAATATAACATGAAATCGCTTTACAAAATATTTGACATCAGAATTTTGTTAATCACAAGTTATCAAATCATTAAGTTTTTGTTAATGTCCCTGCCTCTCCCAAACATCAAGGAATAGCAGGGCCCAGAATATTTTATACATTTCTCCTATAAATCAGGATTATGGCTTTATTTGCTTCTGAAGTTACTTCCCTGGAGTAGAGCTACTTCCATGCTCAAGTGTTTATAAAAACAGATTTCTTTACATATATCTTCAGGTCATTAATTCCTGGAGGAGTATTAGTGAATTGTAAATCAGGAATGCTCTCTGAAGGTGTGATGTCAGTGAAATGGTGTTGGTTGATGTCTGCTCAGGTTACACAAGATCCCTGCATAAGCTTGCACTTTCTTACCTATTTAACCAGTAACAGGGATTCAATTTATTATTAAGAAATCAAGAATCTTTGCTAGTAGATGTATTTGTCATCAAACTTAGGATCTTGCTTTTTATATGATGTAGATAGTGGGTTTATTTGTTTTCCTTGCTTGTTTTGTTTCCAGTGTCATGAAGGGTATAATAGTGCAGTGTCTGAGCTACACAAAGAAATGCTGAAAATCAGCCCAAAGCTGATTTTATTATAAGCATTAATGAAACTTTCGCCATACAAAATTTTCGAGGTTTTTAAACAAAAGCTAATGTTTGAGTCTAAATCAGGTATGAAATGCCCATGAGACTATTTTTGCCATATAATGTTGCTCTGTGTTAATGTAACCACTGAGTTGGCACTAGAAGGGATGTTCACAATTAGTATTTTTCTTTTTAAAAGAGCTAGTTTCTACAGTCTGTGTCCTTCAGGATGGAGCATTAGTTCTGCCTACAGCTTACTGCAAATTATTCAGTGTTCATAGGTTCGTTTATGCTTGTTATTCAGCTCTCTTCCACTGACAAAATAGCCTGCAGCAGTTCTTGGTTAGATAGAACTAGTTCCACTTTAGGCTCCTCACGTTCTCTTTTATGGCTTTTCCCCTGGTTCACCCTGCACTGCATTGAGGTACATTTGATAAAGCAGTAGACCTGATGGTCAGAGAGAAAGCAAAGCTGCCCAGAGTGGGCTATGGGAGTGTATTTCAAGCAAAGTATTTTGGCATTTTGGGCAGACCTGGTGGCGTAGTACACCATGAATTTCACCAGTTTAAGCTACTGATTCTGTTTTTGTTCATATTCATGGTGTTGTGTTCTTCTTCCTCTACAAGGACTTTCACAAATAATTGTGGATAATTCATTACTGTATATCAAAATTTGAAATATGTGAACAGCATGTCAGAAGGCAAACACCAAAAAGTCATTCCCAGTAGACTGAGGTGCGTTTGCCTAGCCCAGTGCCTGATCCTGCATTTCTGGCAGAACTGGTGGAACTGCAGTGTGGGTTTGGGCTGAAGAGTGTGCAGCATTCAGCAGCAGAGCCTGGAACACACTTCACCAAACAGTAAAACATGGGCAAGGGCGATGGCAGAGAGAGTCCAACACCCATTTTCTTCCTCTTGTCCCAGCAATCCATGCCTATCTGAGATGCCTTTGCCCCAAAACCATGGGGCAGTACCTCCTTCCTCCCCATTAGCTGTGGTGATGCTTTATGGGGACAAGCAAGTAGCGCACAGCAAGGTATGAAGAAGTATTTCATCACCATTTGTTTTTAAATGCTCCTTTCTTAATCAAGGCAACATGGCTTCTGGTCAGGGGAAGGGGTGAACCACTCTCATCTGGGCTATACAGCATATAAAATTGTAAATCGGGATTGATTTGGCAGTGATTCATAAAGAGCAAGGAGGGCTGTGCTGTGTGAGAAATAACTCATTGACAAGGAATAATTCAGCCAGCCCTAACCTCAAAACAGATGTTTGTGGTCAGAAGTTTATAGCCTCAGTGGAAAGGGCTAAGTACAAGTTTAAAGAGCTGAACAGGAGACACCCAGTTTTTAAAAACTTGACATAAATCTTGGCTGCCTTGCCTTATGTTATAGTCTCATTCCCTGCAGAGGACTTCCATTCAGTGTTTGTTTGGTGTTTATAGATGTTATTTAAAAGCTAATTTTATGATAAAAATATTTTATGTATAATGAATAGTAGAGATCAAATAAGAACTGGAATTGCAAATTCAAATATTAAGGGTTGATAAATAATGATTTTTAAGTAGACCCACTGTAGATTTGAACAAAATGCTTTTTAACCTAGTATACTGGTTATTTGTAAATTACAACTTACAAAAATATGTAGATCATTGCCTGAGCCTGCCTCTTTCTTCATTTTTACAGCCATTGATTTGGTCATGTTCTTATGAAATTATGTCTACAGTGTCATGGAACTAAAACATAAAGCTTTCTGGCTTGTACTTTATGCACATCAAATGAAAAAAAGAAAAGTGTGGGAGGTACTAACCTAAAATATAGTGTAATTATGTTAATTGTGTCTTTTCTAAAGATGAATCCTTTGGGTCTGCATGGTGGAAACTTCTTAATTATGGTCTTTCAAGTAGTTTCTGAAAGTCAGCACAGCTATTCTAGGGCTGAAGAAGTTACCAAAATTCACCTGCACAGTGGTAATGACCTCCCTGAAAGCTTCTGGTCAGCTACTGGCCACTGGTACCCAGCACCCTGGATCAGACCCCTTAGGCTACTGGACAGCCAAAAAAAAATTAACATGGCCCTCCTTCACCCAGAGTCACATATACCTGGTGCACAGAGTAGCTTATGTGTGTGGCCATCCTCAGCCCATGTTTTCCGGCCCTGCTGGGAGTGCTGGGAGCTCACAGACTTTGCTCACACCTCTTACCTGTTCAGCCTCCTTTCTGATGAGTGATGCGAGCCTCCCAAACGACGACAGCAACAACAGAAGTTGCCCTTATGTAAAATTCATGGCCTGACAGACACCTGATGAGAGCAATGTGTTTTAGCTAGAAACAGATACTGCACTTTTGCTTTGAGCTAACTAACCTCTGTGAGCCACGGGTGCAGTGTTAGTTAAGGAGCAGGCATCATCCTCAGCTTTGTTGGGTTTTCTTTGCCACATCTCTGCAGGCTCCATTCTGTAAGTCATTGCACAGTGTTTTCTTTCCTCTTTCCATCTCAGAACAGACGACTATTTCCTTGAAACTTGCAACATCAGTTAATTGTTAACAGTTAAAAAAAAAAAAAGTCATATTCATCCCTTAATATGTTCTTTCAGATGATGCCTTCATGCCGAGGAGGCTGTGTAGCTACTGATAAGACCTAATTTGTGAAGGGCTTTTCAACAGCCTGACAGGTTCATACGTGGTATTGTTCAGCAGGCGAGGACGAGTGCCTGCTGGAACGCCCCTACAGAGGCTGTGGAATGTGTGCACAGGGGCTGGGGCTGGTGATCCACAGGGAGTGGGCAGCAGTTTCCAGTGCCTCCCAAAGAGGTTGGTCCCTTGTTGTTGTTGTTGTGCTCTGACTGTGGCACTCGGAGCTGATTCCCATCTTTTCTCTTTCAGAGCCTAATGAGCTGTGTGTGGGCCCTGTGCTTGGTGATATCCCATCTCAAGATGCTGCTAATACAGTAGCGAATTATTCCTAACTGAAGAAGTCTAACAGAAGAAAAAGGATCCAGGGAAAAACAATGGCTGCCGGTAAATATCTCAGGTCTGCAAAGGCCATAAAAAATAACTGGAAAGAGCTGATTTCAGGTGTGACTGGGGAGGGGAGAAGCAAAAATATGTGATCACATCTTGTGTCTGGTGTTTCAGTATCAGAAGGGTGCCATCCTTTAAATACCTGACCCAGTCTTCCACATTGAAGGAAGATCCGTACCTGGGCTCAGTCTGTTTTGACCTTATTAGTGATATTTGTCTTTCAGTTTTAGAAGGAAACTTGATTTGCTATAGTGAATGGATGTTGTTTGAGTAGGGGATAATTGTTTGCAATTGTTGTTTGTAGTTAGGGGATAATGTATTCTTCAATATTTTGCAAAATGAAAAATTGCTCCTTATGAAAAACAGGTCTTTCCTTGGGGTGTGTTTTGCTCTCACAGGTTTCAGGCAAGTTCCACAACTATTTATGTATCATTAGGGTCTATCCGAGTGTGGCAGGGCCATTTATTCAGGTTGGGAGAGGCCTCATAAGGTCTCAAATCCAACCTCCTGATTAAAGCAGAGCCAGAGAGAGGGTCAGACCAGCTGTTCAGGGCTTTACCAAGTTCAGTCTCAAAAGGTGTCAGGGATGGTGACTGCACAGCCTGTTCTACTTCTTTACTATCCTCATGGTGAAGTAGTTTTCTCTTTTCCTTGTGCCTTTTTACATCTGTTGAATGTTTCCAATGTCTTTATGCTCTATTATACAATATCAAGATCTATTATCAATGATCTAAAGGTGAATCATAATTAAAAAACAAAACAAACCCAAAATAAACAGTGGTTTTGATGCATCATTTTCACTAAATGTTTTGGATAAAAATTGTGGTGCATTGGTTTTTCTACTTACAGCATGTTTACTTTCTTGCAGCAGCTGATGGTTTGGGAAGTATAGCTATAGATACCACACAGCTTAACATGTCAGTCACTGATCCCACAGCCTGGGCTACAGCTATGAATAATCTGGGGATGGTTCCAGTAGGACTAGCGGGACAGCAGCTCGTGACAGGTAAGATTTTTCTTTTTTAAAAAACATTGCTTGCACCAGTTGTGAATTCTTTGTGTCCTTTGAAAAACATGTGGAATGTTTTCAGAGGATATTATATTTTTATGTTCTGAAAACATCACCTGTGATTAATATTGCATACTATGTATTAGTCTCTTCTTGTAGTAGGTATGTAATCCATATTATATTTTAACCTTGTGAAAAACTAAAACTCTCAGGGGAAATTGAACAGCTAAGCCATCAATCTTTATGCTGGGCCAAGACTAGGAGGCAAGTCATGTCAGAGAAACATTTTTTTTTTTTTGTTTCTCCGTTCAAGCAGGATGTCTTGAGGTTCTGCCAAGGAATACCCTGGGCTGAGAACCCTTGACTGGAGATTATGGAATTGCGTTAATTGGGCAGAAAATCATGATGCCTGTCCAGTTCATATGCTCAGTTGGTATTAGTGAACTGAAGCTTTCCTGTCAGGTGTGTGCTTTTTTACTTTCTGACTGGTTCCATAGAATTAAATATCAAGAGTTCGCTCTTGTTAGACTTCGTCATTTTCTTCCCAATCGTACTTTGGGAGAGTGTTGCAAGGGATCACTTATTTGTAACACCCACAAAAACAGTATTTTGAAACCAGCAATATTTTACAGATAAGACTGCACACAGCAGACTTTGTTGTCAACAGTAGAGGCCCAATCAGTTGGAAACATTAAAACTTCTTTCCTCCTGTGATGTAGAGAAGAATTATTTATATATGGGTGGGTGCCCTGTAGACACAAACCACATGCTAGGCATATGACAGATTCTCTCTGGAAGCTGTACTGCCACTTCAGCCTAAGAAGAGCTGTGTAATATCTGTATCAGAGCAGCATCCTGTCACGTCTGTGCCTTTCCACGTAGACATGGATGCAGTGAGCCAGGTCATGATGTAAATCACTCTGCTTGCCTTACCAGGGAGGCCTGATACTTAATTTTGGCCAAATGTGCCCCCTCCTGACACTGGGAACCGAGTGGAGCTGTGCCAGTTCACAGCTGATGGTCTGGCTCTGAATTACCTGTTTACAGGCTGGTACACTAAGCTGCAAGAAAGCTGATTTAGAACGAATCAGTCTCAAGCAGAGAGTTGAGCTGGAGGAGGCTGTGAACTGATTGGTGACCTTTGGCTTTAACCCCATGCTCCTGATTAAAAGAAACAAGCAAAGCCATCCACTCCTTGGGATCCAATTCTCTTCAATGCTTCTGTCAACAGACTGGATGCAGAAGCTGAGTCCACACTAAGTTTACTGATGATACTAAATAAAAGAGAAGCTATTGATTCTCTGGAGGGTAGATTGGCCTAACAGGGAATCTGGATAGCTTACAGGGCTGGGCAATCATCAACTGTGTGATGTTTAATCAGGACAAATGCCAGATTCTGCACCTGGGACTATGTAATCCTAGATGCATGAGTGGACTGGGAGAGAAGAGGCTGGAATGCAGCCCTGCAGAAAGAAGTAATCTGGTGGGTTTTCTTGGTGGGAAGCTCAGTATTAGTCAATAATGTGTCCTGTTGCCCAGAAGGGCCAGCCTGGATTGCATTAGGCACAGTGTAACTAACCACTCAAAAGAAGCATTTATCCCACTTCACTCAGCTTTGGTGCAGCCTCACCATGAGAGCTGTGTGTGGTAAGAGTCATATGAAAAATATGAGAGTGATGAGTGTGTTCAAGGGAGGGCAGGAGAGATGATGAAAGGGACTAGAGAGAAAGGCTTGTGAGGAGCAGCTGTGTACACTAGGTTTGTTCAGCTTAGAGAAGAGGAGGCTGAGGAGTTGCTGTCTACAACATCCTAATGAAAGTGAGTGCAGAGGGTGATGCTGATCTTGATCTCTCTGTTGTCTGGTGATAGGATGCGATGCAATGACTTAATGCTGCATCGGGGGATGTTCAGACTTATAATGAGGCAGAAGTTCTTCTCTGTGAGGGTGGTCAAGCACTGGAACAAGCTACTTGGGGATGTGGTCATGGCCTATTGTTCAAGAAGTGTTTGGACAACATTCTTGGATACATGCTATAATTTGTACCATGAGGAGTTAGGAGCTGGACTTGATCATTGTGAGTCCCTTCCAACTCAGAACATTTAATGATTCTATGTGTTGATGGGGAAACAACTTTTTCTACTTTGCAGTGGGGATTTGCCTGCAGGTGTTGTGCTCAACTTGAACGCGATTACCTCCAACCTGAAAATAGTCACGTGTCAAAATCAGCTTCTCCTGTTTTCATTTATGAGCATCTTAGTTGTATATGCTGTGGAAGTTTGCCCTGCCTTTTTGTCTTGCTCTGTTCTGTCTCTACAGTTTCAGTGTAAATTTTGTCCTGAGGTGTGCTGTGCAATCCCTACATGGCAGCCTCATTTCAGGTGCAGTGCTTTTCCCCACAAGGGAGGATCTCCAGGATTTTATACCATTGACAGCCCCCTGCTGTAATTTCCATAATTATGTGTATCACGTATTGTAAAGATGTTGTACAAGTCAGTTCATATTTGTTCAGCATTTTCAATATATGAAAGGTGCCATAAGTAATAAATATTAATTACTGAAGTGCTGCCTGCTTTCTCTATAGGTGCAGAATAACTTATTTTCTTTCCTTTCCTATTTTTTTTTTTTTGTTTTAGAGTCCTTTGTATTTTCAAGGTAAATAGGTGCTTTGAGGCTTCATTATATTTCCTTAAGATTAATAAGTTTGACACATTTTCTTTATGGCAGATCCATAATAGCAAAGCTTCAGTTTGCCATGGAAATACTTATAGATTTATTTACTCTAATATATTTACTGTATCTGTGTTCAGTAAGGGTTGCATCATTATATTCAACCAAATATATAACTAGTCCCTAGCTATTTCTGGCTTTTTCATTTTTTTGCTCTTAATCCTAGTAATGATGTCAGCTTTGTCAGCAGTCACATAGTGCTTTTGCTACTGTCATCTGTTGCATTTCTCTGGGATGAAAATGGCACAGCAATGTCCCAGTGTTAACTATTTGTCCATCTTTAAAGTTTTATGGGGTTTTTTGGGTTGGGATTTTTTTTGGTATTTTTTTAGTTTGTTCGTTTGTCTTTTTTTGTTTTTCTGTCCTCAGCCTTGTTGATAGCTAGGAAAGCAGTGAGTAGTTCAGATTAATCTTTACATAACCTGCCATAGTCTGAAATTTGGTGTAGGGTATTCACCTGTATCCTGACATATCTCTTAGTCCTCTGGTCTGTCAGTGCTCAAAGGATTTATGCATTCATGGACTTTCCTTCCCCAAACTGACCAGTTCCTGCTTGCTGTGTGGCCCATTTTTGTTCTCATATGTATAGAGTCCATATGAACTACTAAGTCATTTTAGAGGTTTCTCAAGACCTTTTTTCCCCCAGCAGTTCTGAACTTCACTGCTGGGGTGCCTGCCTTGTAGCAGTTATGCTCCCCTGTTTGCAATCTGTGAAGCTCTTGTCTAGCTCAAGAGTTTGCTAAAAATGACAACCAAAGCTTCTGCAACATCTGGCCAATGCTCTTCTCTCAGCCTGAGATGATTGCTGTCTGGTTTTGGTAACTAATCAATTTTAAGCACTCCTACCCTTTTAATACCAGTTTAGGTGGTATCTGCACTCTATTTAATTCCTTATCTCCCAGTGCCATAAGATTGGATTTTTGATCTGGGCAAAGGTCAGAACCTTTCATTTGTAAAGATGGGTTCCTGTTAATAGTTATATAATATCTCTTGGGTATCTACATATATTTTGCTTACACTTATTCAGAAGTTAATCAGAAGTTATTCAGAAAACTTACTTTTTTCCATGTATTTGGCTGCTGCATTACATATACACTGCTATGTGCATTTATACATTATATATACATAATTCATACAATAAATTGTAGTTTAATAATACATTAGTTAAAGTGTTAAAGATTGATGTGGAATAGTTATGGCTGAAAAGTATTTTCAGTCTAAATTTCCCCTTTCAGCAGGTTATAATTTCTTTTAAAAATGTACCTTTTAGGCTGAATTTTCTCATGGTTGCTCTTAGCCCAGAGTAAAAAAAGATCTGGAAAAGTTGAAGGAAATCTGTTAAACTGCTTTTGAATTATCCAGGCCTTAAAATTGCTGTTTTCTTTGCTTTGAGACTTTGAGAAAAATGGTCAGGTGAGAGGGGAAGGTTAGTTTGTAGTTCATCTTTTTGAGAACTAAATCCTCTTTCTGCACTCAACAACTCAGATTCAAGCACATCTTTCAAGTACATTCAAGTCTGCTGTTTTGTTAGATTTTAGGACTAGAAGAAATACTCAGTGACCTAAGCCAACTGAAAATGTTTTATTTTTCTTTTGCACTGGTACTTTTTAAAGGCAATTTTGACATTCCTGAATCTAGAGTTCTTGCACTTTCATTTATTTTAGCAAATGCTGTATCAGATCACCTGTATTCCAAGGGAAGATATCCTCTCAAGAAAGTTATTTACTTCTCTGTTCAATTGAATTCTCCTTTCGTTAATTAACCAGTGCTCAGAGAAACAGGAAGCAATTTTGAGGTGCTTTCCTCTAGATGACCTAAACATTTGTGAGTCAAAAATTGTGTATGGCAAAAAGTTCCCCAGCACAAATGAACCTGAAGAGTGGTACACAAGTGGCACTTCATTTAACCTTTATGTTAAGCTCATGCCCTGTGATGCATATTTGTGCTCTTACAGAGTAAAATAGCAAACCACAAGGGCAGACATTCAAGATGAAAGTTGCAGATCTGCCTGGAAGTCAAGGGTATGTCTGAAAACTGATGCCTTCTGATTATTTACAGAATAATTATTAAGGCACATTGTTCCATAGGAGTCTGGCCAATATGCCTCAGCCTCAAGATACTAAAATTTTCAGTGATACCCAGTTTTTGTATTTTTTTCTCTGAAGTTAGTCTTTGACCACTTGTACAAAATCCTAGTGAAATCAGAGGCTAGGAACCTTTGAAGCCTAAGATCTTGCTTACCAAAAGATACAGAAAAGAGCATTTTTGTGGTATTTTTTAGACACTAGAGGTTGTGAAATATTAGGCACTTACATCAACCTTTTCTGTTTTTCCATTTGTCTCTGCTTTCCCCACACACTTGTCTTTTGACCTGATTTCAGTGTAACATAGGAACTGTCAGTTCCAATCAGGTCACCTCGCTCAGGATTGTGCTTTTGACAGTGTTGGGTATCAGTTACTTCATAGGGAGAGATCCACAAGGCAAATCAGCACTGAAGTGCTGCTCTCTCCAATGCACTCTCCTCTTGATCATTAATAAAGAGAATGAGGTTCCCCAAACTAGAAGTTATCCATCCAAATCAAGTCATAACTCAAGGAAACTTCACTTTTGGAAGCAATACCTGTGGCAGTAAGTCGTTGCAATCCTGAAACTGTAACCCCAGACATGCTTTTTAATAACAGAATGAGTTGTGAAATTTCGATCTAGAGACTCCTAAATCTCAAGACACAAAATTAAACGTACTTCCAAGAATTTTACTAGCTCAAGGCCTACAAGTGTTTGGAGTCATAACATTCAGACTCTCTTTTTCTCCAGAATGAAGACTGTAACTAAAGACAATCACTATATTCAGATTCCAGGCATGCTTTATTAATTATTGTTCACTGCAGGTCATCATATGCTGACTAAATTGTAAACATATTCCTCACTGTTCTGGTTGTGTACCATTTTTGTAACGTTAATGAAGAAAAATCAAATCAAGTAGAAAATCAAGATATATTTGATTATATTCAGCAGCTCCCCAAAGAAAGACTGTACAGTGCTGAAGATTTTAAGAAGTCAGCTGGCCAGAGGACTCTCATGTGTATACCTCTTCTTCTGTGGCCTCTCCATTACTGAAGGCTTGGAGCCACTGGTAGCCATCTGGCAGTCTCGTTTCACTCTACCCCTGCTACCCTATTAAAGCTTCCTTTTTCTAAACTCCATTGCTTAGCCACTAATCCAATGTGCTGATGAGTCCATAATTCATACAAGACAATGCCTAACAAAACACAGCTTCCTTTTCTGTAATTAACACTTTACTCCTGCAAGCTCATTACAGTCTATCCACAAAAATTTTGAAGTGAGTCACTTGTATAATGAGCTGAAGATAGTCACTTTTCCAAGGAAAAACATGCTTGAGCATCTATAATTTGTGACTGAATTTTTGCACTCACAAGATGTAAGCTTTGGTGTTTGAGGCACTCCACGAGCTCAGGTTCTCCTGCCTGTGAAAGCTGCAGACCACAAGAGCTGAAGAGTTCAGCAGCCCCATGGCACAGCAGTATTCAGTGTCTTTACCTCTGTTCTGAATGCTGCACTGGCTTGACACCTGGCAGTAAAAAAAGATATCGGAAGTCTCAATAATATCCACATTTTTCCATAGATTTTACAATGCTCTCAAGGTTATAGAGTATCTTCAGAAGGCACCTTTTCATCTTTTATGGCTTCCCAACCTGTTTAATGCATAGTGTTTTGTTAGCAAGTTGGCTAATGATGCAAAAGAAATGGAGTAAAGTATGCTCTGGAAAAAAAAAAATCTCATTTTTGTTTTAGTTCCTTTCTATCTTATCATCTTCACTATAGAAACATTTTAGTCAAGAGGAGAAGATATACCATTCAAATTATCTGAATGATCCATCAGAATAATTACAGCTGTATGAAACATACTCTTAAGGATTAGTGTTGCACTTATACCCAGATAAAACTACGTATTTTTATTACCAAGACACGGGAGAACAGCAAGGGTGAGAGAGAATAGGTACTGTGGGAATCCCAGTATGTAGAGCCCCTGGGAACATCTCTAAAGTATTATAGACTAGTGTAACAAGTGGGTTTTTTTCAGTGACCTGAAAAGCGCCTGCAGAGTTAATCACACTTTCTATCATGTGAGTGTTACTCAAGGAGACTTCACTCCAGGGGACATTAAAGTGCTAGGAACAAACACAGTCAGTTTACAACAGAAAAAGGAGAGAAAGATTTGACAGCCAGAGAAAATGTGGCAGAAACTCTCGAGTGCCTTTTGACACGCTATCAGGGTTAAGTGTGCCTCTTAGGTCACTCAAGTACCTCCTCTATATTAGGCCTTAATTGAGGCCAGGGATGAAGATAATGATTAAAATCTGCTCGGTGCTTGAAAATAAATAGTACTTTTTAACATGGTTTAAAGGGCTGAATGTCCCAAGTAAACAAGATTCAGGGGTGAGCAGGGCCACATAGAGGGAAGTGCTAAGTGCAAAGCTGGTGTTGAATGTGGAGTGGAGGTTTTTTTAGGAATATAATATATCCCTTTCTGCTGTTATACTTCTATTCAAGCCAGTTAACAGTTTAGAAAAACAGACTGATTACTATTTGGCATACTCTTCTTAATGGTCTCAAAATACTGGAGTAAATTTATGATGCAAGCCATATTGTTTGGATTTCGGCATTTTGTTTTAGGTTTTTTTTTTTATTTCTGGCTGTTGGTAATTATACCACCAACAATCTGTTTGGCATGCTCTTATTTGATGTTACAGTAAAGTAACATAAGGAAATATTTTATTTTTGCAGAAGTTTTCCCCATCTTTTATCTTGCTTTGGAAAGCCTCCATTCCTATTATTTTCCATGTGTTTGTTTATTCTAGACCAGAAAGCTCGCGAGTAATTATGGGCATCCCACTGCGTAAAGTAAACCAAGAGGCTGTTGGGAACCATTTGCTACTGACTGTTTACTTCTGATGGAGTATAGCTTTGCAACCCTTTCCCTTCCAGGGATCCCAGGTACCTTGGCTAACACAGGGAGCCCAGTGCAACCTGGGTGACATACGGTTTGCTGATGGAAAAATTGAGTTCTTGTGAATAGGAGTCAATAGTAAAAGCAGATTGACCACTCTAACTAGTCAAAGGCAGTGTATGAATACCAGGTTACATAAATTTAGAGGTGAAAAAGGCTCATTAAAGGCAGGCTGCTCAAAGGTGAGCTGCTGGGCACAGTCATGGTGTCTAGTGAAGGCAAGGGGAAGGTGATGCTAGCTGAAGCCCTTAGGTCAAAGTTGTTTGCAGGTTCTGTAGATGGTTCACAGGGGATGGACACAGCAGTCCCAAGAGGATTGTTAGCTCAGTCTATGCAGAGTAATCTCAGGAGGGTGCAGATGGCACCGCCTGGGGCAGTCCCAGAGCAAAACTTCTTGGAAGGGGTAGACTTGAATATGAATGGATCCCAAGGCAGCCCTCCAAATCCAGGCTATAAAACCCTTTATTCTTCCCTAGTCGAGCTCACTCTTTGCCTACATGGGTTAGGTTGATGCTTAGTGCTTGGCCCCTGGAGAGAAAGCATGAGAAGCCTAATTTCTATGTTTTAGCTTGAAGAGAAGAACATAAGCATGGTTTTCTTTCTTTTCTGACACCTGTGCTTCAAATGCCCTTTGCTTATAGCATGAGAACTAGGTCTCACAAAGAGCATGAAGATGCACATTCAGTTCAAGGCAGGAGTCTGTCTGTGAAATATGAGCAGAACCAATCAGTGTGGAAAAATGTCTTTTGATGGTCCATGCTGAGGAGGAAAGTTGGGTTTCAGTTAGCCTAATCCCTGGGCGTGTGAGGGAGTTTGTAACAGAATACTTCATTAATGTTGTCTTCAGTCAGATAAACAATGGATTTGCCACACCTTCCCGTGCTCTGGTGGTGACAGATGATGTGCGTGACAGCAGCTCTGAGTAATGGGTCTGTGATGGGAAGCAGCTGGCCACTGGAGTAGTTCCCTTAGTGGACGTGGAGGTGAAACATAATTAAGTTTAATACATACAAAATGCTCTAACATGCTGTAGTATGGATTTAGATTGTATTCTGCCCAAACATCAAAGATATTCTGTTAGTGTAGCTTAAGAAATTTAATAGAGCTGTTCATGAACAAGAACAGCTTTATCTGTCTTTCCTGGTTTTGCACATTTCTTATTCCAATTTTTCTTTTCTTAAAAAATTATTTTCTTGGCTCTAGCAGATTTTACTTTATAGGTAATCTCCTCCTCCCCACCACAGTGCCTACATTATTTAGTAATTATTTGATATTTCCATTCAGGAAAGGCTTAGAGATGCAGACCTGTAGTAAGCTAAACAATGCCTAAACCCTTAAGAGTCAATCCCGGCCCAAATTGCACATGGTCTGTTTTCTTTCACTTAGATAAACCAGGTAGGTAAGGGACTGCATGGAAACAATGGGATAATACTGATTGGCATGAAAAGCAGCAGTGATTATGGAGCCGCCTGTCTATTATGTAGGTTTTTTATAGGTATCTAGCAGTAATATGGTGCCAAGTGAAAAAACAGTTTTAACTCTTCTTATCTGATATTCTGAGTCAGGCACTGAAGAGCAGGAAAATTATTTTGCACATTAGAAAGGGGCAGAAAATTCCTACCTTCTCTTCCTCTTTGACTGTGCTGATATTTAGAGAAGGATTTGGAAAAGGGAGGGGAGAGAGCTTTGGTAGCATTTAGAGAAGACAGCACTGTGGGAGAAGGTGCAGATGTGCTTAATGTCACCTTTTCCATAAAGATCTAGTAGCACAGCCTGTGTTTCAGAAAGGACTTGTCCAGAGTCTGCACTGAAGGGACAGGACAAGTTGCATGCTTCTCCAACACTTTTTCTTCTTTCTGTCACAATTGACTTTTAAGTGGTTCATTTCCCTAACAATAAATATGGAATAGTATAACTGACTGCAGTGTTAAAGTTTAACTTATTTTGAGCTGCCTCTGTCAAATGCATGTAACCCTTCTGTTGGAAATCTCCTGTTTCAGGTCTTGATCTATACTTGGACTTGCATGACTTAGACCTTTCCAAGAACAGTCACTGAAACCTTCCTTTCTGGAACCTTTTGGTAACATTTTTGGCAACTTAATTAAGCATGCTTAATTGAAGCATTTTTGCAGCATTGCAGATTATCCTAAACTTTATCTGCTATAATGGGCAACATAGGTACCATAAATTAATCAAGTATTCATTAAAATAGCAATAAATTCACCAAAACAAGAGGACAAGAAAAAGTGAATTTTCTTGTCTTTTAATTCACACTACGTATGTTTAGACCCAAACACAGTGCTCCTGTCCTTTAATGTAATCAATGTCACAGCATCCTTTTCTTTCTTCATTGTGTTTTTAATACTTTCATAACCTTCTAGGACTTAGGCAAAGGCCATAGGTTGTGGACAGAGAGAGGTCAGAAGCTGTACCTGGATTACAGGACAGTGTGCATGTAGCATGGGAGGAACCTGCAGCTGAGAAGCTGAGTAGTTGATTTAAATGAACTGCTTAGTATAAATATTGCAGGTCCCTTTATGTTATTAGCCAGAATTTAATATATGAAGAAAAAAATCAAGTACAAGTTTGTTCTTGCTATTCACCAGCCTCTGTAAAGCAGTATTTATCTTCCAGTTCTTCCTACATATGTTGCCTTTTAACTTTGTATCCTTTTGTTCTGGTCTGTCTAATTACCTCAAGTAGATAATCAAGCTTGATTTTATAATAAACCATAGCTGACTCAGGCTTGTCATGACTGATTTGTCGACTCCCGAGACTAAAGACTTTCAACCTCAAGACTAAGATCATTTCTGGCTGCAATTCAGGTTATTAATTCTGAGCTTTAAAATCTGAATGTTGTTTAGAACATGTGTCCTGTGTTTTCCCTTCCAGAAGGGAAAACGGACTGTTCCTGTTGGTTTTATTTTGTTTTGTTTTGGTAGTATTTGAGCGGAATTTAAACTGGAATTAAGATAAAACAAACCCAAACCATCTGATTCTGCAGAAGCAGGCTTGTATGTAACCATCATTACAAAGGTTGAAGGTAAGGAGGCTATTATATATTAATGAAAGTTACTAGTAAAGGGCCTTCAAAGCAAACATACATCTTCATCAAGGATCCCAGCATGTATTTCCCTATAACTTCAGCACCACGTGATGGGGTGGCATGTGTCTCTATACGTATGCATGCCTTCAAAATGTAAAGGTGTGATGCTAAGGAGACAGATGATAGCTAATGACTCATATACACCATTTGGTGTCCCTTAGGGACTGCCTCTCTTCCAGGGTTTTACTTCAGCAACTGAGCTCATCGGGGACATGCCAGCTAACCATCCTTCCAACTATTCATACAGGGATTTGAGGCCCTGAGTTCTCAGTGCTTTTTTACTGCAGCTCTTGTAGCAGACAGTTGTGTCCCTACCTCCCTGCTTTCTCATTCTCCCGATCTCTGTTTTTCCATCAACAAAGCAGTGTCATAGATTTGAATGCAATCTCTGTAATGCTACAGATGCCTACTAATGGGTTCTCAGCTTCCTCAAGTGTAATGGAGGGATTCCATTATTCTAAGGATCATGTAACAGAAACATTATCACACATCTGCATGTTCTAGCCACTCTTCCTAGGTTCTGTAATTCTCCCTTCTGAATGCTAATGGGCATCAGCTTATGAACCTAGTGGCATTTTTTCAGAGTTTTCTTGTTAGAATTCTAAGACAGTTTGGGGGTTTAGATGTTTCCTAGGTTGTTTGCCTTGTTCTCGTTCAATTATTTCACATTTTCCAATGCAGAAGAGTATCTGGCCTCCGTGGGCTGTGTTGCGTGAGAGCTGCATCTCGCCAGACTGGATTGCATGACCTATTATTTGTTGTGCTTCCAAGATTTGTTTCTTCCATAGCCTTGAGATACTCTGTTTAATGCCTCATCCACATATGTATATAGTAAGCATGAACTAAAGATGTCCTCTGGCAGACATTTTTTTATTCCTCACCATGTTTTTATGATCAAAAGATGACAATCTGTCATAGTTTTCTTTTACAGTTGTGTTATAGATTGAAAATAACAGGAAAGTACACAATACTTGATGGCTACATAAAAATAGAGTTTACAGGTCTGCAAGTTCTTCGTGCTCTGCAAACTCATTTTGGGATTTAAAGGGTAACAAACCTGGTTTTGCTCTGGCATCAGTAAAACACAGTAGTAAGAGGTTGGGCAAATATTATTGTTGCAGCCTTGATTGTCCCCCCTGGAGTTTCAGAGATGAATGTAGTGAAGAGAGTGATCCCAGGGTGAGGTGGAGAGAGCCCCTCCATCAATAATACAGACCAGAATAGGACCCAGTTTCCCTATTCCATTTGTAGAGCTTTGCAGAGCCAGCAGGAATAAGAGGTTGTAATTTTTTTCTCCCCTGTGTTAGTAAAATAAAGGAAAGTGAATCTGACTGTAAAAGAGCAGGCTTCATCTGTCTTTTAGATTAGAAAACCTGTGAAAAAAACCAAACAAAAAAGTCCTTTCCATCCCATATAATTAACCCCTTCATTTAAAGCCCAGGTCCACTCACAGCCTGTGCTACACTGACCTCAGAGACTCTGCCAATAACAAACCAACCTCTGGGAGTACAAAGATGAGAAGCAAGAGGCAGGATCACAGCAGACTCCTCCAACACAGATTTGCTCACAGACCAAGGAAGCAAGTGGTGTGCATTTCCAGGGGCAGGCACTACCCCTGCCTGCCTTTTGCACTAACCACGGTTTGTGGGTAAACCTTATATTGCTTCTTGGACCAACTTATGTGGCTAGAAAAATATGCACCGGTCTTCTGATTGTCTGAGACAACCAGGGAACTAAAACTTTAATTACAGCAGACAGTAAAAACGTGAATTCAAAGGAAGGAGTAGTTTTTGCAGTACACTATAATTTTCCCTCCTTCATTAATCTTTTTATCTGCCATAGGCTTACCTATCTATTCCTTTACAGAATAATCACAGTGTCATCACTTCACTTTTAATATTCCCTTTATTTTACAGGTACCAAACAGCTTTTTCGTCTACCTGACTTAAGATATCTAATTAAACTCAAAGGATGTGATTCCTACCTGTACTTCTCTTGGAAGTTCACTGCTTCTCAGACCTGAACATGGACTTCTCTTTTTTTTCCTGACTATATTGACCCATAAACCTTGTCCTGTTTTTGCTTTTAGACCATTACAACTACAGCAATACTACTACGAATGTGTGACATTATCTTTAAAGTAGCCCTCCAAATCCAGACCCACAGGATAATGGTCAATTTATGGCTGTAAGGGAGAGATCCCATGTGTAAAAGGCATAATCATCTTCTGAGGGCAAAGCAAAAATTAGAGCTAGATTTTATACACAGAAGATTCCTTTATTCCTTTATTCTTGCCCTGTGCCTCTTAGCCATTAATCTTCTGTATGGAAACTTGTCAAATGCTTTTGGAAATTGAAACAAATATGCTACTTTCATACTTATTTTTCTTATCATTTATAAACACAATGTCTAAAAAAAAGCCCCAGCTTCTCTTCCATGCTCTGTGTCTTCTAAATCCCTTTTGCCTCATTCAAAATGGACTGCTGCTCCATTTCAGTCTGACACATTTTTCATCTTGTCTCTTTTGCAACAGTTTTCAATGGCTTTTGTGAAATTTTCATGTGATGAAGTTCTTCAATGTCTTAAACATGTCTGAAAATCTCATCCTTGTCAGTAAATGTCTTGGCTGTTGCCTGTATGCAGAACCACTCAAGAATATAACTGCATCTTTTCTAATGTGGCTTAACCAAAATGGGACTGTTCTAAGTTGCTTCTCTAGTTCCCAGTAATTTTTCCACCAAGTCTGAGTTTGAGATTTAATTCCTTTTTGTTTATGTGTTTACTAAGGCAATGCAGTAATTTCCCAGTGGTTTCTTTATAGCAAGGAAGTACATGGTTCTGCCTCCTTTTACTGGATGAACAACAGGAGTGACAAAAAAAGGGCTGTGATGATAGTAGGCTTCTGCCATAGCTTTTGAAAAGAGACAAAAATCTCCTTCAGGAGATGCAGAAATAGCTGAAAGTGGGACAAATCACTCTACAAAAATCTACACCTTTTTCACCTTTTCCATATGAAGAGGTTAAAGGCTCCTGTCTGAGATGCCATGGTTAGATGTTTTGGTGTGGGTGACATGAATCTTTCTGAATCTATAGAGGGGGCCCAAATCGGTGTTATCTTCATTTCATCTGAAAGTGATTTCTACAATAAAGCTGCTGCTTTTTTTCTCAGGAAACAAAGAAGTCCCTCGCAAAAAACCTCATCATTCCCTGATATTAGATTAGACCCAAGATGAAAGTAGATTTTTGCTTCAGAACTTGAATTGAATTACAGAAAGGGTTCCTGGATTGTGTCATCTCTGAGTTGTCATGTTGTCACAAAACAGGGGAAGACAGAGAGAAAAATTCAATTTTCCTGGGATCAGCCGTGCTTTGTTGAGTTTAGATTATATCAGCCTTTGAATTAGGAATGCTGCTATGGCATTTATGCCCTTGGAAGCTGTTGTGTTCATGGAAAACTGCAGAAACTCAGCTGAGAAACAGACAGAGGTGGACAGTGGGAGGGTGAGGTTCCTCTCTCTCAAGTATTCCTGCTGGACCTGCGTGACAAAGCCATAGGGAATGGGTGCAGGCATGTGAGAGAAAGCTGGGCTACCAAATCCAGGCCACAGTGGCTACTGAGAAGTTGTCATGGAGCTTACTTTGAAGGGGTGTCTGAGAGACAGACCTGCACTTTCCGGTGCAGCTTGTAGGTAGCAACTTTCAGGTTTTGAAGCTGATATTTTGTATATTTTGTTAATTAAAAAGTTGCAAATGATTGCACATTACATGTTAGCAGTGTTGTAGAATGAATGTTTTGTGAGCATGGATGAGCTGAATGTGACTTTAGACATACACTCTGATGCCATTTCTCCACTAATTACATTTACAATTTAGAGCTGTCTGTAAGGTAGAGGAGCCTACTGTGCTGATACTCACTGACAGAAAAAGTTTTCAAATCACCTTACCAACCAGATGTTCTAAACAAGAATTTGACAGTTGGTCCATAAATCAAGTCAAGCATTTCATCATTGTTCTCTTAGGTGCCTCTTGCATTTAAGCCTGTTTAGCTAAATACATACATTTACTTAAGATGAACTGTGAAAAATAACATCTGGAGATCTTTTCTCTGAAGGAAAATGCCGAAGGGTCTTACACAAGGATCAAGTGCATTTTATAAACCATGGCTGGGATTTTGGAATCCAAGCTGAATAAATGTGCTTTCAGCTTTTGAGGGGATCAAGGGCCAGTATTATTTAAATGTTCTTTTTACTTTCTTTTCACTCTGCAGGGAATGTGCTCTCACCAAAGAGTTCTTACATTTCTTATTCCATAATGAGTTTCTGTTTTCATCCTTGCCATCAGGGACTCTGGCACAGTCCTGCTAGTAGCAGTATAGTCACACTATTGGAACTGGATGCAAAGTGCAGTCCAAAATATTTATTTTAGAGTACTCTGCTTTGCTGTAGATTGCCATCAAAGGAGAATGTCAAAGAAGAAGTTGCTGGGTGGTTTACCATTTTATCTTTACTTGTATCAGCCATCTCTTTTTCATCCCCCCTCCCCTCCTCTTTTTTTTTTTTTTTTTTTTTTTTTTTTTTTTTTTTTTTTTTTTTGAGATCTATAAGTTTCTTTTTCTCCTGAAGAGGCTTTTGGTTTTTTCCCTGCCAGTTTTTTTTTCCTAAGAAAATCATTCTAGTAAGTTGTGGTTTGCTGACCTTCAGGATCAGTGTTACTGTGCATTTTAGCTTTGCTGAGTATCAGTTTGGTCACTTTGCTTTTTCACGTTCAGTTCACAACATGACAGAGAATTCTGCTGAAATTTAACAAGCCCTAGGGAAAAAGATTCAGTCAAGTGCAGTCAGATTTATAAAGTGGCAGATAAAGTGGGAAGGGTTTTCCATTACTTCTGCCACACTGGATGTTTTTTTGTGATGGATGGGCTATGTCTCATCCGTGATTTGGAATGACGTCAGTTCATGTTTGGAAGGGTACCATAACCATGACTGTTCATGATAACATAAGACCTATAGTCTGGAAATGTTGGAAAAGGTGGAGGCAAAATTATTACACAAGAATTCCTGGCCTGGTACCATAGTTATTTTGTGATTTAGTTCTCAGGAACACAACTTGTTTCATAATGTGAGACTGGCATTTAATCTGAGAAACCTGACTGTTTTGAGAATTATACAAGGCAGCATGGAGCTGTTTAATGTTTAAGTGACAACAAAACATAAAGATGCTGGCCATAATTCTATCTGAAGTAGTATACTTTCCTGTGAAGCTTAGACAAGTATGTTCTTGATTTAAATATCTGGAACTACAGTACATGGTGTGAAACATAAATCCTCTCAGTGCTGGAACCCAGAGACCAAAGGAGCCAGTTGGAAACCTCTCTGAACAGCAAATTTATCGGCTGAGTTTAAAATCCTTATGCTAGGCTTAGAAAGGACCTTTCTTAACCTCATCCTTCTGTCTCATTTCAGCAGCACAAATAAGCTATAAAGCTGCCTAAAATGTCAAAGGCCAAAAATTCACTGGCATGGCAAAGGTGGTTAAGAGCTGGCATTAGGCAGAGCAGAGCACAGGGCACGTGGCCCATTAGCAGCCTCTGTTAAGCACCACAGCCCCACAAAACTCAAAACTGTCCTGCGGTCACTTCAGCACAAAGAAAAGGACAAAGCAGCCACTGGCAGTCCCAGGTGCTAAATTCCTCTTCCCTGAATGCAACTGTAGTACAGCTGAGAATATAAGCCACTGAGCTAATGTGTCCAGCTGGTGTGAAAAGTGCAAAGCTACTGGCTCAACCAGCCCAACCATATGGGCTGCCTACAGATTTTAAGCCATCCACCCCATGCCAACCAAGCTGATGGCATGAGCAGTCACTGTCCCTTCTCTCCTCCCCACCACTATCTCCCTGTGTGCCTTTTCCTGTGCCCATTTTAGAGCAACAGGGAGAGCTGAGCCTCTTCTGATGGAGAGGAGGGCAAGGGAGGGTAGGTGATATCATCAGCTCTGACACGTTCTGTCTTTGGCCCTGGAGTAGATGCAAAACTCTGCTATCACCCGCCTGACCCTCACTGCTTAAAAAGCTGTTTTCTGCCTCCCTGGCAATACTGGTGTTAGGTGGGGAGCTAACAGCTGGTACAGAGTGGACTAGATACATCCTGGTCATGCATCCTGGGTCCTGGATCCTCTGTAGTCTGAAAAGTTAGTTTCTCTTCAAAACTCCTGCAGAGTGGAAATGTTTGAAGTGCAAGGGTCAGCAAGTGAACAAAGCCAAACTTTCAGAACTTTGCAAACCTCTCCTAGCATTGGCATGAAAGATATTTTTCCCATAAATGAGGAGAGAAACAAGAAAAGCAAGACTGGGGGAAAATTCTGCTTGCTGGCATTGTTGTTTTCTGTGTTCTGTTGTTGGAAAAATCACAGGCAGAACATGAGAGGCAAGACCCAATTAGCTGCTCCAGACCTGACAGGCTTTTAGGCTGCTCAAACTTCTGATTTAACCACTCTGATGTTAGCAAGTGTCACAAGGTTAGATTTGTCCTCACCAGCTGAGCTGGAAACCTCGCAGGCTGAAGGCAAAGAAAGTAGAAGTCAACTTTAGGTTTCAAGTTACAAAAAGCTGAAACAAATAATTTCAAATGTTAACAATAGCTGAGATCTTTCTGCTTCAACTCTATCCTTGTTTGCTGAGCAGAGGCGCCCAAACATAATCCAGGATGTTCATGGAAGATGTAATCCTTTGTGATTTCAGCTATTAAAGCCAAAAATAAACTATTTTTCAGAGTATGAGTGAATATAATTTTATTCAAAGGCATAATTTGCCTGAATTTTCAGGAAGAGTTTAAAGAGAATGGTAAATGTTACTGATCCAATGCAAAGGCTTTTCAATTCTGAAATATCACATCCTCCCTCAGAAATCTGGAGGGGCTACAGCTGCTGATACACAACATCAGGTTTTTTTAAATAATGAAATAAAAAAAAAAAAAGGACCATTTGTGCAGCAGTTGAATTGTTCAGACTAAGATTTTCCAGAGTATTTCAGCCTCAGGCAGATATTCAATGTGTAAAATTTCAGTCCAAACTGTTAATGATTGGCAAAGCTAAAAGCAACTGACAGCAGGGTGTTGTAATAGGAAGTGTCAGACGATTTTAATAATAGATGACCCTGCCTCCTTTCTGTCACTTTGAACCCTTTTGTTGTCTAAGGTGTATGGTGTATTTCTGTGTCTGGTTTTTGTCTCCATTTCTTTATTTCTTTATATTTTAATTCTGATAAGATCTTCATTCAGTTAAGTTTTATGTAACATGGAGTTTCATGGGAATGATTCTTGTTGCAATTAGGAAGTGTTTCCACCTACCTGTTCTTCATTTAAAACCTCTTTATTTATTTCACTAAATGCTTCTCAGTTTTGTATCATGTAGCAGAGTTCACAGTACCTGTCCACCTCCCCCCTCTGTAAAATTCATGAGCTTTGTAATGGTCCTACACAGCTGCCTCTTCTCCCCAGTGAGCAATCCAAGGCTTTTTCAGCCGTGGTTCCTCTAAGCCACTTTATAATGTTCCTGATGATACTCATTGTCCTGTTTTTGCTGTGTTTTTATTTTCCTTGGAGAGGATGGAGTGAGTAATACAGAGCATGGTATGACAGGTGAGAGTCTGGGTGTTCTAAGAGGCTTGCAGTAATTTTCCTGTACCTTTTTCTCTTATCCCTTATCCAGGCTAACCTTTAATTGGCTTCCCTGACCCCTTCAACGCACAGTGCCACACTGCCAGGTCTTTACTGCACAAACCATTCAGACTGTCCTCTGCTAAGAGACCCATTTGGGATTTGTTAGCACTGACATCCTTGTACTCTCCTTTCTTCCTTGTCTTTGGTTTCCTCTAAAATGCCTTTTATATATAAATACATATTTTTTCAGGCAATTAGTTCTAGTTCTGTTGTTATATCTTTTGATGTAACATTACTCTCTCTCCTTTCAATACAATTATTAACACTACCTCAAATCACACCACTCATCTCAGATGGAAAGTGTTTGTTAGTTCCTGTTCTTGGATTTCCATCTCTTTGGCCAGCTTCTGACCTGTATCAATCATGACAAGACCTTGTCTATCACTTTATGTTTGCACAGTTTCTTTGACAGCCTCTTGGGAAAGACTTTAGCAAAGATTTTTTTTTCTGTCTTAAATGATTACCAACTATTTATTTAGAATTGCTCAATTATTCTGCATTGTAATAGCATTTCAAATACAATTACACATTGCTCAATTATGCTGCATTTATTGTACACAGAATTTCAAATACAACTACACCTTTATCCCCAACACATTTGCATGCTGCAAATGGCCTTATGTTATTTTTATATTCATTCACTACCAGAGATTGTAGTTGTACATCTTGTAAAACAAGGCTTAACGAAGCTGGTGAAGGAGGTTTGGGTTGGGGTTTCTTTTTCGTATTTGAAAAAATATGCTAAAGATATATTAAGAAAAATGCTATCATACATCCTTGAACTGACAACCAACACTCCGCCAATTTTCATACTGGAATTTACTTTTAAAGTTGACTTACAAACCTCTGGAAAAAAAAAATAAAGCTATTGACAGAACCCTAGCTGTGGAAATGTATAAGGTGAGGCAAAAGAAGCGTCTTAATGTGGATAACATATTCTAGCTCACAATTGTTATGAAGAAATACATTTTCACTGAAAATGGGATAAAGAATAATTATAATTTGAAAGAAAGTCTGTCTGACATCATTTGGCTTTATTTTAATTTGTAAAAAAATAGATACTTCTTGACATAATGAATGTATCTTCTCCTCTTGGTGTTTGAAAACCTTTCTTGACAGTATTGTTAAAGAAAGTCACATGTAGAGTGTTCTGATGGAAAATTGTAAATACCAAGAGGGACAATTTCATTTCTGAATGATGGGGTTGATTGTGTGTGAGTATGAAATTGCTATGCACTTAGCTCACTGCTCTGCAATATTAGCAGCTGAACCTTTGGTGCAGGCTGCTAGAAATTATAGTTAACAGCAAGAATTTCAAGCAACAAGTTTTTCACACAACCACTAATATAATCTAAATTAAAATGTGCTATGCACAGGAGATACAAAACTTGGATTCTTCCTTAATTGAATAAAAGTTGAGCTAATTCTGTGTGCGCTGTCTCAGTCTGCTTCCTCTAATATAATCTTCATTTGTAGAAGTTCCTGATTTCTTTTCAGACAAGATTTTTCTCTGTTAAACTAAGTAATGAAATATGATATTGTAAGAATGTTGTCAAGACTGCTACTTTCTAAAGTGAAATATAGTCTTTTTTTTTTACCCACAATGAAAGACAGACAGGAGCAATGCCTGTATTTTAAGCTATTTTGGAGGTACAGAGATGCAAGTGTTCTTGGAGAGATTCCTTCTTCCTCCTATAAGCACTTCTAATATTTTTAGTTTCTTTTTTTGGTGAAGAATATGCTGAGAGATTTGTGTCTGTTAGGAAATAAAAGATATGTCATAATAAATTCCTTGACAAGACATAAGCACTTTATACAAATTTTTCAAGATGTACTTTTTTTTTCTGGTTGATTTGGAAGTTTCTTATTTACTCATCCTTTTTTTACCTATTTTCTAGAAGACTCCAGGCAATGCTGTGATTGAGCTAAGCTAATGGCTGGCCAGAGAGCCCCAGCTGTTTCATATTTGGCCTGGTGTTCTCCACATGCTCAGCTCTGGTTTATTATTAGTCGAGGCATCCATTTCCCCTTGCTGTGAGAGACAGGAGAGATGGAAGGAGTCACTGGGGGCCAGAAGCATTAACCCAGTTCTGTGCACTGCCCTGCACAGGTCCCAGAGTATCTTAAAAGAACCTCAGGATGATTTAACCCATTCCAGCTGGCTGCCCCTGGGCTATTTGCCAAAATCAAGGTTTATTAGTCCGCACTGTTCCATTGATAATGGCTCTGGTACTGAGGCCCCAGGGAGGGAGGCTACAGAGCAGCTGGCTACTCTGGCATCTCTAGCTGCCTCTGACCTTCCTTGTACTAGAGAAATGCCCAGATGGTGGAAAGAAGGGTTTTCTGCTCTGTGGAATATACAGAAGAAATGGAGATGAGCTGCAAAATGTATTCATAATGTTGTAATTATTGTAGTTGTGCTGGAAAACTTTATGGTTGTGACCCAGATGCCAAAACACGCAGAAATTTCTGTCTAAGTCTGCTAAACAGCTTTCAGACATATGGACTACCCTTATTTACCCTAGCATGATGCACATTCTCCTGACACTGTTTTATTGTCAAGCCTCTTCTAAACTGGTCAATGGGATAACTACTGTACTCAAATAGCATGAAGAGGAATTGCTTTATTATAAAGTTAGGGGTGTCCCACTTGAGATTTCTCCACCAGCCATGGAGAGTACTCCAACTACCACCATTTCTGGACATTTGGCCATTGAGTCTGGCTGCCTGGAGCAGGCACTGATGAGAGCTGGGAAGGCTCTTGTGCTTACATCATCAAAATCTACAAAAAAATCATTGAATCATTGAATTCATAGATGGAAGGGGAATATGAAATGTCTTGAGTTACAATGATTATATCAGAAAATTTTCAAACCTTGTAAAATTTGAGAAGTGGGGAGGTGGTCAAAGGAAGCCTTCACTAACTAAGAGATGTTTCAAAAACTATAATTTTTAGCTCAAGCCTAATACTACATTCATGAACTTGCAAGCTGCAGATGAAGCAATGTTAACCTGTGGTAGTTTATAGAATTTATTTATTTAAAATTTTTCACTTATTTATTTGTGTTTGAGAACACAGGTGAAATCCCAGGTTCAACGATAAAAAAAGATTAAAAAAACCCTTTCCTGGTCGATAAGCAACGTATTCTATTTTTGTCTAGCAGACTTTATTACCTTCCCTTCTGGCAGTTCTCTAGCTAAAAACTGAGGATGTTGCAAATCATTCAAAGACGAGTACCTTGTGGATTATCCAAAGCTGGAGAAAAGAAGGTTGGCTGAGAATTTTGACTAAATTCCACCATCTTTTCTGCTCTTCTTCCTCCTTTGCATGTGGAAGGAGCAGTACTTATAGTAGTACTTTCCATTCTCTTTGTTTATGCAATTTTCAGCCTATCCTCCTCAACACGAAGTTGCTCATTGTGTCTGATTTTACATCCTCTGCCATCTCTGTGTGCAAGCTCCCTTGTCACCACAGCCTTCCTCCACCTCTTCCTCCCCACGTGGCTCCCCAGTGCTGTGACCCCTGGGAATTCACAAATCCTTCTGCTCTGGATAGAGCCGTGCTGCCCATGGCCTGAGCTAACCCTTAGCTACGGTTCCTGCTTATGTGAGGTAAAAGAATGTAAAGTGAGGCACCTGCTTATGTAAAGCTAAATGGCTTCTCATGTTCCTGAAGAGCTGTAGTCCCCAACACTCTGTGTTTGCAGTGAGACCTAAGCATGTAGGAGTGTTTTCAGGCTGCTGAGGTGCTAGATGGCTTTTATAGCAAAAATCTAGCCAAAATAGCTTTGTCATAGGGCATTGGAGTTTAATTAAGGTTGCTCTTCCTACAGACACTCAGGGGCATTCCTTGCTGCTCTCAACTCTGGATTCTTTTCAAATCATGTTTTATGTAGCTTGGTATTCTCAAGATAGGATTCTTGGTTCATTCTTAACCAATAAACAGTTTATTAATTCACTTGCTCAACAGTTAGTTAATCAAATTCGAATCCAACATGTATTCTGCTCATGCACAGAGCATTCAAATATTGTCCTACAAGTTACTGCCATAAACTGTATGGAGGTCAAATAGTTCTAGTGGAAGATAATACAAAATTTTAAGATGTCTTACTGCATTCATATACAGACAGCAAATATTTACTATATCTAGTATACTTAACCTTCTTCTAGTACTCAGTGGGTTAAAGATGCTGTAGATTTAAGAGTTTTGACACTGTAATTTAAATGATTTAACATAAAAGAGACTAGGAAAATAGTACCAGGAATAATAATTTAAAATTATACCTTAAGTCTCTCTTTTGGCTGTCTGCTCAGGCTTTTAAAAGAGAAGCATGCATGTAGAATAACTTGGTTAAAAGTTTGAAATATCTTCACTCAAGATTTTCCAGCTGATTTCACAGGACAACTCTCTGTCATCTCTTGTAATGGCACCAAAACAAATAAATCCCATGCAATAAAGCTCATTGGCATTTTCATGCAAAAATAAACCCGGGGGAGGCATAAAACTTCCTCTGCTTTAGAAAACCCCTGAGCAACAGAGTGAATGTTGAAGATTGGGAGAATATTATATGAAAGTGTCACTTCAGAATTGTTCTGTTCTGGTACTAAACAAAAATAGGGATTTGCTGGCAGAGGAAGGTGTCTGGGCTAGAAGGACTCCTCAGGCTGTCAGGGCACAGTTTTTGTTGTGTTTCTGTGAGAACTTGACTGTGCAGGTGACACACCTTTCTGGGTTGTACAGCTTCTTTCCAGTTTCGGCAAGGCTGTTCTTACTCCTGTGACCCTGGAAGGCAAGGAGAGTGTTTATATGCATTCCACAGATTCAAGAATCCACACAGTAACTCCTGCTTAATAGCCAGAATTTCTTTTATGATTCATGAGAAAAATGGGTCCCTTTTGTTTTCATTTGGAAAATGTCCAGAATGTCTGAATTTCTTTTTTTTTCACCCATTTTCTCTGAGGTCACATTAATAATCTGAATATAGTATTTTACCATCTTTTACACACTGAAAGCTTTTTATGTTTCATTTATTATAAGGGTTATATTTCAGTATTAGTGTAGCCTGGGAATTGAAATTTTTTCCTATTTCTTCAATTTCTTTTCAGCATATCCTAGCAGCTTATTTCTTCCCATAAACTTTTTTTTTCTTTTTTTGTGCCTGTACAAATGCCTCTCAAGTTTCTAAAATACAGCACTTTCCTAGATATCAAGCAAGAAAAAATCCATTAACAGTTCCTAGGCTGTGTAATCATGTTTTATTTATTTCTTTTCTCATCTTCTAGGGCTTTGAAGTGAAAGGTGATCTTGTTTTCAAGGAACATGGCAAAGTTTTATTTTAGGAAGAGGTTCATTTGGCAAACAGACTGAGCAGCTTCCAGTGGAGCTTAAAGAAGCTACTTAGTTTGGCAAAGGCTAACCTTACTAAATAGCCCACTGCAATTAGCTCAAAATTGAAGAAATGGAAGGAAAAATCTCAGAAAGGGGGACGATTGTCCCAAGCAGCAAATAGTGAGTGCACAAAGACTTTTGAAAGTCAGGAAATAACAGCTGTGCACATTTTACAGCATATAGGCAAAGTATTACATTGCATCTTGCTTATTGGCTAGCCCCATATTTTTGCAAACCAGCTCAGGAGCCATTAACTGGGGACCAGGTGGCACTGTGCATGATTTGCATTTTTGTTATTTTCTTCACAATGAACTTGTGGCTGACCCCATGCAAGGAAGTGATTTATTGGTGAAAAGGTGGAAGAAACCCATTGTTCCTATTCTGTGGAAAGGTTCTTAAGCAGGAGAGACTTTGGGAAGGTCAGTACTCTGGATGCTGTGAGGTGCTATAAATTCATGAATCCTTCAAAATCCTGGCACAGGTCAAAAGAGCCTGTGGATAAGGGATGGACACAGACAGTCCAGACAGCATTGTTGTCTTTTCCTCTTTCTTTCTCCTTCATCTCTTTCGCTGCATTTATTTTGATTTTTCTCTTCATATTTTTCCTTCTTTGCTATTTTTCTGTTTTCTACCACTTCAAATTTCATCCCCACAAGTTTCTGCTGCAATGGCAACAGGGTTTTCCACATGGAAGAGCAGCTAACTGAGGATGGAGACTGAGATTAGTCACTTTTTTCCTGACTTAGCTTCTTACACATGCAGCTGTCAGGCATTAAAAAACTGACAAGCCATCATCAGATTCCCTCAACATTAAGTCCTGAGTTTTCCAGATCACTTTTGGGCTTGTCTGTCAGGTATTTTTTTGCAGATGTATTATTCTAAAAGGAAATTAAATAGATTCACCAAGGGTAGGTAGTGCCTGAAACCCCTCTGAGGTAAAAATGGTACTGTTGGCTATCCATAAGCCTAGACAGTATTAGAAATAACATTAACATTGTAGATTTCTTTACACAACGTGTAGAAATTGCGTCTTTGGAGGAGAGTGGCATCCATTGTTGTAACACTTTGTTGTATTATTATTATTTGTTATTCTCTCCTATTATTTGCATTGCATTAGAAGCTCTAAACAAGATTGAGGTCCTGTTGTGCCAAGCGCTACAGCAATAACGGATGAACCAGGATTCAACCCATGATTTGCTTGTAAAAAGAGAAGGTGGTTTTCTTTAATTTAGTCTTTGTCATGTATATTGCTCTAAATATAGTGTATGTCAAGTGATTTTGTGGGCAGGGATCAAGATTTGCTTTTAGTGTTTTCAGTATAAGTAGCTCTGAAGAACAGCATCTAAAGTTTTGGGATTGTAAACTATTCCTCTGTGCAGACACCGTGCTTTCTTCAAAAAAGCAAGTACAATAATACAGCCCTAAAGCTTTGTCAGTGATGTATCGTCTCATAGATGTAATTTTCAAGTGGCAAGTGTTTTGATGATGCTACAAGGGCTTTGTTTATGAAGTGGGTCTGGCAGACACTGTAGAGTTCACATAAATTACAACTTCATTGATTATTAATGAGAAACATTCATCTGGATCTCCCTTCACCCTTTGTTTTGTCAAAACTCCCTTAGAGACTCATAGTTGCTACAGACCAGTATCTGTTTCACAGAATGTAGCTCTTGCTGAATGGTGTTAGCAGGGACCCCCTGGCCAACTGAGAAAACCAGAGGTCAAGAAGCTGATTTCCTGGCCCTTCTCAACTCACCCCTTTCCACTCTTCCAAATATACACCTTCACATGTGCACACACACACACGAACACACACACACAAACATTGATCCTGCACCTCATACTCCTGTTCCTGTGGGAGTCCTGTCCTTCACTGGTTGTGTTCCTGGAGCATCTCTGTAAGGGCATCTGCCCCCATCTTCAGCACTCAGTTCTCCAACGAATCAGGACTAGAGGAGCACCTACAAAAACATCTCTGCCATTGCACTTATCTTCTTATGATTTAAAAAGGGACCAAAATCAGAGGTTCCATATCTGTATTCCTTTATAGCAGCTCCTCAGAGACAAAGGTCACTTTGCCAAACACATGGCAAAATATAAAAGCAGAAATGAAATCTGGAATCTTGTGGTTAAGGTGAATAAGGGATTAACGATTTCTCGGGATGGAAGAGCTAGAAGGTGCACCTGGAACCTTGTTTCAGCAAAGAAAAAGAAGAAAAATTCCCAACTCAGTTGCTACTCACTAGCACACTGTGAAAGCCACAGATACAAACAGATTCAAATGGATTCAAAATATAAATAGGTACATAGCAGGATTTAATAAAAAGATATAAGCCAGGTTATGTGGAATAGGTGCCTGCTAGAAAGCATTGTTCAGTTATGATCTCTAGCTCTGAAAATATGTAAGCGCTTAATGTATATGAGCTAAGAATACTTTGCTCTTTACCTGATTGTTTCTTATTCTGGTGGCCCAGGCATGTGCTGCTGGCTACCGTCAGAGGGTCCTTCCTCTGAGACATGATGGTAGTGGCTAAGTGGTCAAATGGAGGAGATATCAGACATTTTTCACCCCAACTTTGTTTATTGCTATGTGCCTAGAAGTTTACCAGAAAATCCAGCATCTATTTTAGAGACAGACAAGTCGAGGTGTTTAATGATGTCTAAACTGGTCGAGGAAATGGATTCAAAGATGCTGATGTGAGATGCCTTAAATATTGACCAAATGAGTCACTTCCACCAAAAGCTTTGTGAAACCTAGAAGATGCTAGGAATTGAATGACCAGAGAAAACAGTGATCCAACCTGACAGCTGAATATGTATTCTTAATTTCTCATAGGGAAAAGATTACATGGTGATGATAATAAAGGCACTGGCAGACTGCAAAGTTTTGAAGGAGAATTTTAGATAAAAATACCAGAACTTTTTAGAGTAACTCTTTCTTACTCTAATAAGGTACTTTCTTTATTTGAAATGAAAAAGTACCATTTTTAAAATTTTATATAAATAAAATGCATATATATATATACACACATATATACATATATGTATGTATATATATACACACACATATATGTATGTATGTGTATATATATGTATTTGTTATAAGAGAGGCAAATGAGATTTGCTCATTTTCATGAAAATTTTAATTTGAACTTTTAGAAATAAACTCAATATTCAGTCTCAAAATATTCAGAAATGGTGTTTCTGAAGCACACAATCAAATATCTGGTCTCCAGCATTTTTTTTTTTCCTCCACAGAAAACTAAGTTTAACGAGCAGCCTAATACATTTACTACCAGCTGCTGCTGGGACTGTCCTAGTCCTTTTGGTTCACCTTGGAATTCCCTAGCAGAAAACAGACTGTTTCTGTAGGTGCAAAATTATCACTCTCACACCATGGGAGCCTTTTCAACATTTATTATTTTTGTTAGTTGTTTTGTGCTCAGATCATTGTTTTCACTGCTCACTGTTTCTCTGTGTGTTTGAACAGCAGGTCTGAGCTACATGGCTGATGATGTCCATGGTGGAAACCTTCCATGTGTATGAGCAGGGGCTCACAAACAAACCCTTTTTTTGTGATGTTCTTATGCATCCAACAGCAATACAACTTGGCAGCTGTCATAAAACTCCACAGAAACATTAGGCAGTTGCAGGCAAAAAAAAACCCCAAAAAACCAAAAATCAGACAAAAAACATACCCAAGAGCTAATACTGTGAATCGTAGAGGGGATTATACCCTTAAAAAGTGATTTTGAGTAGATAAATGCCTTGTGGCAAGGGCTGGTGGAAATGTGGTGGTAACTTTAGTATTGGCAATGGAGTGCAATACCTGAAAGCACCCAAAATCCTTGTTCCCTGGGCACAGCAATAATGTGGCAAAAATGTAAGATGATTCAGACACCAACCATTGCCAAAGAAGGAAAGGAGGATGGTTCTACAAGATTGTGTGGCTATTTTTATGGAAGACAAACTTGTTCCTGCCCTTCCAAAATGGACCCTAATAAAAGTAATTGTTTGACACTCCTTATTGTACAAGAATGTAGTTTTCATCAAAGGGATTTCATTGGTCTTCACGTTTTTCGGACTCAGAGTTTTCTTGTGAAATGTTTTGTTCTTTTATTGCACTTGAAAGAAAAAGAAGCTTTAAAAACTACTCCATGTATTCAAGGTTTTTCTTATTGCCTCTCTAACTGCCAATTCCAAATATTTGCTTTCCAAAGGTTTTCGTTGTTCTCCACCATGCCAATTTCTTATCAGATGAAATAAGAATTAACTTGTTTTGCCATATTGAGGCAGAACATGGACTTCAAAATATTTATGTTAAATGCGTTTATTTTCCTATACAAATACGTCGATATGTTCAAGCCTTTCGTACTGTATCCACAAGGACTCTAACTTGATCAACATGTGCTTTTCCATTCTGAAAGTCCTTTATGATCTCTGATTACTTTCCATTTTAATGATTTTACTTAGCAATTGTTTATCAACTTTTTTTAAATGACAATTTTTTCTCTTCTTCTGGATTTTTTTTTAATAATTTATAAACCCTTACCTAGCTGCGTAAATAGATATAGATCCCTTTAAATAGAATGTCATGATCAATGAAAGCATAAAATATTGCTTTTTTAACTCTTCAGATGTGTTGCTTATCCATGTAATATATCTTTTTGTTTAGTATAACATAATAATGTCTACAATATCTTAATAATCATGTCTTTAACGGGATCTGTTTAAAAAGTCATACATGGGCAGGACTGATTCCTATTTTTTGGAATCCTTGCATAACTCTTATCATTTTCTTTCATGCTGAAGACCAACAATCTTACCGGTTAGTTCAACAGGAGTTGCCTACAGTGCTGATTTTGGTGTCCTGGCCCTGCTCCAGATAGGCATTTTGCCAGGACATGGAGCAGACTGCAGTGGTGGTGCTGATGGATGATCATCCCTTGTTTCAAGACAAGAGCTATATATCCAACTTCTATTATTGCACCACTCAATAGCATTAATATAGTTAAACTTGGGATTCTTCTAGATCCTATCACAGATGTGGCAAATTTATTGACTTTCTTTTCCACTGACTTTATTGTTCATTTTTTTCTGCACCTCAGACTCCAGACCAGTATTTCCTTTGGACACTCCATCTATAGTCACTTGTCATGGTTTGTCATCAAGATCCAGGTAGCATGCATCAGCTTCCCTGGAGATGCAAGCACCACTAGTCTCTTCAGGGGTCCAAACAAGAGTTTCACTCTTTAGAAATTCATCTGGATTTTCCATCACTGCAGTCCATAATAACAGTTTGTAGTTTTCAGAGAATGGTTTTCATTTCCAGGCTGCTCCACAGTTGGTACCTGTCCCCTCATGCTCATGCTATGTATGAAAGTGTTTCATTCTTAATTTAACACACTGGGAAAATCAAGCAACTGATTCAAGAGGACAGAGAAAGTAGACCTGGTCAGGGTTAAAATCTGTTTGTGCCTCCAGTAGTCTTGCTATTGACCTCAGCATGGCTTGGATTAGTGCCTGCAAGATGTGGAATTAGATTTCAAGTATTATTGACTGAATCCTCTTCAGTATACCCCAGCACAGTCACCTTCTAAAGGCACAGAGTCCCAGCACTCCTAGAAGGATATTCCATGAATGTTGGACTGGACCCCAGCACTTTGCTTATCCTCTTGTAGATTGATTATAGTTGTAAAAGAAACTGATGACAAAGCTGTGTGCTTATTTAACACAGGCAAAGTTACTTACAAAGTCACATTTCCTTGGATGTGCCAGGAATTAGTGGCAAATAATTTTCTTCTGCTTGATTCACAAACCTATTCTGATTAGCACGCAGCTTAAAAGCTCTCCCTCCCCATGCCCAGATTCACAGTGTTGGTGGACATGTGTTTCCCTGTGGCCATCTCCCTTAGATTTGTTTTTCTGTGTCTGCACCACTGCCAAAGGAAAATTCAGAAAACTGTACCTGATTGAAACCTGCCGTGTTTGCTCTGGGTGAGAGCATGTGCCTGTGGTTTGGGCAGAGTTTGCTGTTATTTCATGTCACTAGCCCTGGAGAGGAGCTGAAATGTGTCTGGTGGCTGTCTTAAGGACAGAACAGCAAAAGCTAAAAACACCTTTTGGTAGCACTTGCCAGATGATGATCTTTTTCCTTGGCTGTGATGTGGGGCCTGAAAGGCACTTATGGGACAGGGAGAACTTGGCCTTCTGTCCATCATCCTGTACCCGGGCTTCAGAATGCTGCAGGTCTGCTGTGGATATTGGATTCAATATGAAATTTCATATCTGGCTGGGGCTGTAGCAGACCCTACACTCATACAGAGGGATGAACAAAATGCCTCATTTAGCCTCTCCTGATCCCAGGAGAGGATTGGTATGGCACAGGGTGTTGGGTGCTAGCGTGGTGACCCGCTTTGCATCTCACTGAGCTCTGTGGGATGTCTCAGCAGCAAGCATCAAAGATGGAGTTCCACCCACAGCCAGAGAGTGCTACACAGGAGGGTCTTCTGTGACTGTCAGAAGCCTGACATGTAAAAATGAGATTAGGATTATTAGTATAGCCTAAGGACTTCTTTGAATTATATGCTGCCCTTTCACCTCTAACTTTATCTCCCGGAATTCACCATGAATATTTAATATGTGGCCACCACTGCATCTTGCAGAATGAATGACAGGCTCTGAGTTTCAAAGCTAAATCTGAAAAGCAATGCATATATATCAATACTGAAAAAAAGCATCACACCCAGAGCAAATCCTTTTTCATAAACCCACTTATTAAAAAAAGTAATGTAATATCATGACTTTTCATTAATACTAGTCTTCACTAAGCCCAAAGCAAATCCTTGCTTACTGTGCACTTGCTACGCTTGTTGTACAGGACTGCCTGAAGGTGGTAAAGGCTCACAGTCAGTGCGTGAAGAACAGGGAGCGTGCAGTTGAGACAGATATGAGCTCTCTTAGAGTAGCTCTCAGTCCTCAGTTGTCCTTCTGAAGATGATTATGGATGTTTCACAGGAATAATAATGCTAATTTTCAGCCCCCACAGAGTGCTTTACACCTGCAAAGTGCTATAAAAATGAGAGTTAATACTCGCCAGTAAGTGAGTATTGCTGTGCCTGCTCTGTAGATGCAGAAATGAAGATACAGAAAGGTCAGAGGGCTGACCCAGGGCCACATAGCTTCTCAGCAGCAGATTTAGGATGAAGAAACTGGCATCTCTCTGCTCACATTTTAATAATCATACTGTCTTTTTAAAATTAGCTCAAATCTTATGCACATATATGTGTGTGTGTGTATGTATACGTATACATATACGTATACGTATACGTATATGTATATGTATATGTATATGTATATGTATATGTATATGATGCCTGAGAAAGAGTTGTTTCCCTCTTCCTCTTTGCTTCTTCAAAATAAACAAGCTCCTGAGCTACCAAACCCCATATTTACACGTATCATTAAATACTTTCCAGTTGCTAGCCAGAAAACTCAGCAGAAAATCTGTAGAACACCAAAGTAACTCTCTTCTTTTAAATAATTGATGATGCCAAATAGCAGCAGTGTTATGCCAACAAAGAGATCGGTCTCTCAAAATATTTTATTCATTATACCTCAAGAAACCCTAAGCCTTGTTTTTAACGAAAGCGAATTTCAGAAGTTGGCTCTCTGTTCCTCTGAAACATCTGCTTATTGCAATTCTTGGTTAAAGCACTGGTGCTCCCCAGTAAATCTTTCAGCTTTAAGTAATACGTATGGAAGTCTTGGCAAAGAGATCAGGAAGGAGAAAGAGCAATGCTTGCCAAATATTCATTTTACTTTATGAGGCTGTAGTGCTATATGTTAATAGTACATGTGTTGAGGAGAATCTACTAATCCGATTAAATAACACGAAGGAATTAATTCCAAGGTTCAAAAAGAACCCATTCTGTGCAGCTGAAAATTTATATTCCAGGGTAAAATTGTTAAAAGTCTTGGCTAACTAGACTTTTATAAAGCACACAGAAATGAATATTTCTCTGTATTGTTTGTAAATCAAGGTCACATATGTGAGAAGGCTATGTTGTGATAAATCTGTCTGACAATTAGAAGGAGAGGACATATCAATGTTAAATTATATTCTTTGTACGCTTTGGGCAGAAAGCAATGTAAACACCGCAGTAGCATTATGAACAGAAAATTTCATTCCAGATAATAACAGATATTCATGGTGCATGGTTTTACACGTTAATGTGCTACGTTTTAGTCGTCATGTTAATATTTTAGATTATGTAACATTCCCTTCTTTATGCGTAGTTTATTTTTTTTCCACTGAGAATGCAGCTCCCTCCTCCTCACCTCCTCTTCCTTTCCCTCTCTCTCTCCTTCTCCCTATCTTCTCCCTATTTCTCTGCCTTTTCTTTTTTTCCATTTTTCCTTTTCCCCTTTTCTAATTCTTGCAGTGATGCTTGTGGAAACAAACAAGGAAAACAAAGTGAAACCGTCTGTACAAGAAAATTTTAAGAGGTAGTTTCAAGATTTATAAGCCTGGATTTTATGTTCTATTCTTTCAGATTCAATCTGTGTACCAGGCTTTGATCCAAGCCTTAGCATGATGACTGGAATCACTCCGATTAACCCAATGATACCAGGCATGGGGTTAGTGCCACCACCACCACCAACAGATGTGCCTGTAGTCAAAGAAATAATTCACTGCAAAAGCTGCACGCTCTTCCCTCCAAACCCAAGTAAGTGGATCTGAAGAAAGAATGTTCCTATCCTAAATACATTGCATGACTTTTTTTTTATCTAATAGCGGTATGTGTATATATATGTACACTTTAATGTTGTAACTCCCTTTGCTGTGTGAAAGGGCCAAAAAAGTAGGTAATATTATCAGATTCCTTCTTAGAGAATTACTTCCACTGTGTATAAACAAGTGTTATGATAGCTTTTATTTTTTATACAGCTTTCAAAAATTTAATAGTTTTTCCGATTTAAGTGTGTATACATTCTCTCTGTATATACAAGGAAGTAGCATTTCTAGCTACTGCACCTCATGAGCACTTGTAAACAATGAGGTTATCCTTCCCCTGTGCTGGCGTCTGCTCCATTATCTGGCAACGAGACAAAACAGATAACCGGCAGAGTGTTTTCATCATGCTGTCACTTTGTTGTGTTTCCCACTTTGTTCTTCTGTTTGCTCTGCTCCTGTACTCTGACACAGAAATGAAATTATGCTAATACCAGGAAAGGTGTCCAACCCAAGTGCACAGAGTGTACACAGCATGGGCTTGCTCACAGCCCACACACTTGGTGAGCTTGGTGAGTGATGGGTATGAGCCAGAGATGGTGCAGTTCAGGCTTTGAATGCACTGCACTAGAGCCTGAGATCTGTGCCGAGGTTCAAATCAGTTGCAGAGGCTCCTCTGCTTTGAAACAGAATATTTTCCTGGTTTTTGTGTGTCTGTCCAGGGAAAAGAAAGATCCTTTTAGACCTCTGTCTGTCCTGGAGAACAACCTGCAGTGGCAGGAATTAATGTTTGAACTACCACCTACAGTTTGAAAGGGTTTTGATTCAAGTAATCAGTTTTGGATAATCTCTGCAATATTCAATTATTTTGCTTGCCCCTCTCTTCTGCGTCTATACTATGTCAAGTAACTGTTGCTGCCCAGAACTGATTAAAGGGGTGAATAGAGCCAATGGATCAAAAGACAAATTTTGTATTCCAATGTGATTTCTGTTTTGACTTAGATCTTCCACCACCTTCAACAAGAGAGAGACCTCCTGGGTGTAAAACAGTGTTTGTTGGAGGATTACCAGAAAACGCAACGGAGGAAATTATTCAGGAAGTCTTTGAGCAGTGTGGAGATATAACAGCAATTCGGAAAAGCAAGAAGAATTTTTGTCACATTCGTTTTGCAGAGGAGTTCATGGTTGATAAAGCCATTTACCTTTCTGGTACTTCACATTCTTTAATGGATTTTCCTTGCTTCTCATTTGTATTTGTGATGCTAATTCTTGCTTATTTCCTTAGCTTTTATCTCAGCAAGTCTTTCTTGAACTCAGTGGCTGTAGCATGAAGTGGCAAGGAGCAATTCTGTTATTTCTCTACGTTTGCCGAGACTCATCCATGATGTTGAATGTTACTTACCTGGGAGCAATTTTCTGACATCCCAACAATGCAGCAGATCATGAAATTCACTACAGAACAATCTTATTTTTGATTTACATAGGTTTATATAGTTTTGCTCACAGGTTGTGGAAAAAGGAGGGCACCAGGCCAGGAACTCTGCTGTTTCCAGTGCCAATTTTTCTGATAGGCTGGCAATTTCACTCGCATATTTTTATAGATTTGTGATGCAGCCTGAATAAAGTCTGTCTTTATGCATGCGTGTATTCAGCTACTGCATGGGTTAGATTCTGAGCCCCATCTGTAGGCTACGTCTGTTGCCTCCCATGACAACGAGTGCTACAGAAACGACAGGGTGTAAAATTTCAGAATAGCTTTATTTTCCAACAAAGGAACAGACCAAAAAAAACCCCACAACCCAAAACAAAACAGAAAATAAGCAAAAAAATACACATATTCCCAACCTCTAATTCACAGGGGAAAAAAAATAAGACAAAAGATCAAAAGCATATCTGCTTTCACATTTTAGGCTTCTGTGACTGTCAGTGTCCTCTTAAGGTTAAAATCTCCTTCAGTTGAGGATTGACTTGCTAACCAAGTCCTTTTTCACCCTACTGAGTTGGCTTACACTGTATGTGTTTGTCTGCACTCCAAAGGCTGGTTCATCCATCTTCATGGGTTCTGGAGAGACTCAAAAGCACTGTTTTGCCTCACAATTGTAGTGTAACACTTTCAACCCATATGCCATGTATCCTTGAATAAACAAAGTCCAGGGACTGCTCCTTGGCCAAGACAAGCTGACCTGGACTGGCTTACATACACCCACCCTGTTCCAGGTGACCTCAAAGCACCCACTGGGACCATCCTTTTGAGCCTGGGAGACAGTTAACAACCCAGGATTCCTGTTTAAGCTCCCACCCTCACCATCTTCTGTTTAGCAACAAGCACAGAATCTCAACATCCTGTAGGTGTCCATAGGAAGCTCACACAGCTAGAAAGAAGTTGTCTCTCAAATCACCATCAACTAGAAAGAAAGAAAGAGAGAAAGAAGGAGAGAGAGAGAAAGAAAGAAAGAAAGAAAGAAAGAAAGAAAGAAAGAAAGAAAGAAAGAAAGAAAGAAAGAAAGAAAGAAAGAAAGAAAGAAAGAAAGAAAGACGTACCTCCTTTGTTTTCAGGTTTTCCTTAGGTTTTTAGGTTGTTTGAGGGTTTTTTCCTGACTTGGATGCTTGCTTTAAATAGTTATTTGAAGAACTACAGAAAATAATGATTTTTATTGGGTCTATGTTAAGGTTTCTTTGTAATATTGCTATATTTTCAGGTTTATTCCAAATCTTTATTCCACTCTAGATTTATCTTCTTTTATTTTATTTTTTTTTAACTTAAACTTCATTTCTTCCAGCCCTTCCTCCCCCATTCTCTGTTCCTGATTTCCATGCTTCTCATTTATTTGTGGTTTCCTGTTACTTCCAAAATGCTGTAGATCATTGCAGCAGATTAGAGGCATCACAAGCACAGTAACACATTTACCAGCTTCCAGCTTCTGTTTAGGGGGCCCTAGTAACAGAACAGAAGAGGGGCACATCATATTCAGTAGGAACTGGTATTACTGTATTATGATAAAGAGAGCAAAGAAAAGCTCAAAAATGTACAGGCTGCCACCCCGCGCCAGAACCAGTGTTCCTCCAACTTAGTTTCCTGCTTGTCAGCAGTTGGCTGCACACTTTGCTTCACTCCAAGTCAAGCTTTAATTTCATTTGCCTTAAATCCTGAAGGACCATAGATCTAGGAAATTCTGTGTGCTGCCGTGTGTCCTCATTCATAATGCACTGGCACACTCACACAGAAGATGAGAACTGAGTAGAAATGGAGGTGAAAGATTACTTTTCTCATTCTTCCTCATTCTGAATTTTCTACAAATTTACTTCAATGTTCCTGGTCCATCCTGCTGTCTGTGCTTCCTCTTACATCTGCAGCCTCCCTGCCCATCTGTTTTTTCCACCACACCTTTCCATTCTCCCAAAGGGTTGTACCTATTGTCTCCAACCAGACAAGGGAAAGAACAAGTGGAACTGACAGGGATAAGAGAGAAATGCAGGGGTACTCTGTAGCCAAGTTCCACTTCTTTTTGCCAAGGCTGCTGAACTCTGCAGAGGAAACATGAAGCACTGACCATCCCCCACCACTACCAGGGAGGTCTGGCACTAGGGAGGGGCATGTTTTCCTTGTACTGAAATATCAGGGGGAGTTTACCAGTCTTTATTCCATTCTCAAACATAATATATTCTGAAATGGTGGGAACAAAGCATATTTTTAAGGCATTTTATTTTCCCTGTAAGAAACAAAAGAGATGTACAAATATAGTATGTGTGTTATATTAGGGGAAAGTCATGCCTTTGATATTTCTGGTATAGTGATAATTTTGTCTACCTAATCAGTTTTATCTGTCTACCCCATCTAATCTCATCAAGTTTTGCATTTATCCCATGCTTATCATCAGAATAGAGCAAGTGATTACAAAATCCATCAAGCAGTTTAATCACCGAGGTTTTTTTTCCTTTGTACTCCCAAGTAAACGTGCATGAAAAGGGAGACTGGAAGATGGGTAGAAGGCTATGATAAAAATGTTGACTTGAGGAAGGCTAGATTTCATTTAACCCTTGAAGATGTATTTTGATGTCCCAAGGAAAAGACTTTCTAAAATCATCATACCAGCCCATGAGAAAGCTCTTTCTCAAAACTGTATGTACTTTACTCTTTTGGCTGATAACTCCTGAAAATGGCCCCAGACTTGAATATATGGGAAAAACAGGTCTCTGGGGACAGACCTGTTTATACCCCAAAAGCCCATGTATGCATTTTTACTGTGCTGACATTTCCCCTGTGGGTTTCCTTTCAGTACCATTTACTTGTTTATTTTGATCTGATCACCATTAACACTCTGATCTAGATCCCCTGTTAGCCCTCAGCTATTGGCTGGTTCCCGGTAAAGCAACACTCAAAGGTAAGTCAAGCCATGGAGTTTGTACTAGACCTGTGATATGAAAATACTGTTTGATTTTTATTTACACCTTCATTAACTTTTCCTGTTTCTGCTCCTTTAAAGTGAGGATCTTGGCGAGTTCCCAAAGTCTTTTCCTCTTCCATTGTGTGCAAACCTGAAATTAAAAACGACAAGCCAGGCACAAAGTTAATGCTTGCTGTAGCCCTGAGCAAAGAGATGGGGGAGAAAATTCATTGCCCATGCATGAAGGGGAGGCAGTGCCAGGTGTTTCTCTCATGCATTTAAACACCCTCAAACATCAATAGGGAGACATGACATTGAAAAAAAAATGAGCCTCCCAGCTGCCTTGGGGCTCAAAATTTCCAGCACAGATGGGTGCCTGAGGATCTCATGTACAAAACAGAACCTGCCAGTTATGCATGCAGAGTCTTTCTGGTTATCAACCTATGAAGGAGTCTGTTCTTCACTGGCCAGGCCATTGATCCTGTAGTGTCTGCAAAGCCTAATATATGAGGGTGCAAGAAACCATCCTAAAGGCTTTTGTTGTTTCTTTTAAGGGAAAGATGCCAAACCATGAGCATTCTGGTCTGGCTTTGAAGCCAACCCTGCTCTGGACTAGGTGATATCCAAGGTTTCTTCTTGGCCAGGTTGTTAAGTTTCTGTGCTGGTGGAAATCACCTGGCGGGAGACCACCTTCAGTCTTTAGAGTTAAACAAACAGTCACATTTTTTTAGTGTGATTCATGGTAAACTTCCAAAAATCTTTTAATTTGAAGATACTTAAACTGGTTTCCCAAAGGGACCCATTTGTCCAGTGCTACTGCAATGTACACTGTTCAGGTTTTTTCCCATTTGCTTCAAAAATGGGGGCCACTTTAATATAACTCAGCTTTGCCAGTGCCCAAAAAACCTATAGATGCACAGTCCTTTTCATTAATTCTTTATTCAGCTTATATGAGGGGCCTTGAAGTCCACAAGAGTTTTGCCTCCTGCAGTGCTGCATTTCTTTCTCTGCCCATAACTATTGTGCTCCTGCCAATGGAGACGAAATATGGCAGGGGGAGAGGAAGAGACATTGAGTCTTCCTGGAAAGTGCAACACAGCTGGGAGATCTAATTTTAGGTTCACGAGACCTGGCACCTTGGCAGTGTCCTTTTCATTGCTGATAATGCTGTTCTGGCACAGAGCAAGCACTGTGTGAGGAATGCAGCTGGCACGCCAAACTGGCGGGGAGCAGGGGGCTAACATTTGTCACAGTTATCAGGGTAGCTGCACCACTGACCCCTTTTGGCTGACTCCTTTGTGCCTACACCTCTGTAGATAAAAACATATAATTACACCCTCATTAGTTCAGAGCCCAGTTCTGAAAGGTCACCCATTCTTTCCTTCTATTATGTCACTGAATAAGGTGTGTTTGTAACCCTTCCCTTCCCTTCCCTTCCCATCTCACTTGGGACTAGAGCTACATATATGGCCACAAAATGCTTTTGGGGGAAAGAGTGGTGTTTACTTCTCTAAGCTAGAGAAAACAAAGCCAAGGGGGATTTAAAATAATAAACAGTCCCCTTCTTTGCCACTTCAGTTTTACTTCACCCCAAAGCTCCTGAACCTTGGAGACCAGATTTGATCGGTTCCATTGGTAGGAACCTACCAAAACCATTCCTTGGTAAGGCAGTTTTTTATGCCTTCTGGATTTGAAGGACCTGTGAAACATTTAGCTCAAGTTTTCATCTGGGTTTGGGCTCCTTGCTGGACAATACAAGTCATATATTTTTCCTCACTGCAGACTCCTGAGCTGAACTCCACAAGCTTTTTGAATAGAAAATGTCTAATCAAAAGGAACCCAGATTAATTTTTAATTGAAGAATCACTACATATATGGATATTTAATATCTTTGAAGCTATTGTCTCACGTGTGCTGTGGTACAGACAATCCCTTGTATTCATACAGCAGAATGTTTTTCCTGCAGTAAAACAGAGTATGCCTAGATATGCATTTCTGCAAGGATGTGCTTGATCTAACACGCACTTCTCAGCTTTGTTATTCCTGGAGGGAGCTCAGAACTGAGTTTTAACTGTAGAGGTGAGGTGCTAAAGCTCTTAAAACCACAGGGAAACCACAAGACTGGAAGGTAGGTTCTCTTGGATTGCAGATCAAAAGCAGCAAACACCATCTTTCCTGACATTTTGAATAGAAGTTTCCTCTCCCTGGAGTTATTATGCAGTGGTTGCAGTAGTATGCATTTCTGAAGAGCTTCCTGTGTGCCAGCTCAGCACAGAGTTCATCTCTGCAGCATCCTGTCATTTGAGAAATCTCTGCTGGGCTGTTGCATGTTGGCATGGAGAAATTAGAGCTATCCTATGTAGAGTGATTAGTTTTACCCACATTTGAAGACTGTTTGAAGCTTTCTACATCGTATTTTCTAATACTTTCTCTGAGTTAGCATTTTAAAAGTTAGGTGAACTGCTCTGTGCATATATTTGTGCCTCAGAAATAAAACTTGGAAAAAAACCAGGTGCCTAAATATGGCCACAAAAATCTGCTCTTAGAGCTATGGCATAATTTTTTTGACCTCTGACAATAGTCAAGGGTTTTAGTTCAGAGCAGGGCCGTTTTGTACTGCTGTGTACCCTTAAATTAAAGCCTTTGCAGTGTGCTAACTTTAGATTATGATACATTGACCAAATTACGAATATGCAGAATATCCCTAAAGAGAAGGCACCAGAGGTTTCATTATTTGTTCTGAAAGGAGTCTTGCAAATACCTAATAAATCTGTCCCTACTTTAGAAATTACTTTAAGGAATTATGGACTCAATTAATTTGTAGGTGATTTATATTTGCTGCTGGATTATTTTCACTGGGGAATTTGAAAATAGTGGTTGCAATTGTAAAGTCTCAAAATTTGAGAACTAGCATCATTATAGTTATGGAACCACTCTCTTTGTGGCACAGGAATTTATGTGGCACAAATTCCACATTCACCTGTAGTCATGGTTTTTAGAAAATTCAGCCTTTCCTCATACTTCCAATTCCTTTGGCAGAGTGGAGGAAAGCACTAGACTGAACATGATCTCAACAGGATCAGGGGAAAAGGACTCCCCATTCAGACTAAAACAGATCTATTTCAAGTAATTGTTTTTTGTTTGTCTGATTTTTGTGCTTTTAAGAGTTGGGAGCATCAAGTGGAAAAATTATGTATTTTGACAGACTTCTAGACAGACATGTAGATTCTATACCTTAGGGTTGACTTTTCAGTTCATCTATTATGGTGGTAGGTGGTGCAGGAAATTGTGAAGAAAAATGAGTGGATGGATGTTTATCTTGTTGTGAAAACATGATGATTGATAGATATTGCATAGATATATGGGAATCTGTTAATGTACATTTTTACCTGGCTGCACTTGAGAAGGGGGAAAAAGACGAAGAGGAATTTAAGCAAATAAATCCTGCAACAGTTAGTTCTACTTGTTGGTTTCAGGTTACCGCATGAGATTAGGATCTAGCACAGACAAAAAGGATTCAGGTCGCCTTCATGTTGATTTTGCTCAGGCAAGAGATGACTTTTATGAGTGGGAATGCAAACAAAGAATGCTGGCCAGGGAAGAACGCCACAGACGCAAAATGGAAGAAGACAGACTGCGCCCTCCTTCACCTCCGGCAATAATGCATTATTCTGAACACGAAGCTGCTTTGCTGGCTGAAAAATTGAAAGGTAAGCAGCATTTGCTACTTCTCAGTTTATTATTCCTTAAAAGCAGGAGCCATGCAGAGGCCAGAGCAGTGAAGCCAGTTTCTCTGTGATGTGTTTCATTACTTGCCCTATTAGCTTTCCCCCACTGAAATGGCTTTCTTTGCCATTTCTATGCCAAAGGTAATGATACTCAACCACCTGCTGGAAATGCATGACATCTGTCTGTCTATCGTGCTTTAACAGCTGAAACACAGCCTTCAGAATGCTACAGGTGGGGGTTTTTTCCTACTAAGTTGCTGACGTCATGTATCTTGGAAATACTCTCACAGTAAGACAACCTGTTGCAAGCATCCTTCTTCATATGAAAGGCCTTATTCTTAAAAGTAATTTAATCCTTGGCATGTATTTTACTCCATCACATGCATTAGTCTGTCTCTGGCATTCAAACTGCTCTCATGAGCTGACACAACTTATCTCTGACACACGCCCTTCATTCTTTCCCTCCCTCTTTAGGGTTAGAATTACTTGTGCCATTAGTGTCATGTTTTGGTATGTGTTTCCTTCCTTGTTTGTTTTTTTTCTAGGTACATTTACTGAGTTAATATTTTTCAAGGGTGCACTTCAAGGATTCATTTTATTTTAATAGCTAACATAAACAGTAAGAAGAGAAGAAATAAAGTTATTCATGGTAACAAAATTTGAAAGAAACATCTAGCAAACAACTCTTCACACCTCTAAGAGTTGTATTTATTTTCATCAAGTGTTTTGCAGTTGTGTTTGGCATTCTTCCCCCCATGATGGCCAAGCACATTGCTTAACTGTGTGCCAGGTCACAAGAAGCTGTGATTCTTGCCACCATTTCAGAATTATCTAGATTAGGCTTAGACTATCCAGCTGTCATCACACTGGTCTCTGTTCTAACTATGAAACATGTCTGGGGAGCTGAAGAAGGACAGTGCAAAGGGTTTCATCCTTGGAGCGTGGAGCAGAGATGCACCCTGCTGTCTCTCTGAGTACTGCATTGGCTGCTGTTAGTTGTCACTACTACCTCAGTCAGTTACTAGTTTGGCTCACTCTCATCCCCACCAAATACACTTCTCCATAAAATAATTCATTAATCTAACTGGTAGATTGGTAAAATAACCCAGATGGGTTGATAAACCAGGAGAAAAGAGCCCTAATATAAGAAATTTTGATTCATATCTAGCTTCCAGTCCAGTTTCAGATCCATCTGGTTTTAGTTGAATATTTTAGGAGTTAATCTTTTGTAGGGAAGTTTTTCTTTATGTAGTAAGGCCTACAGGTTTCCTGAACTAAACCAGAAAATGCAAGAAGTCTGGACAATTTCTTCCATATGGCTAGTCATTGCTTGGGGCAACTGAATGTGGGGTTTTGCAAGATGTTTTAGATGACTATATTTAGAAGGATTTTTCTTTTCATTTTGGGAAGTTTCCATACTTAATTAAAATCTACTCCAAGCATTTATATCTTTGGTTCTCCTAAGGGAAATTTAACCAGAGCTTGACATACATGCTGAAGTTTAGTATAAAAAAATTTTAGCATGATATAGACCAATGCAATAACTGTTTCTCTGGAAATAAACTTTCAGCAATGCACCTCATTAAAAAGAGAAAAAAAAGAAAAGGAAAAAGAAAAAAGATTACGTTTATTTTTTTTATTGGTTGAAAATTATTAAAATCCAGGAAAAGAATATATTACGATTTTAAAACTTCTGCTAATTAACAGTTGCCTTGTTGTGAGATTAAAGACAGCAGTCCTGGATCTGTACATATAGTTAAGGGTGGAGAATGCAGAAAAGACCCCTATCTTCTCAGTGGGCATGAGTTGTGCCCTGTTCTAGGTAGTAAAGAAAGCAGAGTTGAGCTTCAGTAGTTACACTGGTCTACTTTACCTTCCCTATGGCATCACAACCATAGGGTAAGATAGGGCATTGAACTTTATGGGCTCCCTTGGGCTACATGGAATCACCACATGAGCTCTTTGTGACATCCTAAAATAAGAAGTAAAGCAAAAATAAAGAAAATTCTTCAACTCTGGCACAGGGCAGTTAATGTACTAGAATCATACAATCATTAAGGTTGGAAAGTCCAGCCATCATCATACATTCACAATTTAAATGTGGACTTCAGTGAAAGTACCAGAATATGTATATATATACACATAACACACATAGACATACATGTATACACACACAGAGAGATATGCAAAACTTGGAGTTAAAATCTCAGGTCTCTGTGTTATCACCACATTTGCACTGCTGCAAAAGCCTGGGCAATTCATCCTAAAGTAAAGAAGGATCCCAATATATCTGGACTTGGCAGGATTTAACTTTTAAGACTGGTTCTTCAGCAGATGCTCTGCAGTTGTTTTCTTAAGGGAAGTCATGACCTTGCTGTGGTGCCCACTTCAAAAGACTCCTGAGCTCTGCTGCCAGCTTGTGAGACAGAACTGCAGGTGCCCAATATGCAGGTTTCAGCTCCTGCAGTGCCTCCAGAAGTTCATAGAGCAGCACTAGCTAAAAGGCGTGCCAAAATATCTAAGCATATCTCAACCCAAGATACTCCTTTGCAACCACAGATGTAGATAACTTGGTCTGAATCCAAGCAACTTTTGTTGTTAAAATAACCTTGGAAATTTCCTGACAGCAAGGAAATCTTATGGTAAGCAGAGATGAAGTAGGCTTATCAGCCACACCCCTAATGTGGTCTAGATATTTACTGGGTCTGTAACAGAGGTAACAATATCTTTTTTTCACCTTCTGCAAACTGCAGCATAAGACTAAAAAATTGTTGGTTTTGTGTAACAGACTTGTCTGGAAGCTCTTGCCCCAGTGTTGTCAGCATATTCCTATTCCTGGTGTGCTGAAGTCACCTGGTACAGCAGTGACTGTGGGTGAGAGAGTACAGAGGAGCTTTTGTGCCAGCTGGAAACAGAAGTTCATTGTAAATTTGCAGCCGGATAGTCTTTACTGGTGTGGAGCTTCACAGAGCAGAGGAACCGGTTGTTCAGTGCCTGGTGACTGGGGCTGGGAATCCTCTTGTGTTTGAGGCCTCATATACATGAGGGTTTATTACATACTCTCCATCCCCTGAGGACTAGCCTTAATCCCTTCATACCTGCAAAGAACTTGGTTTGAACATTTACTTATTGCAGAAATTAAAGAAACATACCAAACCATGGACCAGTGCAATTTTTCACCACTTTCCAATTCAGTGTGTGGCAAACAGTGTTTGTTTATGGGTATCTCCCTTTCCCTTTTGCCTTTTTCCTTTTCTTTTTAATTTATTAAGAACTTCAGTACTCCTGCAAATGAAGTCCTTCTTAATGCTCTCCTTGGCAGTATGGACATTTTTTTTCCTGCACCATTCATGTCATTAGCCTGAGCCCTGATTATCAGAATGAAATGTGCTCCAGCATTCCAACAAGATGAGTAACGTGAAGAGCGTGAGCTCCTTCTCATCTGTGTTTCCTTGAGGAAATACCTCAATAAATTCACAGATGTGAATTCTGGGAATCCAGAGTAATTTACAGTGAAGTGTAAATGTTATTTGCCTCCTTAAACAGCCCTTGAAAATAGATCCTGAGTTCTTGTTTTGACAAAACCAGTAGAATATTGTGTCTTCTGCTATTACACTACTTTCACTTCTTCTGGTTCATTGCAGCATTTGTGTGTGTCTGATATTTTAATTCCTCAGTGTTAAATCAGATGTGTTATTACTGCACAGTGAAATGTGTCGGTAGATATTTAGGTTCAAATTTGCATGCTCTGACATCTGTTTTCCTGGGTGCGTCATAAACAGTTAAGTCATGTGGTGCCCAGAACATGACACAACTGGAGATAGGCTGAACCTTTTAAGTGAAATGCTGCTCTGTCAGGTGCATTGGAACAAAACATTTTAATCTCTGTTTATGACATTTGTGTTTCAAAGCAGAATTTTGAACATTATGGTTTTCTTAATTCAAGCATATCTGTACCTAATGGTATCATCTTCAGAAATCACTTCTTGCAAATAAGATCCTTTAAAATGCTACATCTGTCTTACTTGCTGCGGGTAGCTAAATAGTTCTATCACCTAACAAAAACATCTCCCTGTATCTGAATATCTGTTTTTTAAAATATTTTGAGCAAAGTAGACATAAATATCTGAGTTATATACAATACCCTGGAATTTACCTCCCTTTTTAATATAGTGTTTCTTTATGAGCACGGGGAAGTTATTCATATGGTTTTCATTTTAAGAAATATAATTTAAAAATTGAGAAGCTGCTTCTTTGCCAGGCACTGCATTATCCCCTGAAGAGAGCACAGATTGGAAATTCAAATAAATAGATGGCAGTTACAGTAGAATGAACTAACCAGGGATGTGCCTTGCACAAGACTCAGGTAAAATCAAGCCTGACAATCTCAACTCTTGCACATCGTTTAAAATATAAACAACATTTAATTGCTTGGGAGATAGGATATTTCACTAAGAAGAAAAATACGCTGCTTTCATTATCACCCTGCACTTGGGAGCCAGACTGGTGGAGCACTGCAGAAAGAGTGCAGTTATGCAGAGAGGCAAGTCTCACCCAGAAAGGATCAAATTCAGTGCGGAGCTACGTCAGAAGGGGAGGCAAAGTGAGATCCTATGAACAAATCCAGTGAATGCCAGGTTTAAATGCTGAGGGTCTGGACCTTTTTTTAGCACTTTTTTTTTTATTAGTGGTGTATCAGGACAGAGCCCTAAAACAGACATGTTTCAATGCTTAAGCATCAAATCTGTTCGCTCACCCTTCCTGGTTTTAGTTTATAATTTTCTCCTTCCCTCTTCCATATGCTGCTGACATCTGCTGTGGCACAATACATCTGGCTCCGAGAGCCTCGCACAGGGGCTGTGAGCAGGCACGGTGCTAGGGCACTTTTGTCTGCTGGCAGAAGAGCATAAGGTGGGTTCAGCTATCAGCAGCCTGATAACCCAATTCCCTGGGCACCTCCCTCCCAAAGCCTACAGGAGGTACACCCACTGCTTACTGCATTGTTAACAGCATCCTCCCTCACTTCAGCTGCATTGTATCAATTCAGATTTGGAGGTTTTAATATAAGCCCACTGGATTAAATGTACCACACTGCAAAATGACTCAAGTTAATTACTAAGAGCTGGGAAATGGCAGCTCACTGCTCTGAAAGTTTGTGGTGTGATTTTGAGAAATAGAGAGGAAACTCGATACCCTCATAATTACTTTTCTTTGGAAATAATGGCATCAGCAGGAGAAGATAATGGATTTCTGAGTCTGACATGAAACACCCACCCCTGGAAGAATCTTGTGTGATTTAATTTGAAAGAAAGAAAGAGTTTGATTATACAGGGGGGAGAAACTACTTTTTAATATATCTTTTAGTGAACATATAGGTGTATTTTTATCAAATCTAGTGTCAGCTAGACATTTGTTACATAACTGGAAAAGTTTCTTGGTTATAGTATGAAGTTAAGGCTATTTAAAAATAGTAAGGTGGTTATTAATCATTCTTTAAAAGAACCCTTTGGCAGTAAGAATTTGTATTTCTTGATTCTTACTTGTTATGCAATGCCACTGGGTTAAAAATGTTATTAATCCCAAAAGTACTAGACTGATGTGTGTGATGCATAGCAAAATTATATAAGGGATTTGAGCAGGAAAAAAAAAGAAGGTGAGGGTAGTAGACTGAAGAGTTGTGTTTCTAGGTCACTGGCAGGCACTCTGTACAGAAGAAGCTCTTAAGCCAAGAGAAAAATAGGTTGTCATTTTGGCACTAGAAGTGAGTGGTGTGTGCTGGGAAGCAAATTGTTCCTGATGCACAGGGGAGCTGGGCTGAGCCTGCTGATGAGAGAGGTTAGTAAACCTCTTCTCTGACCTGATTCATCCACAGCAGTCACCTCCTAAGGTTTATTCCTTTTTGTGCTGAATTCAGTCCTTGCAGTTTAGAAATCTTAGTTACAGTTTAATAAATTATAAAGTCAGAAGTCAGATTAGGAGTAACCTTGGCCATACATCCTCCCCCGGCTGCAGTTATGCATAATGAAGAAGTTTGCATCCCGAACGGAACTGTGCCACCTTCCTGTTACAGCTGAACTGGGCCCAGTTTGGCAAACTGGAACTGGAGTCTGAGCTGCTCCAGGCAGACTGAGGGCAGGGTAACCACGAGCAAAGGGGTGGTGCTGAGCATGGGGATGAGGCAGGGAACATCTTCCCATGGCACTGCTACAGCTGGCAGAGGACAGGCTGTTAGTCAGAAGCTGTTAATCAAAATAGGAGGGATGTATCCCACCACTCTTGTCCTCTCTCTGCCTGTCCTGCAGCACAGTCATGCTCAGTGCTCACAAGAACACCTTCAAGGGGTTTTTGTTAATTAGGTTTCTGCTGGTCAGGACAGAACTAGGCATAAAGGTATACCTGCTCCTTCACATCTTACAGAGGGGCCAGAGAACAATGAGATCACTAATGCATCCCAAAACAGGCAAACAGCACAGAAACTTTCCAGGTTTACTGGAGTAGAGACCAACAGCTCTGTCTTTTCAGCATGTCCTTGCAAGCCTGGGAGGTTGCTTTAGGAAAGCAAGATCAGGGACCAGAGATAGTGTATGGTGACTGGAAAACACCATACCCCTTAGGACAATGTAGAAGGTTTGCTGTGATTTAGAGAGATTCCAAATATTATGTGAAATATCTCAGATACTTTTCAAACATCTGAGAAAGACCAGGGTTGAAAAGATAATAGCAAGGCTAAATCTGTAGCCTAGTGTTTGATCTTGTCCCAGCTAGAAGTTCAGCAAGCAATGCTGCTCTTGAAACACAGAAATATCAAGTTAGCTTTATTTGCAATATATATATAAATGTAAAAATTATAGAAATAAAAGTGTTTGAATGCCTGGCTTCAGAGTGATGGATTAATCTATATCCTTTCTAATGGCTAAGACCCAAGTTGTGAAATAAATTTATGGAGGTGCTAAACACTGAGAGATAAATAGTCACATTTGAGGATACTCTGAGCTGAATTCTGCCCTGTGTTACACCAGGGAAATTCCATAAGCTGAAAGTAAAACCTCTGTTTCCAACACCTTTTCCCAGGATACCATTTTGTAACAGTTGTTGTCATAGCTTTTTCAATTAAACGTTTATTCCAGTTGGGTTTGCTTAGAGGTGGTTAAATCACAATCACAAAAATGCAAAACTTTTGTCAACAATTATTCCCTTTTTTCATAGAAATATTCCTGTTAACAATTTTCTGGGCAGCTCTAGGGAGGCATTTTCTTTTCTTTATATTTCATCTCGTCTAAGTTGCGAGCTAGGATTTAAATGTCAAATATCTTCAGTTGTTATAGGAGGAATTTGAAATATCTTATCTCTAGAGCCCTGTGATTGAGTCTGGCAGCACCTGGAAATCTCTATTGACAGAGACCCAGCAAGGCATCCTCAATGGATGGGTAATCTTCAAGTGACATGACATTGTCAGAGCTTGTGTTAGAGCTGCCCTTTATGGGGACACACAGGGATGCAGGTGCTGGGTGGGTGCTTGCAGCAGGTGTGCTTGTGGAATAGTTGGGATTACTCCCAAACATGTGCCTGCTGCAAAGACATCCATAAGGGAACAGGCCAACCCAGGCTCCCTTTGCAGCCAGTTGAGGGAAGCAAGCATTTCTGGAGCACAGTTCACCTTACTGTTAAACAGATAACAAAAACAGAACTGATAAAGCCTGCCTTATTAGCTTAGAATATGCTGTGACTTGGAGGAGGAAAAAGCTCTAAGAGTAAGAAATAATTTGCCGCATGTTTATTTTAAAAGAACAATTACATATGGGAACATGTCTTATATAAAGGAATTTATTTGAAGAGTGTGTTTTTAAACAGTGTATAATTATGTGCATCCTACCATGAGGGAATAATTTTGAAGAGAATTAGGAGTTTTGTTTTATTTTTTTTAATGAACGGCTGCAATCATAAGGCAGCTCATGCTCTGTTTAAATTAGATTCCATTGCTGCATTTTTTCTACTATTTATCGACTAACAAAGAAAGACATGAGCAATCTCATGTAAGAATCTGATTTTCTAAGGTAATCTCTCATTGGTCAGAAAAAATCACTGTATTCTGGATGAAAAAAATGGATTCATGATGAGTTACCTTGTACCAGTCACTGAGTGAGCTCAAGAATATAGAAGTTAGAAATTAAGGTGAAATAAATTTTAAAACTGTAGAGAAATTATTTTATTAAGTAATGTGCTCCTGTTATGCATATTTTACCCTCTAGCATTTTTGAATGTAACTTCTAATTATGTAATCAATGAAGATGCTGATGTTTACCAATGAAAGGATTTTTTCCTGCTCATACAGAGCTGTGAATTAACCGCAACAGTCCCACAGACCTCTGCAGTGGGAGCAGCAGCTCCCTGGAATTACAGTATGATAAAAACACACTTTCAGCATGTCCTTTTAAATGGGTAGGATCCATGTGGCAGAGGGATGATATGTTTACGAACATCCCTTACAGACACCCACTGTGCCTGATAAAAACAAAATGAGGGGAGGGTGTTTTCATTTCCTAGAGACTCTTACGGCAAAACATCACACAAATGAGTACTGGGGAGAAGCTAATGCAAGGAAAAGGGAGGATATTCCTGTTCTGCTGATTTTCCTCATGCATGGAAACAGACTAACATGGCCAGAACCAGTACAAGTTATTCTTATTTACTAGTGTAATTATAATAAACATTGTGTTCCAGGGATGAGTTCTTGGCTGCATTGCATCTTTGACATTCAGTTCTCATGCAATTCAGCAGGCTGGAGATTTTGCCCAAGTCATCCGGAGAGCCTTATCCTTGTGTTTTCTTGCAGTGAAGTGGCTTTGCATGTGTCTTGTTTACATTTTGCTTTTCTGGGGTCTATATTCAGCCCCCCTCTCTCGTCAGAGCCACTTAATACATTCCTGCTGCATATGTATCCAGCAGAGCTCTGAAGTGGGGGCTAATCCAAGGGGACAATTATGAAATGAAAGGATGCCCATCTGACTCTTTCTGCCCAGCGAAAATTAATGAATGGTGATAATGAATCACATGTTAGTGTTTTACAACAGATACACCATTGTATGTGCTAGGGTGTTATGTGTTATTTTCCAGTTTTTTCTTGAGGGATCTTGGGTGAACATGCCTATTCAGTTGTGGAGAGCGAATCTTATTGCTGTAGCTGAAAACATGTTTCAGTTAAAAAGGTGTTAAAAGATCAGGCAGTGCAAAAATCTCTCCCTCAGAGGCTCTGGGCACACAGCATGTCACTAGTCCTCTGTATTTTAGGCTACTTGCCTTTTAGAGAAGTGGATATTGATTCAGAATAAAAGCCAAAATCATCACTTAACAATTAGCATTTCATTACTTTTTGTACATGTACAAGCTGTGTCACATGTTTCTGTATCCTCTAACACAGTTGACTGGGTTTAGTATTTTCCAATTTTTGTTTTAAGTGTCTGTTGGTTATGACTACAATGTATTTTCCTGCTATAACCTATATCTTCTCCTACAGAAAGGTATCCATACCTTCTAAAATATATATAAAGAAATATCACCAAAAAGCACTAGATGAGATGTTTAAAATGAGTTGTTGGGAAATTGAAGTTTTATAGAATAAAATCCTGGTGAAAAAAAATTATATCAAATTGCACAAAAGTGGTTCCACAGGAAGACACTGTTGTAATAATATTTTCTTGCAGTTCAGTCTAAATGGGACTTAGAAAGAAATGTTTCCTCTTAATCCTGATGAAGCCTGAAGTGTAATGGGTGCTGCGCTTAGAGTCTCCTGAGGAAGTTGAGAGCACTGTCAGAGGAAAGAAGATTACCTGGGGAGGGAGTGTACAAAATCTAGGCTTCAGTTTTGGCAATCTATCTGCAAAGAAAATCAACATTAGTTACCTGAGTGGTAAACATGAAGCTGTAATCCAGGTGTTTTCCTGGATTCATCTGGAATCTTTTAAAAATATATACATAATGTGAAACATAAAGCAAAGAGTACAAAACAAATAATACAGAATGAATGCAGGCACATCATCTGTTCAAAGCAGTTCCTTGTAATTAATCAGTGTTTTGAGGAGGAATTGTTCAGCCTCAGTATTGTTCCTTAATTAACAACATGATGTTAGTGAAATCTGTTGACAGAAGTGCGGCTGAGCCTAAGCTCCAAGACTGAGCTTTTGACTGAGCAGATTAACACAGACACATTTCATTTCCTCAGTGAGTCCAGTATCATAGAGGTCTCCTCACTCCTGCTGTAAGGTCATTCCATATTACTGAATGGCTTAAGGGAGACATTATGAAAGTGAAGAGTCAGGCCACAGGGAAGCGGGGGAGGCCGCTTTTTGTTGTGAGAGAGCTATTAAAATGAGAAGAAGACAAGACTTGAAGGAAGATTTATGTAGTTTCACACGGCTGTATTGGCTTCTTACATCTGATAGAACAAAGGACACGAAAGTTGCCCAAAATGATATACTGCAAGCAGGATTTATGGTGATTTTAATGTGACATGGAGCAGAAAATGTGTTCTCAGCAGGATATTTATGCCTGCAGTTTGAAACCCGTGCTTTGATTGTTCTAGATGATAGCAAGTTTTCCGAGGCCATCACGGTGCTGCTCACCTGGATTGAGCGGGGCGAGGTGAATCGTCGCTCTGCCAACCAGTTCTATTCCATGGTGCAGTCGGCCAACAGCCACGTCCGCCGGCTCATGAACGAGAAGGCAGCTCACGAGCAAGAGATGGAGCAAGCCAAGGAGAGTTTCAAAAATGCCTTAACAGGGATCCTCACTCAATGTAAGTAGCTCCCTTTTTGTCAGTGTTGTAGTGATGGTGGTGGTGGTGGTAGTGGTTTTATCATTTTGCTTGTTTGGGGGTAAGTAGTTGCAATGCAGTCATGCTCTACTTCACATCCTATTCCATACTCTATGGCAGTTTGGAGGATCAAGGACCATTCCTAAGAACTTATTATTCAAGGTGAGCAAAGTTTCAGCAGTTTTTTTTATTAATAGATGAAGACGTGCTCTATTCACAATGTCTGCCGTTGTGTAGACATAACACTTCAAGAATGGACAAGACAGAAGCCTCACTGCTCTAAGAAAAGATCATGGGCTTTTTGAGAGAAGGGATATACAGCCTATGTGTGGCAGCTAGCTAATTACAGAATAGAGCACAACATTTTTAGGCTTTATATTTTAGAGAGAGGAGAGGAGAGGAATGAGAGGAGAGGAGAGGAGAGGAGAGGAGAGGAGAGGAGAGGAGAGGAGAGGAGAGGAGAGGAGAGGAGAGGAGAGGAGAGGAGAGGAGAGGAGAGGAGAGGAGAGGAGAGGAGAGGAGAGGAGAGGAGAGGAGAGGAGAGGAGAGGAGAGGAGAGGAGAGGAGAGGAGAGGAGAGGAGAGGAGAGGAGAGGAGAGGAGAAAGATATGAGGAAAATCGGAGAAAGAGAACTGATTTATTTGTTGGTGCTTTTTAACATGTCTACTCATGGTTCCTCAAGGAAGGGGCATATGATACTCAGAAAGGTGAAGCCTGGAGCCAGCTCTCATATGCCAGGTGAGAGCAAAACCCAAGATAATTTACCAGATAGAGGACAGTGAAGTTGTTACATTTTAATTTCTGAATCGTACTCCTAAACCTGATATTTAAAAAAAAAAAAAAAGTCCTAAGTCCTAGAGGTTTTTGTGCAATTTATTTCTGGTCCCTCAGTGGACATCCTTTAAAAGTTAGAGTTGAAGGCATAAGCTTGGATGGACTTGTCTGACCTAGCAGAGCAGTCACTAAAGGTTCCTGCACAAGTGATGGAGAGTTCAGCATCTCAGAAGACCAATTCACCATATATAGGGCATATATCCTAATTTAAGGGTTTAGATGCCAGAACTTAGAAGCAAAGATTCTGGGCCAAAGACATTTGATTTCTGTGGACAAATGTTCAGAGTAAATTTAAAAGACCAGCTAATTCCCTTGGTAGTTTGCTAGGCAATATTGTCTTGTGTCTCAGCATCTAAAAGGCAGTGTGAGGCACAGAGATGCAGGCACCACGCATGGCGTGCTGTTCAGTTCACACCAGGGCCTCTCTAGTTTTGTATGCCACAGCCAACTCTAGCATTCAGAAATGCCTTCTTCAGCTGCATTAAAAAAGTCCCCCGTTGTCAGCAGGCTGAACTTTAGTTAAATCAGTCTAAATTAGCCCATTTGTCACCAACTGTTGGAGAACATCTGTCACTTGGAAATAGAGATCCCTGTAGTTTCAGGTGGAAATTTGCAGTTTTGGCTATCTGTTTTTCTCCTGTAATGTGCTGAATGCTGAACTTACAAAAACAGAAATAGCTCTGGCTTCAAAATGTGAGTTTCCTAGTGCCACAGTAACAGCAGTGCCTGGAAGAAGAAAATTTCTGACAGATCTGGCCTAGGAGAACAAAGTCAGCCAAAAGCAGCCTCAAGGAAAGGTGATACACTGTGAATTTTATAAGAACAAGTTTTACAAACTCTCCAGATGTTCTCCATTGTTTATTTTATAAACATCATAAACACTGGCCATTATTAGCATTAATATGTCTTATTAAAATTTCTTGCAAACTTGCTGCAGACAGATGGATGATGTTTTTCGTTTGCACATGTATATGCCTAAAATTGGTAAGAGTGGAGATTCTGAAATGAGTTTCCCTTTTTCGAGGAAATTTGAATTGAGCTGTATTTGAATTGATCTGAGGAATGTTTTTCATGCATCTTTTTCCATTGTTGTTCCACAGTCCTGGATAATTGGTTACAATATGTCAGTTGTTTTATGAAGAAGAGTTTGAGAATACAGGATGTCCAAAATAGGTGTGTGTGGCCTATTAACTTCTGCAGAATGACAAAAAACTCACTTGTGCTCTTCTGCAGTAAGGATCCAAAAGTCTAGTGTAATGCTGCAGCTGTGTGGCCATTTGACATAAATATTACCGTGTTTTAAAAATGTAATGTGGCAGTCCTCTCTCTTGAACTAGGTCAGATGTCAACTTGGAGCTGGCCATTCTGGGCTTTCTTTGCAGTCAGAAGAGAAAAATAAGAATCTCCACAGAATGAGTCATCAAACTGACCTCGTGGTGCTCTTCCAATGAGATGAATCATCCCTTGGATATTCCATTTTTTCTCTGCTGCCCGTAAAGGATTCACAGGGGGTCTAGTTCTGAGCCAGATGTCCCACTTTCTATGTGCCTTGTTCAGAGTAGATTAATCCCACTTACTGTGTACAGCATTGATACAGATGTAACATAAGGGAAGAACTTGGATAAAAATGCCAGCAATCAATGTTATGGAGAATGAAAAAGAAATAAAATTGGCTTCAAGTGCGCTCACCTGAAACACATATACACACTGTCTTAGTGGATCTCAGTAGAAAATACTTTCTTATTAATGAGGATTACTGTGACCAGAACATTTCATCTTATGGCCCAGCTACTGAAGACGAAAAGGCATTGAAATCCCTGCTACAAATTTGTGCCTGGAGGTATTTAGGAGATTACTGAGCAGATTACCCCCAAAAATTTGGGTCAATTGCTCAGCACGTGAATTAATTACCTGATCAAGGTACTTGTGCCAGGATAATCTGTGAAATAAAGTGTATTACTGCAGTCACACCACAAATTTACAGCACCTGATTTAAGTGCTACAGGGAGTCTTAGCCTTAGTATGGTGCTTCTTCAGTTATTTAAGGGATAAAGAGAGAAAAATGTCCACATCCTTTTTTTATTATTATTATTATTAATTTACTTGATTTTTCTAGATTTGAGTTTGTGCATAACGTATGGGCTGTTTTCAAGGGTTTTGGATAAGTCCGTGTTTGTGGTTTGACATCTACTTTACTTCCAGGCATCACCACAGCTTAGATATATGTGACACTGCCCCCTGACTTTCCATTCATCTCTGTTTCGTTTCCTCCCAAATCACCTTTTTAGACTGAGGTTTACAGATGTTGATCCTCATGTTTAAGGAAAATGGAGGCCCTAGAGATATCCCTGTTGGGCTGTTGGTGCCTTTTTAGACTACACCAAAGCTGCAATTACCTCCTCTGACTCTCTTCTCCATGCACTGTAAACTTTGCCTACCTCTTACTGAGTTTTCAGACTATTTAATGCAGTATGCCTTGACAACACTGACAAAAGTACCTACAGGTGAATAAAAATTCCATATTCAAAAATTAATTTGATATCTAAAAAGTAAAACTCACAAGGTGGTGGAAGTGTCCCAGTATAAAAGTTCATAGGTTACACACGCAGTGTAATGAGAAGTCCCCCATGGCTGGTTACTGAGCACTCCACCATTTGGCCATGAGTCCATTTTACTAATGAATTAATGGACTCAGTGGACTCTGAAACCAGGTCCCCCTCAGAGTCTATGAATCAGTCTCTTGTGTGCCTGTGGGGGAGCAGTGGGAGGAGGATTTTTATCATGGAGCCCCCTGGCCAGATTACTTGACATAGAATCATAGAATCAGTAAGGTTGGAAAAGACCTCCAGGATCATTTGAGTCTGCCCTTTGGATGAATACCACCATGCCAACTAAACCATAGCTCTAAGTGCCATGTCCAGTCATTTCTTAAACACTTCCAGGGATGGTGCCTTCACCACTGCCCTGGGCAGCCTGTTCCAATGGCTAACCATCCTTCCAGTGAAAAAATTCCTCCTAGTGCCCAGCATGAACATGAACAAGCAGGAATGGCTTTGAACTGAATGGGGACCAGTTTAGATTAGATATCAGGAAGAAACTAACCATGAGAGTGGTGAGACACTGGCACAGGTTGCCCAGAGAAGCTGAGGATGCTCCATCCCTGGAAGTGTTCAAGGCCAGGTTGAAGCTTTGGGCACCCTGGTCTAGTGGAAAATGTCCCTGCCCATGGCAGGGTGTTGGAACTCAATGATCCTTAAGGTCCATTCCAAGCCAAAACATTCTATGATTCTATGACTTATGAGATTACTCAGTTACCTGCTTTGCCTGTTGCTAAGCATCTTTGACCCTTATTTCACAGGAAGTGAAGCTAGATTCAGCTTTGAGCTAATTCAGTAGGCCTGTCCATTTAGGAAGAATCAAAAGTTTGGGAGACTGGGGGAAGGCTGTGTGCCATGTGCCTCTTTCTGGGAACCTCACAATTGTCACCTTGACTTTTCCTTGTCTTTCTGTGAAAGAAATCCAGTGGTATATTAGATTACATTGAGTTTTTATCAAATATCTAGTAGGTATCTGAGTTACACCTCCTGTCCAAAAAAAAAAATAAAAATTTGTAGTTAAATAATTCTGAAGGGAAAAGCATTCTTAATAGACTGAATGAAATTCTCCTCCTTTCTTCATTTTCAGTTTAATTCATTTTCATTCTCTCATCTCCCTGGATATGATTTAATCTGTTCTAACATTATCAATGCCTTTGCAGATAGAAGCTGCATTTTTAAAAATAGTAAAATAGTAAGAAAAATGTTAAAAATCCTTATTGAGCTCTCTTCAAAAAAATGATTGGCATCACTTTTTCTCTTTACAGGTTTACTTCAGAAGTTGCTCTCTTGCTTTAGAAAAGATAGAATTTACATTGATATAATGGTGATTGCTAAAATCACTGTTTCATCTGATTTGCTTTAAATTCAGTACTTCCTCCGAAAAATCCTTCCACTTTTTAGTATTCTCATGGCACTAAAAATAAAGCCAGTTTCATTACAGGTATTGAAAGCATGCTGGTTAAAATTCTCTTAGCAGTCAGACTTTTTATATACAACCATGCTTTCCAGAGTATTCTTTGAATTGCTCCACATTAATAACAACTTCTAAAAGGATTTTCCTGCTCTTTAATTGTCCGGTCTTACAGTCTTTCTTTCCGTTGCCACTGACTAATTCAAAAATATGAGCTTACTTTATGTGCAATTTTTAGGTCATCATTAAGCTCTTTGTGAAAGAGATTGAGTCATATAATGTGTTTTTACATTGCAGCCCAGTTCTCAGTTGGTGTCATAGAATGCAACTATAATACAAATAAAAACATTAATCATTCAGGTCATTAGTTACCACTATTACTTTCTACCTTGATGTATTTATAAAAAAGGAAAAAAAAAAGTCCAAAATAACCTCTGCAATCCTTCAGTTTGTTTTGTTAGCTCATTTAGTCAGTGTGCTCTTGGCTTGTTTCTATACTCATAATTTGTCCAGTAAAGCTCAGCTGGATCTATTCATTCTTTTTTCAGTTGTCCTTCTATCTATTAGGTTTTCTATCTCATATACACATGTTCACAAAAGCATTTCTATACAGGATGCTGTGGCAGTGTCAGAGAATAGAGATGAAAAACTCCATTTTTATTTTACCTTACATTCTTGTAGTTTCTTTCTTTTGGCAGTATAACCCTTTGTGATTGCAATCTGTAGTGTTTCTCATAGCTTATTCTTCTGTGTCTCATTTTCTTTGAATTTCTGCATTCCTTCCATCGTCTGTAGCTTTCACTCCACCTAAAGTCAGTACAAATCTTGGTATCAATTTAAGCATAGCCAGAATTCCAACAGAAGCTCTTCTATTATTTTTAAGAGGCTTGTTTGGAGGGGTTTTTTTGTTTTTTATTTTGTTTTTTGTTTTTTTAATGTAGTCCATTAAATATGCATGTTATTTTGCAGAAAAATAAAAGAACTGCCTTCCAAGAGATTTCAGTCTATTTTGACAATTCATGCCACTTGCCTGGAATCTGCATTTCTCCTAGATGATGACATGAGGTTCAAGGCAAAGAAGCATTTACTTCAATCATGTGGGAATCTGTGCTTGGTTTTGACTTGCCTTGCTGAGTAGAGATGGGGGTAGGCAGGGGCCTGATGCATCACAGAACTGAGCTCTAAATGTTCTATGGCAATAAAGAATGAGAAAAGAGACATCAGGCAAGGAAGGAAAGCTGGAGGTTTTACCCTAAAGGATGAGTTTGCTGTGCATACCATGTAGTCTGCACATCTAAATCTGTTCAGACTGCTTATAAATGATTGAATATAAATATGAATAATCCTATGCAACTATGAGTGATTGAAATACTTTGCTCCCTTCAATGTGCAATAGTCATGCTTCATGTCAAATCACTGGATTTGTCACAATTCGTGTAGTTTGTGATGATGACAGAGATGTTATGGGGCAAGAAGAGAGTTTTGGAAAGGGATAGACTGTGTGGGAGAGAAAGATGGACACAGTAAAAACAAAAATACCGAAGGAAGAAGTCATGGCAGGCAAGAGAGCATAAGGTATGGTAACAAATGGAGAAGTAAGTTTCACACCTAAAGTGTGTGAGACAATTTTTTGTTTTGATTACCAGAAGAGGCTATGGTTGTTGAAACCTCCTCATCCATATCTTTATCCTTTTTCTTCAGCAAAAGAAACCATATTACGCCCCAAACAAATATAGCCCTCCTGATCTCCTAGGCACATTTTAATCTGCAATATTCCTGCATAATTATTACTTCACTTAATGCACCTGTGATGGCTTAGTCCCATTTATGATGTTTCTACATTGCAGAGTTCCCTGGGAATTATTTTTGGACAGATTTACCCAAAAATAGCAGTTCCCACTTTTGATATTTTCAAATCTGAGAACTGAGAAGAAAGGTGTGCCAAACAATAAATAAAAGAAAGAACAGGTAATTAACTGCAGTACTTTGGGGATGGCTTATAATCTTGTCAAGCTGATGAGGAAAGCAGCATTCACTTCATCTTCCTTTGAGTTGGTGGGGGGCAGCTGAGCTTTTTCTAGGGTTTTTTTTCCTGGTTGTCAGCACAAGGTCCATAAAGTCCATTCAGTAATGTGAGATGGTGACATTGAAAGAGCAGGTACTGCACATTGTACTGTACATTTGGAGTTGCCCAGCTGTGTGGTGCTGGTCTGATGTCAGGCTCCTGTTTGTAGAGAAATGACATGAAGTGGTCTTGTTGAGTCCGAGTGATTTATCACATGGCACAGCGCCAGCTCTTGCGGTTACACCAAGCTGTCAGTTTCTCTGTTGTAAATTAAACCACAGCTTCACAACCTAAAAGATCTTCAAAGCTTAAATTTTAGACAGATCTTCTAGCAATACCTTGCAGGGCAAACTGGTCTCTTTTTAATTGAATTTTTTTTTTTTAATTTCAAAGTTTAACAGGGAGCATTCTATTTCTAGAACAATCAGTTGTTGATATACACACCTCAGACAAGTTACTGCTCAGGTTTCATTATGAATCCTGTAAATTGGGCACTTTTAGTGTCTCCATAATGCTCCTTCTTTCACTGTTCCCCACTGGGTTTCTTAGTTGAAAGAAGGAGAAAAGAAAACAATAGCTGCTGACACAGGGGTTTGATATTCTTACAAGACCAGGGGTTATAGTAAGTGTTGTGGTATAAAAACTTTATATTTTTCTTTGTCTAAGTGGAAGGATCTCCTTATTTTATTAGAAAGAAGTATTTCTTCCTGCATCACCCAGGTATAGACCATTGACATTCACTCAGTCTCTTAGTAACCCACACAAACAGATTGACTAGGACCAGTCTGAGTCAGATGGAACGGGAATAGGGACCAAGCACCAACCCAGACATACACCCTGCTGGTTTCAAATGCTGTAGGCCTTGTCAAAGGGAAATGTGAAAATAATTTAGAGAGAGGACATTCTTCCTAGTATTCAGGTAGGTGAGACAGGGTAGATGGAGGAGGAAAACATCCTTCCTCCTCTGGTAAGTCTTGTAATTGCTCTCTGCACTGCTGAGACCTCTGTCCCAAGATGAGAGCAGAAAAGGTGAGACTGCCAGTAAAGGATGACCCCCCTGACAATGTCTGCAGGATTAAATTAAGCTGAGCTAGAGCAGGCTGGCCCATACTGTTCAGCTGTTAAAAAGTTGTTGCTCTGGGTCAGCTAGTGTTTTCCCATAAAATGTGGTAGGTTTAGAGTTTGATGCAGGCCAAGTAGTTTCCCAGAAAAGCATCTTTTTGGGAAGAGAGAAGCACTGTTGCTGCAGGGACACAGCATGTTGTGGCCAGTGGTTTCAGGGAACAAAAATGGTCCCTGGCTGGTTTTGATTGCTAGTACAGATGTAATTATTGGTAGAAGGGCAGGTTGAGGAACGGCATCCTTGCAAGCTGACTACCCACACAGCAGAACGATTTGGGAGATAAATCACTGCAGGCACCATTCTCTCAGTCTGTCCAAAAAGGTGGAATTTGGGGATAGAACAGTGAAGTCCTATGTTTTTCTCCTTCATCATGTTATGTTTTAACATCGTGTCTTAAAGAACCTACAGGCATCTGGGCAGCATGCAGACCAAATTTCTCTGATGGAGTTGCAGATAACTGTGGATTTTTAAAAGTTTTTTTTTTAAAAACACAAAACTCCAACAAAACCAAAAACAAAGCTAAACAACTATGGCATTTATCTATGGCAGATATTTTGTGCTTTGTATTTTGAAGGTACAGCTGTCAAAACCTGTATCTTCATTATACAAAATCTATAATGGCCTTTGCTTATGTATCCAGCTGTGGTATGCTTCACTTTAGGATCCATCCTTTGCATTATCTGCAGTCTTCCCCAGGGTGCTATTTCCAACTCTTATGTTTTCCTCTGCTAGTCAAAGGCAATCACATCTGTTTCTCCGTCTGTGAATTGAGTAACAGGGAGAGGCTGCAGGTTTTCAGCTCTAAAAGTGAGAAAGGCAAATTCTTTTTTGAAAGTAAACAGTACCATAACCAAAAGAATGAGTGCTTGGCCTAAATTAATTAAAATAATACCTGTTTCATTACTCTGCAATCTGTCTACCATTTCTCTTACTAATGTCACATGTCATTTACTATGCACAATTTTAGCCTTGGACTTAGATGCTAAGTTCTGTTCAGTTCATTACCAAATGCCTTTCAGGACTATTGCCAAAAATATTCTCTTCCCTATCCAAAAGTGACCTGGAGACTCTAATTCATTCAATACAGCATCTAGCCTTGACTACTGTAATTCCTTGGTTTGCTGGGCTTGGAGCCAAATCGATTGGCAGACTGCAGCTTAGTCAGAATTCAGCAACAGGGCTTCTGACCCAAACCACGCCAACTCTATATCCTCCCTGTGCTGCAACTCTATATTTGAAAAGTGTGTTATACATTTACTGTAACAGTTTCCTTTACACTGTAATTTTATGGGTGGAATTTTTCTTTTACCCTTCATGTCAACTGTCACACTCTTACAGAATTTTCTGCGCTAAATTGTCATATATTCTACTCTGACACTTGCAGTAATTTAGTGCAAAGCCCTTTTCATCCTGTGTCCTTAATTGGTGGAATTTGGAGTAAAATTCTGTATGAAATCCAATTATTTTATCTGCCAGCCAAGACTTTTGCTTTTATTCTAACACTCTTTTTTTGGTTTGTATTTTGTTTCTTTTTCTATTATAAATCCTATATATTATAATATATAGTATAACATAATATGCATGGCAGCTTATAATGTAATAAGCAAAGGAAAAATTGAGTACTTCTTAACTCCTGAATCCATAGATAAATTTCAGTATTCACTCAATCATTAAAATAGACTGCTTGATAAATGTAATGCAGGGTAAAAGTGTTCTCTCTACCTCTTAATCTGCAGATGAGGCTACACTTTGGTTCCCATTGATTTCTGTTTTTCTTTAGTAGTAAAATTTTCAAGTATCCTATATCAAATATTTTCTTGCCCTGGAGATATTCTAGTTTTCCATTTAATACAATCTTCTATGCAACTTTTGCAGGCATTGTTTAAGGGATTTTTGCAGTTTTTCTTAGTTTTTCTGCTTGTTTTTACATTTATACTTGATAGCAATACTTTTTCCAGGTAGAATTCTTTATGGCAGCAGAAATTGAGGCTTAACTTTCTATTAATATACTCACTATGAGCTGGCACCTCTAATAAAGTGTATTGCACTTGTCACTCCAGGCTTAGTTGTTTGGGTCTTTCTAGTTATTTATAACACAGCAGAAAAACAATTAGATAATAATCCTGTGTCCAAAATGTGCTGCGTAAATTAGCAGCCACCAAATAAGTCATTAGGAGACATGCAATTACTTACATCCTGTAAGTTATATTGATGGGAAAAACATGACATGCTATGGACCCTTCCAGAACAATGTGGTATTTTAAATCCTAATTTAGTAAGGAAACAGCTCTGCATATGGTCAATGAAAATTTGATATAGCATAGAACTCACTAACAGATGTTTGACAATGAATATTTCATGTTACTTAATAATTCTACTTACCAGTCACAGTTGACACTACAGTGCATTCTGGAGTTCAAGGTGCCTTAGAGAGATAGATATGACCTGTTATATAGTTTTGGAAATTTCTTCCTGGAGATCAGAAAATAATCTGAAAACCATGGTCAGCAGTGAGACTCAGATTATGGAGATATCAACCCAAAATCTGGGGCCTCTCTTTGGCCAAGTGTTACCCAGACACAGAAAAAAATGAGTTAACTGGGCATTTCTCAGCTAATATAAACCTTTCATGGCTTCTCCTTAGGGATGAATCTACCATCCCTATGGGCTGTGTGCTGCTGGAGCACGTGCCCATACAAATTTGATCCTGATCAGGAGTGGGTATTCATGTCTTGTCTTCCAATTTCCCAGAGTACAAGCATTATGCAAGCTTTAGGCTTCCAGGGTTTCCAAATGAGTCCTGGTGCAATGAGACCAATGGGACAGAGCAGGTTTACATTGACTTCCCATCTCATAGCACATGAATGCAGGATTTTGGTGCAGCACAGAAAGATGTGAAGGGACTTCCCTGTACTGTCAAACCATGGCCTTGGCTGCTGTTTAGCTCCAATGTAATTCTTGGAGACCTTTTATGTTGGAATTCGCAAAGCTTCATAGCGTAGATTGCTGTGAATATTGGAGTTGCTCTACATACATTGACACTTTCTTTGAGCGGTATATTGGTCCTTGACACATACTAGTTTAGTGTTCTCCCCTTCATTTTCCTTTTTATTATCCCTTGCTGCCTGTTTCATAAAGTTTCTTTAAATGCCTTGATTTTTAGCATGTTGTACTCATTCTATTCTGCCTCTTGTCACTTTTTTAATTCGAAAAGGTTAGGTAAGTGAAGAAGATCCTTTTAATACTAAATTTGTCTACTGCAGTTATACAAGAAGAAGCTATGGCATCTTCCTTGTTTGTGTTTCCATTGAGGAAGGTTTCTGAAATGATCAGATAATGACTTTTGATAAATCTTAGCACCTGTTCACATAATGGAAATTAAACACTTTAAAGTTCAAATGTTTTTCAAAATTCAGTTGATCTTATTAATACTTAATAGTGGAAAATGGCAAACCAGCTCTTGCTCATATCTTTGTGAATCTTTTCTACTTGAATTTCCGTTTGCAAACTGAAAACAGATTGTTAATTAAGCAAAATTTTCTGAGCACCTGGGTCATCAACAGAACGACAATAATTAAATTCTAACCTGAATTTCTACACACATAATAGTAGAGTTCTTTACCATTTTCATTCTTTTCAAATTAATTGAAAAAATATACACAGCATTACTTCCTTGATACATCCACTCTTCAGTCTAAGCAAGTTCTAATGGGCTGAAATTATCACATCTAGCTTTAAAAGGTGAATGGATTATAAATGGATAAGATCATCACAGTGGGTCCAAGGCACTTTATTGTAAACTACCTATACATATTCATTTTAAAAGAAAATGAACTACGGTTATTTTTTTATGACTTTAGAAGGTAATTAAACATCCCTGAAAGAAATAGTTCCATTCAAAATGTTGTAATCTTCTGGAACCTGAAAGCAGCCTTCAAAAGTGGCAAAAAAACCAGAGAATAGAAGAAATGTGCTCAAATGAGAGAGATTAACTTTCTGTTCTCGAGGTGAAAGATACTGCTTTAGTAGGTGAGCTCACCATTTTAGGAAGGATAGGTTGCTATGTATAATAAGGTTCTCTACACCTCTGACTTAAGGAAGAATGAGAGAAGCTCTGGGTCAGCAAGATAAGGGACCAGGGCAGAGGGTGTTACAAGCACTCTTGCCACCGCTTTTCAGTGGGAGGAGCAAGAAGTGCTGCAAGCTGCAATATGATAAAGAAAGGACAGGAATCTAAAGAGATAGATAGCAAAGAACCTTATCAAAGAGTTGAAGCACTTTTCAGTTCGACTTCACAGGTTTGCACAGCTGCTCATTCAGGAGCACAGCTGAGGTAATTTGTAGAAAATCTGGATTTATTGGTGTTTTCTTCAGTTAATTGTGCTGGGATCAAGGCAACTTACATCTTGGCCAAATCATTTTCAGGCAGGTCACTGCTGTGGAAGGACAATTTTGCTTGTAACCTAAGTGAAGAGAAAGAAAAGAGTGTTGAGAGAAAAGCTTTTTCAATTGAGATGAACAAATAGCTAAAATCTTGAGGATCCTAATTATCCTAGAAAACTGATCTAAATATTGATACTTGGCTTCAGCACAAATTCATTAGAGTTGAATGAGGGAAGCCCATTTCACATCTGGTCTTCATTTTAAGTGAAAGAAAAGAGTGTCTGTTCGTGTAAGTAACCATACATAGGCCATGGAGACAGCACTGATCTACCACAGGTGAGCTCTTTGGTATGGAACAGAGGAGAAGCAGCAGCTGCAGCTGCAGAGTGCAGGGTTGATGTATGGTTTAGCCCTTCCCACTGCTGACAAGTTCCCACGATCCCATAGTCACCCTTCAAAGCAGAGCCTGCCTGCCTTCCGCTTGCCCATGTACGAGTCAGGTGGATGTCTCGAGGGTCACTTCTGTGCTCACACACCTATTGCCACTCGTGCAGAGGGTGTGCCGGCACAGGGAGTGGTGGCAGACATCATGGGGAAGCAGCTGCATGCCTGGTTCTTGGTGCATAGTTAAGAGTGGTGTAGACTAAAGTTATGGAGACAGACTTGAAGGGAGGCATCTCCAACATTGATACAATGTAAGTACAAAAGACACGTCATTGGATGGATATTGATGATGTTGTTTCAGTAATGACATCATCCATAGACTCCTAGTGTCTTTGCTTTGCTTCTCTATAGTGATCACAACATAAATTGCTTGTCTTGTTTGACTTCCTTGTTCACCAAAGTTGAGCAGATTGTCGCCGTTTTCAACGCTTCTACCAGACAAAAAGCTTGGGACCATTTCTCGAAAGCCCAGCGAAAGAACATAGACATTTGGCGAAAGCATTCTGAGGTTGGTGATTTTATTTTTACTTTCTATCCATCATCTCACAGCTGGATTGACACAGAACGAGTGTGATTGTAGCTGGACATAGTGTATTTGGCAATATTTACAGCTACCATTTTAGCTGTTAATCAACTGGCCATTTGCAGTCTCGTCTACAGTATGAATTGTTCCCATTGCTCTCATTATGGTAATAGTCATTAAATAACATGAAGACAGGGAGCAATGTGTTTTTATTTTTCATGCAAAATTTGGGAAATCATTAGAAGATTATGTTTACTATCTAAAATAATGAACTGAAGTAGTGAAATTAGGAACAATATTTTCAAATAAGGAATTTAAGAGTCATCGTGATCTGTTTTAAAAAGAAGAATTCTGTGACAAAGATTTTTTTTTTTCTGTGCCATTTTATGGTCATTATAAGATGACTTGGAGTGAAAATAAAATAAAAATTTTCTTTCCTAAGTAATGACTTAAAAATATTAAGTCTGTAACTGTGGCCTATTCCTCCCCATTTGTTCTATGTTTATCTTTTAAAAAGTAGATACACTGCTTGTATTGATTCTAAATATTGTGCTTTCAAAGAAACCAGTATAAATGTAATCATACAACCACACAGAGTTAGCAGTGTGGGACCATGCATGTGTGACTGTCATAAGCATGAGCAGAGAAAATGGGATTCTAACTCCCCTTGCTGTGAGTGGCAGCAAAGGAAGTGCTAGACCTCATCCTGTGTTTTGGTCATCCAGCTTTCGATTTTAATTCAGTATATACGCTATGAGCCTGTATTTTAAAAAGTAAGTACCGCTGTCTTTGTATACTTTCTTTCTTCTTCCTTTTTTTTTTAATTTTAATATGAGCAATTTACATATACTTGGTTTACTGTCATGTGGTACAGTGTGTTGATTGTTACTATCACAGTCTTCTAAATGATTTTTCTCTGTCTCAGAATAAAAACTTTAGAAGGTAAGGTGCACTTATTTAATTATTTTGTAGTACACTTGTAAAATAAGTGTTGTACACTTAGTTTGAGAAACACTGAAGTGCTGCGATATAAATCATTTGGATAACATTTTAAGTGTCCATTAACTAACGCTAAATTACAGTTGAATACCAATGGCACTAAATGTAACATCCACATGAATACCAAATGAATACTTTATTATCAGTGCTATTATGGTGAATACAAAATTACTTCAATAATGGGACACTTAAAATAAAATGTTAGCATAATTTATTGGTACAAACTGTATTTTGTATTTTGTTCACAAATATTTCATATACATAGTGGATAATGCCTTTGTTCAATTGAAAGTTGGGAAGTTGGGGATTGATCTTTGTCTTATCTTTTAGAGAAATATGAAAATATGATTTGCTAGTAGATTATTTTAATTCTACTAAGATCAACCCTTCTTAAACTAACTTTCTGTAAGGGGATGTGGTGTGTCATTCATTTACTGGTTTCTAAATATTTAATAAAGTGAAATGTGTAAGAGTTGGATTTTCCAGAAATGTTAATTCTTTACTCATTTTTTTTCAAAAATTACTGTCTTTTGTTTTTCTGAGATTAGATTAACTAAAACAATTCAAAGTGCTGTAACCATCTAGCTAAGTCAATATATTTTGGAAATGCCTGTTTTTCAGATATGAAATGTGATGCAAATAAACCAAATGGTATATTTGATTTAAATTGTATCTTCTAACCATGATATTATCTGCTGATTTATTTAATTACTTGATCACCTTCCAGTTTTTTCCTGAATGTAGAAAAGCTTTACTAGAAACCCAAGGCAAAGAAAAGACTCATACACATAGACATTCTCCATAGAAAATTATTGACTTTGCTGATAATGTAGACAGTGATGCATCAAGGACATTTGTCCACTAATGAGGGAGTAAATGTAAACGGATGTCTGCTCATGTATGCAGCATTCTTCCCCAGGAAAATGTGCAGGTGGCTCTTTCCAATAAGGAATTCAGAAATGGCTTGCCATTTTCTTCCAGTGATGGCTCTGATTCCATTAGACAGTGGTTGGCAATTTAGCCTTTTAATATCTTTTTTTTTTTTTTTAAATTCGAAATTATTCCCCTGTAAAACACCCACTAATTAGGTTCCTTGCCTTTGCTGGGATTAATGAGTACCCATACATTTTTCAGAATATTTGAGATCTACTGATGAACCAAGCATGCAGCTCAAGAGAAACGCCTTCCCTTTTTTGTCACGCAGCCCCTCTCTGACAGATTATTGTTAATTGCACAGAGCTGTTGTCGGACTCCTCAATGCTGTCTCCTCCTTCCACACGACTCTCCCTTGTTTCAAAGATTTCAAACCACCTCTTTGGGAATTAAGCTCTTTGTTGGCAGAAAAATTAGCTGTCTGCGGGTGGACAAAGCCTACACTAATCACAGTGCAGCATCCCCATGTTACACCTGACAGGATTATTAGGACAAAATAGAGTCCTCTCAATCTTCTCAGTGCTGCCATTAAAAAGGCAGCCACTGCACCCGCGCCAGCTTTTCTGCCCAGAACAAAGACCGTCTAGACTCCAGCAAAGCCCGCGTGCCTGCTGATCCTTTTCCTGTGACATGTGCAGGGGCTGCCTGCCTGCTCTTGCAGCAGTCACCCAGACACCAAGCTGTCCCTCCTGCCACTCATTTTGGATCAAGATGCAAAGATTTTCAGGCCAGCGTTATGGGATTGGGTCTTTTAAATCTGAGGCAATCTGGGCATAGGGACGGAGGGTGAGATTCCTTTGACCAGCACTAGGCACTTGCAAATACACAGCTTTTCATCTGCATTGTCTGCTCTCGGCTCCCTTTGCAATCAGTGGAGAGAATGAGGCACTTTTAGGCTGCCTTTTAGTGAATACAACTTTGTGTGTTGGAGACAGCCGCATTTGGCCAAATGAATTGTACCCCAAGTGGCAGAGGGAAGCAAGAATTAGCTGTCTTTTAAGCAGGCTCACAATCTCTTTATCAGTCTGCTTTATACACCAGTTTTAAGTATTATCCCTGCTGTTAAAACATTCTCTTATGTTTAGCAGACCTAAAGATCGCAGAACAGGGAAAGTCACTTTTTTTCTTGTTTTCTCTGAGTGTGTTACTTTTGATAAACTCAGTTCTTTCATGAGAAGAATTCCCCTTGCTTCCGTTTTTACTCATACACAAATAAATATGATTACAATGATAAATGATGCATAATTAAAATCAGATCAGTCTTAAAAAGAGATACTAAATAACGTATAATGACTTTACGGAAGTTAATACTGACAAAAGGTAATTTTGGATTTTAGGAGCTCCGAAATGCTCACAGTGAACAGCTCATGGGAATCCGCCGGGAAGAGGAGATGGAAATGTCCGATGATGACAGTGGTGACAATCCCAGTAAAAAGCTGAGAGTAGATGACTCAGGTAAATATACGCAAGTGTTGTTTTATTAAAAGCAAGCAAAAACTTACATATGAGAAGCGACATGTTAATTCCCGATTATATAAGACAGTGTCTTATTTTAAACCCTCATAAATTAGTTATTTGAATGATGCAAGCTGTCTCTAGATGTCTGTCACCTGCTATGTTCTATAAATGGTGAAAATTCTCCAGTTCTGCCCTTGGCTCGGAGCATTATTTTTCCTTATTGCACTCTCTGCAGCTTTGCATGGCAGCATTTCATTCCATGGTAGAAACAGTGTTTAATTATGAAACCAGTTCAAGTTAAGTTTTGGTCGGTATTCTCTAAGCTGTACCTTTCTTTGCAACAAAGACATAACAATCCGTAATCTCTATAAGAAATAGCTTTTTAACTCTGGGGCTTTTTTGGTTGCATACTGCCATTCTAAGGGTGCCTATTTCACAGTATGGTACTGCATTCTGCATGAATTAGACATTCATTAGTTGGCTGTCATGAGTCCAATAACAAGGGTGCATGTAATATGAATAAGAAAAACAGTTTTTTCAGCCTTCTGCAAATACTCTGCTATCCAGGGTGGACACCAAGAGGTGGCTCAGGAGCTGCCAGAGTTTCTAACTGGTAACATGATATGGATGTATGCTTTGCACTTTTTCTTGGCATTGGCTAATAATTCGTGAGTTGCTAACAAGCGTTTGCTTGTTTAGACACTCATGTAAAGAATTAAATTTTCAGGAGCTGAAGCCAAAGCAAGACTAGAAACTACCAGGCAGCGGTGAACTTTCAGAAAAATAAAGAAGGAAGGAATAATATGGAAATAATATGAGAGTCTCCACTAGGGGAATCCTGATCTAGTCCTTTTCATATAGGCACCATCGTAAGAAAGGAAAGAATTTCATCCATTCAATGATTTCAAGTCTTTGTATGCCAGTCAAAAGGTGTGAATTCAAACTTACAGAGAGAAGAACTGACTGTTTGGCTCCTTCTATGACAAGATACTGTGTGAGGCTGAAGGTCCCCAGAAGTAAAGACCAAAGGAAGGAGTGTCATACTAGCAAAGAAATTATTACTGTGACATCTCTCTTGAAGGGAGATTTAATACTTTTCCTGGAAGAAAAATGTAACAATAAAACCCATAAAGGGCAGCCCTAATTTTTGCTAGGCTAATTTTGTGGATTTGTATTTTCTAGATGCCATTAACAGAGTGTTTGAAGCTGAGACAGCAGGTCTCAGGACCTGCTAGAAATCAGCAATTTTTATGACTATCTAATCATTTTACATCGACTGTGTCAACTCTCATGGAGAAAAGTCATTACAACTAACCACAGGAAGGCAGAGCCAGAAATACATAAAGCCTGCATGCCAGAAGAGGAGCAGGAATGTCTTGAAGTGTAATACTTTCCAATTCAGCCAAGTTTAACATATGCATGCTTAGGGCAGAGCTGTGTTGGTCATTCATTTTGTAACACCACAGATAGGAAAGCATATTTGGTTTTCATACATGAAAAAAGACATTACTGTCAAAAGTTTTGATATCTGAGATTTTTACAGCGTTCTACCCCAAAGAATTTCAGGTTATTTGTATTGTTACAATGTGGGCACTTGAGCAAACCCAGTACTGTGTTGCATTCTAAATCAAAATTAGGCAATATGAATCCACCTGAGTGCGTGTCCATCATTGTTTGTTGTATCATTCATCATCCTCTTAAACTCAGTGGAGTTGATCCATCCTGCTGCATACATAGTCATCCGGTTCTCAGATTATAGCTTTCTTCTTTCAACACTACATTCTTAGTTAAAGCAAGTGCAGTTGGTTCTTCCGTCAATGACAATAGAGGGAACTTAGAATTAAACCAAAAGAGCTATTGGGTATAAAACATTGGTAAATTAAAATAAACTGAAAAAGGACTTTTTTTAGTATCACTCTTATGTATAGAAATGTGATTTGTCTTTCCTTCTTCTAGCATTTTTTAATTACTATTTCTGTTAGCTGCCTTCTCTTTTTTTTTCCCCTCTCTTTCTAATGATGTCATTTCAGAACCACCACTTTATCTCGCTCGAGTGACTATTTGTATTTATAGTAACCTCTGTTGTATGAAGAATGTCTTTTAGAGAGTCTTTTGTCACAAAGAAACCATCTTGCACAGTAAGAAAACATTGTCACTTCCTTTATTTTTAACCCCTTTTCTTAAAAAATTTGTTTAAGTACTTAACCTTGGGAAGAGCAAAATTTGAATAACATGAAAATATTGTGCCTCCTCAATTCAAGGACAGCACACACACATAAAGTTTTAAAAGTCTAAATCCAAAAGTAGCTGAAGCAATGAGACATGATGAATTGATTTGGATGGTTCCAGAGCTCTGAACTGTGTGTTCTGCCATTCCAACAATTTTCTTGAGGACATTATTTTTCAGCCTGCCCTTTTTGACAGTGTGAGCAAGACTGCTGGGAAGTTACAACCCCAAAGCTATTATAAGTTACAGAGATTCCCTCAGGCTTCAACACCTGTGTCAGGTCTTTTTTCAGTGGTTCACCTGGTTAAGTCACTGCTAGTACAAGAAGGCTTAATTAATTCAACAATTTAGAATGGGTTCTAAGACCTCATTCTGTTTCAGTAAAGCGTAGTTTTAGGAGTCTCCCAGCATAATTTCTTCTTTCCTGGAAGAAAACAAACTGAGTCCATCACATCTTCTCACATCTAGACAGTTAGAATGAAAACTTTCCTCTAGGATATCTGAAGATAAACCTATTAATCACCCTGAGAAAAAGAGGATGAATTCCAGCCCCAGCATTTGAAAACGTACTGCAATACATCTAAGTCCTGAGACTGTGAAGAAGTATTTCAGTACAGTAATTTCACAATTACAAGCCACACTGATTATAAGCCGCACTTCTGGCGTGTTGGCAACATTTCGTTTTTCCTCCATATATAAGCAGCACCGGATTATTAGCCGCACTTTCGTTCGCAGCGAGGATCCCAGTGCAACTTTCACAAAGTTGCCAATTAGTAACAGAATCACGGGATTGCAGGGTTTACTGGCAGGTGCTGACCTTGGAAACATTATTTCCAAGTGAAAAAAGATACAGACAATAGCTGCAGTGTTGAAAAAAGATACAGACAATAGCTGCGGCAGCGTACCCTGCAAGTTTTATTTACGAGCGGAAAAAGATACGAACAATAGTGTGGTCATTTTACAAGCATTTCCAATGGATCCGCATTGCCTTTAAACAACCACTCAGCCTCGCAGCCGGGCAACCGCTTGGGCAGGCGGAGAGCAGGGCAGCCACTCAGGCGAGCGGAGAGCTGGGCAGCCACTTGGGTGGGCGGAAAGCCGCTCAGCCGCTTGGGTGAGTGGAGAGCAGGGCAGCAACTCAGCCGCTTGAGTGGGCGGAGAGCATGGCAGAAACTCAGCCACACAAGACTGAAAACACCGAAAAAAATACAGAGAAATATCACGGGCTCAGATCAGCAGTGCCACCCTGTCGCGGGGGCCGCGTAGGCTCTGGCTTGGCTCGGGGCTGCTGCAGGCTCTCACTTCCGGGTTTGAGAATTTCTGAAAATCATTCATACATAAGCCACTCCAGAATTCAAGCTGCACTTCCGGGTACGGACTAAAACTTTAGTCAAAATGGTGCGGCTTATAATCGTGAAATTAGAATGCTTGTCCAGAGCTGCTGGACATGGGGTTTCAGAGTGTTGTGGTTTGACCTAGTTGGCGACTAAGTATGACTCAGCTGCTTGCTCACTCCCTCAGCCCACTGCAATGGGGAGGACAACCAGAAAAAAAAAGTAGTAAATTGTGGGTTGACATTAAAGAAAGCTTAATAATTGAACAAAATATAATGATGATGGTAATAATAATAATAATAATAATAGTACTAGTAGTACTAGTAGTACTAGTAGTAGTGATGATGAAAAGGAGATGGAAATAAAATCCAAAAGAAAGAAGTGGTGCACTATTTCTCAACACCCTCTGAGCAATGCCCACCTCATCCTCCAGCATTAATTTACCCCTCCTGGCCAACTCCTCCTAGTTTACATACTGAGCATACTCACATCTCTGAGGTATGGAATAATGGAATGATATGGAATAGATATGATATAGAATACCCCTCTGGCTAATTTGGGTCACCTGTCCCAGCCATGCTCCCTCTAGGCTTCTTGCACACCTCCTCACTAGCAGAACATGGGGAGCTGACAAGTCCTTGGTTTAGAGAAATCACATTTAGCAGCAACTAAAATATCAGTGTGTTATCAACAATATTCTCACACTAAATCCAAAACACAGCACTGTGCCAGCTGCTAGGAAAAAAATTAACTCTATCCCAGCTGCAAGCAGGACACAGAGGAATGTTACAGGTAGCTGACACCTTAGCACACAGTAACTTCTGAGGAAGAATAATCTGTTACTAAGAATAGTTTGCATTTTTCTTCAAGTCATGCTACATATTAAGTCATGCATGACATCAAATCATGATATATGTCAGAAACCAACCTTTTTTTGGGAAAATTTGGTCTTGTGACAATCGGAAGAGGTCCACAGGGACTTGTTGCAAAGTGTGTCCCTCCGTTCTAGACTTAAATCCTCTTCTTTCATCTACCAACTGTGTTTCTGCTAGCTATTAATGAACTTGATTTAGTGATATCAGTGACTCAGTGGCAGAGCTGGAATGAGAGCTGGCATCTCCAATCTGCTAAACCAGTCTTCCACTCCCTAGCTGACACTGCAGGCCTGGCCAACTGCCTCCTGCACACAGTCCTGCTAATCCAGGTGTTTTACAGGTCATTCCACCCAGGCTTAGTCAGTACCCTGTCAATACTCTGTTCTGCAAGTTGAATCTTCAAGGAGAAGGAAAGCTTCACTGCTTGTTTTTTATGTTGGAGATCATCTCAAACTGCTGCAAGGATAGCCTGAAGAACCCCCTAGGGTATCCAGTAAGTTGGTTCAACTGTCACATGTGCCTGGTTTATAGGAAATCCTCACAGTTTCACAGACTGAAAGTCATTTGCATTCCAGGGAAAGCTGGAAAAAGGCTGACCTGAGACTGAGTGAATCTCACTTGTGGAACCATCTTTTACGGGTTTTTTTCTCACCTGCAAAATTCAGCCTTTAAACAGTGATTTTTCTGCCATGTGGACTTTGTAGTTTGAAAGAGACAAGAGGATTGCTGAAGTAAAGCTGGAAGATTTCTAAGAAAAAAATAATAATGATGATTGGCAACTCAGTTAATGTATTTGAAAGTCAAGATGCAGCTGCTGGGGCATTAGCTCAAGGGAGAAAAAAGTGATTCAGTGCTGGAGTCTGGAGGATATACAAAATCTTCAGAATGATCAGGATTTATGGAGGCTTCCTCTCCCACCTGCTGGCACGGGGAGTAAGGAACCACATGTAAAAGCCTCAAAAGTGATTTCAAGAATTAGTAAAGATGTGCTTTGTAAAGAAGAGCTGAAGTTTGGTTTATGCCTACAAGGCACCTGTTATATTACTTTAAGGGAAGGTGGATTAATCTTTTGCTTTTACAGTACACAGCAGCAACATGCATTAATTCTAGTAACCTCAACTTCAGCAAGAGAATGGAGCTGGTGCTGAGGGAAGGAATGAAATGTACTGTGCTTGGAGAGGGGTACAGGAAAGATAGTTGTGTGATTAAGGTTTTTGGGATCCCAGAGCTCTAGGCCAAATCCCAGCTCGGCTACATATCCCTGCCTGGGCTAATAAATGAATTTGTATTATCTCAGGTGTCTAGAATCAAATGGAGACAATGGTTCTTCCTTTCATTCAGCCACTACCTGGTCTGTCTATATGGATAATAATTTCCTTGGTATAGGCCTCCCTCCAGCTCCACAGACTTGCAATAGGCTTTGGACCCCTGGAGCATTTCACCACTATTGTACTACCTCTGATGAAGTAGCTTAATGCCATCTCAGAGGCTGTGTGCAAATAATAAATTGCAAGTTGCAATTTATTTTTGGGTATTTATGTTTGTTTTATGCTTATTTATTTATTTTTTATTTAAGTTTGAACATGTAAGATTGGTGCTGCTTTGCAAGTTAGGGAGGACATCCTCCATGGAAGCATTTTCAAACATACCTAAAGTGCGTGCCAAACTTAAACACTGAAGTTGGATCTTTAATGCTGTTCTGTACTGACCTGGCCTGTTTGCAGCATCAGCTATGTCACTTACTGTAAGAGACAGGCTGAATAGTGGACAGTCCATCTCATAGAAGAGTGAAAGTCCTTGTGAAACTCAGTATTTGAAAATCCCACCCTGGTCCACACAGCATAAAACAGGCTTTGGGATATTGTTTACAGGTCTGTCTTGAAAGTTGCAAGCCTGGCAAGTCTTCAAGGAAAGCCTGAAACACCACCAAAGTGATCTGTGTCAAGCTTATTCATTTTTTCTCTGCAATTCAATCCTCTTTTTGCTGTCTCTAAGGCTTTTGTGAATGCAGTGATGCACATATAGAAGGGGAACTGTGGTTTATAGGTGGATTAAACTGGTAGGAAAGCTTTATATTGCTTGTTAAAACTTCGAATAGAAATCACCAAGCCTCAGCTGTGTGGAGCTGAGCTTTGGTTTTCCTTTGTTTCCAACTGAACAAGTGTCACAACAGATCTCGTGTCAGATCTACTTCTTCCTCCTGATCTCAAAGATCAGATAATTCTCCCTTCCTTTCTTGTAAGACTAACTTTCTGGATTTATGGGAGATTTTGTTTCAAACAAAAGTCTGATTTATTTTTCTATCATTACTCTCCATCCCACTGTTTTTTGGCATCAGATTTTATTGATATTCAAAAATCCATAATTTGTCTTATTGTCCTTTTAAATACTTATTGATAAACATAATGAAAAATAACAAAATGTATTTACTTTATAAATTAATGAGCTAGCATTGCCTTTTATTCCTTAAATAAAGTGGTACCATTTCAAAGCCATAAGCAGCTGGTATCCTAAACAGCCCTGCAGTGATAAACAAATAAACCCTGTCAACAAATGTCACCAACCTGGTTTTAGGAGTATTCTCAAAGAAAAGAGCATGTTTTAAATGGGATGCTCTGTCGCTGTAGTGTCACAGTCCCCTCTCTGGCCAGAGAAGACAGCTGAACAACCCTTTTGAGCACTGTGAGCAGAGTAACTTCCCTTCGAATGGAAACGCTCTGGGCACAGCAGACAATCAGCTTTGCTCCCTGGAACCATCAGGGGTGATCACTAGAAAGTAGCACAAGATGATTGCTTCCTCTGTGCTGGGAAAAGTCTGCTCTAGTGTCTTTCACAGCATGCCAGTTCAGAGCTGTTATCATCAGGCAGGCTCCGATTTTGTGCCATAAAATGTATTCCGTTTTTCCCACAGCTTTTAAAAAAATAGGCTGAAGTTCAGGATGCAGGTAGGCAAGGGCCTAATTTTATGACCCTGGTTTTAAGTCCATTTACCTCTAATAATGCTTTTTGTGCAGCTGAATTTAGCAAAAAAATCTTGATGAATCAGGGCCGATTTCAGTTCCCTGAGGAATAAAGACGGCCTTGTCCTGTCCCAGGTGCTGGGCCAATTCCTCTAGGTCTTGTACAACACACAGGCTGCAGGATAGAGGTCTCTGCTGGTCCTGTGGATGCAGCAGTGAAGGGGTTAATCTAACTTCCAAATTTTGGAGGAAACAGGCGCTTCAAAGGCATTTTCCTAATATGGGATGTAGGAGAATGTCCTGTTTACTACAGAACAAGTCTGTTGTGCTTTGATGCTTTTCCACTGCCAGCAATACTATTATCTAGATTACAATTTATCAAGTTTTCTGGGTATTTCATACTGATGAGGTTTTATGCAGGATCATTACATATGAGAATAGATTTAATCCTGTTTTTAGTAAGCTTTAAGGACACTGAGGGATTATTTATGTAATAAGATGCAAAGTTGCTATGGAAAACGCTATAGCAACCTAACATCTTCACAAAACCAAGCAGCCACTTGTGACAGTAGTCTAAATTTACATTTATTTTACTGTTATTTTATTGACATTCTTAGTGTCTCCTTTTGACAGCATGTTAAAATATGTTTTGCATTCATGGTAGAACAAAATTAACAGCATGTTGTTGGAATGAAGATGATGCTTATAATTCTTGGAGATAATCTTTAGCATATTTCATTTTGTGTAAATAGCATTAAAATAATAGCAAAAAGAAGCTCAGGTGCATCCCATCTATTTGTAATTGAGAAAACAATGTACATTGAAAGTAATATTTTACAAGTCAGTGAAAACTAAACTGCTCTTACTTGCTTCATATTGGAATGAAAATATTTTTAAGAAAAAAATTATTTTGTTATTAGAATTTATTTCAAATCCTATACCTTTTTTTATAACTTTCCCAATTCAGGATACAGGCTATAATTTTTCATTGGGTTTCATAAAACAAGGCATCATTTCTAACATGTAAACTTACAGTTTGATAGGGGATTGCCCTGTTTAAATGGGACTTTTCTAAAACATAGGATAAAAATATGTATTGCAGCTTAGGAGGTTAAATAAAAAGGGAAAGAATAAACAAACACAAAATGATGAAACAGTCTGAACTCTGTCCTCTGCTCATTGCAGTTAATAATGAAACTCACATTGAATTCAATGTGAGGAGAAGCAAGCTCTGTATATTGATTTTCTCCATCCCCCTCCATTAAGAGTCCTGAAGCGCGGCTGTAACATTGTTGAAGTGGGATGTTGGCAGCAAAATCAATAAAAGACAATATGAGAACATATGCTGTTTTCAGCTTCCTCACAATCTGATATAGCTTGTATTAGCATTCTTCTCCAAATTACATTTCATGCTTTCTATAAAGTGACCTTCCTTACAGCGTGCCCTCTCCAATATAAAACTTTGTGCTTTTCTTTCATATTTAGCCTTCAAGAGAATGAGCCCTATTTATAACAGTGAAGGTGGTTGATTCTGAACAGAGCACAAAGAACAGATTCTTTCAAGAGTGGCTTTAGCCTAAATGTTATTTCTGACCTCCAATGAAAGTTCATTTCTATTAGTGTTCAAACTGAGATCTAGGGGTTACATTTTCTTAATCATGCTGCCCTTGATGCCCTATTATTTTCAGAAGCTCTTCTCACCCTGGCACATTAGAGGAACTTGGAGATATTGCTTGAGGTGGAGATTTAGGTGTCTTCTTACCTGCCATTATTACCAAGAGCCATCAGTTATTGCCAACATGTCAGAGGAGATAAGGATCAGAAAGCAGAGTCTTTTCTGATGTCAGTACAAGCTTCTAAGCTCATAACTGAAAGTTTGGGGAGTGTTCTTTGGTCATGAGATATGCAAGGGTGGCTGAAGCTTCCAGAGCATTAAAAGCTTCCTTTTCAAAGCATGAATCTTCTACTTCTTTTTGTGTCCAGCTGACTGACAGTCTGTGGTGTGGTTTCATGCCAGGAGTTAAAAACACACCCAGCAGAGTTCCTGCTTGAAGCTGTGGGCTACAGAAGTCCCCAAACTGCTGCTCATTAGTGATGCTGTTTTACTTTGGTAAACGAATCTTAGATCCAGAGTAGTTTCATGATGTCCTGCTCTTGTTTTGGATAAAGGCCATTTCAAGAAAATAAGCTTCTTACTAATGACACATATCCATAGTATAGCATTTTTGTGGCAAGTATATTGTGGGATTTGATTCACATATTTGAAAGCCAAGAGGATTCAAAGCTGCTTGGAGCTGAGTGATCTTCTTTTAGTCTTGTTCTGGTTTAAATTCATGGCAGAGAGAAAACAAAGAACTGTCCTCTAGGATGTGAAATGACAGGCTGAAGAACTAGATATCACACCAATGTATTCCTGCTCTCCAGTAATTCCAGCATGTGACTCCTTGAAAGCCAGCATGCAAAAAGATGATTTGTTTTGTTGGTGGTGGTTTTTGGTTTTGTTTTGTTTAAATTGAAAATTTTTATTGGGTTTCTTGTTGTTTGCTTTGGAGGGAGCAGCATAGTTTGCAACCTCTTGTTTGTTTATCCAG